>NC_072022.1:8536283-8836283 GCF_027791375.1 Indicator indicator | reverse complement strand
AGCCACCTGAACATGAGCCAGCAGTGTGCCCAGGTGGCCAAGAGAGCCAATGGCATCCTGGCCTGCATCAGGCATAGTTTGGCCAGCAGGAGCAGGGAGGTCATTGTACCCCTGTACACAGCACTGGTTAGGCCACACCTTGAGTCCTGTGTCCAGTTCTGGGCCCCTCAGTTTAGGAAAGATGTTGAATTGCTGGAGCATGTCCAGAGAAGGGCAACGAGGCTGGGGAGAGGCCTTGAGCACAAGCCCTATGAGGAGAGGCTGAGGGAGCTGGGACTGTTTAGCCTGGAGAAGAGAAGGCTCAGGGGAGACCTCATTGCTGTCTACAACTACCTGAAGGGAGGTTGTAGCCAGGAGGGATTTGGTCTCTTCTCCCAGGCAACCAGCAGCAGAACAAGAGGACACAGTCTCAAGCTGTGCCAGGGGAGGTTTAGGCTGGAGGTGAGGAGAAAGTTCTTCACAGAGAGAGTGGTTGGCCATTGGAATGTGCTGCCCAGGGAGGTGGTGGAGTCACCATCCCTGGAGGTGTTCAAGAGGGGATTGGACGTGGCACTTGGTGCCATGGTTTAGATAGGCATGAGGTTTAGGGTGACAGGTTGGACTCGATGATCCATTCTATTCTATTCTATTCTATTCTATTCTATTCTATTCTATTCTATTCTATTCTATTCTATTCTATTCTATTCTATTCTATTCTATTCTATTCTATTCTATTCTATTCCATTCTATTCCATTCTATAGCCAGGCAGGTCTTGCAGCATGAGGAAAGCAAGAGCTGAATGGAACTGTCAGCAGCAGCAAGAGCCTTGGAGGTGAAACTCAACTCTTCCCAGTGTGCTAAAACAGATGACAGGGCCACAGAGAGCAGAGTTCTGCAGACCTGTGTGCAGAGCTAGTGGGTGGTGGTTGCTTTTAACTCTTTGAAGATTTTAAATGGCACTTGCACCCTTCTTGATGGAGTCTAGAAAACACCAACAAGGAATTCCTTCCAGGGGCAGCTGTGGCTGGTGCAGAGAATCCTTTCTGCAGCCCTGACAGAGGAAGTTCCTCTACAGCTGTAATTGAAGCAAGTCACTAACTCGGTGCCTTCCATGACCCACTTTGTCTTGGGATGAGTCCCTGTTCCTCTGGAACCAGAGATCAGGCTGGATTTTCTCTCAGTCAAAGTCTTTGGGTCTAGGTGATGGAAGGGAGATAAACCAGGCCAGCCTGCTGTCATTTATGTCATCTTTACCTCCCTCAGACTTGCTGTACTGATTCTGATGGTGTCATTCCCTCTTTGCACTGAGGTCAGGGCACTGCATGTTGGATTCACACTCTGAACAGGCAGGACAATTATTTTCCTTCAACTGCTTGTGTTTGTAAAACATAACCAGGTGGCAAGAGGGGCTTGTAAGAAGACAACAGCTGCAGCCTGAAACTGTTTTGACACAAGATAAATGTTTTGAAGGCTCCACATGTTGCAGTGTATCTCACTTGCTCTATTGCAGACAGTTGCCTCAGTTTATAGTGCTCATGGGCTGATCAGAACCCAGAACCAGTACAGGTTGGGAGGGGATCTGCTAGGGAGCAGCCCTGAAGAGAAGGACCTGGGAGTCCTGGTGGACAAGAAGTTCTGCATGGCACAGCAATGTGCCCTGGTGGCCAAGAAGGCCAATGGGATCCTGGGGTGCATTCAGAGGAGTGTGTCCAGCAGAGCCAGGGAGGTTCTCCTCCCACTCTACTCTGCCCTAGTGAGACCTCACCTGGAATATTGCATCCAGTTCTGGGATCCCCAGTTCAAGAGGGACAGGGATCTGCTGGAGAGAATCCAACAGAGGACTACAAGAATTATGAAAGGACTGGAGCACTGTCCCATGAGGAAAGGCTAAGAGCCCTGGGGCTGGTCAGTCTGGAGAGGAGAAGACTGAGAGGGGATCTGATCAATGCCTACAAGTATCTAAGGGCTGGGTGTCAGATAGGAAGGGACAGGGACAGGCTCTGCTCACTTGTGCTCTGTGATAGGACAAGGGGCAATGGATAGAAACTACAGCACAGGAGGTTTCACCTCAATATGAGGAGGAACTTCTTTACTGTAAAGGTCACAGAGCACTGGCACAGGCTGCCCAAAGAGGTTGTGGAGTCTCCTTCTCTGGAGACTTTCAAGCCCCATCTGGATGCATTCCTGTGTGACCTGCACTGGATTCTACGGTCCTGCTCTGGAAGATCTTCAGAGGTCCCTTCCAACCTCTACCATCCTGTGATCCTGTGAACAGAGCTCTTATCTCAGTCTGGTGTCCTCTGTGTTGAATTTTGTTCTGCTGGCCATCAGTAGTTAGGTTCTTCCCTTTCTCTATGGATGAAGTCCAAGAGGTAGTATTTTTATTCCTAAATAAATTGCAACTTAAATCCAATTGATAATTAAAAACTTGAACTAAAGGTTGCCAAAAGCAACCTCAGGCTATCCAAGTGAGCCTTCAAGAAACATCAGGAGAAGCATTAGCTCTCTGTGGATTGATCTGTAGATCTATGTACATCGATGCACTCACCTATAATGACTTTTCAGCATGGGTGCTGTGTGCTGACTGTTAGTACCCCATATACAATTTGCTCAGAGATGCCTTAATTAAGTCCTCCAGATGTTATTAAAAACATCTCAATAATTACAGAGGACTTGCACAAGGAGCAGTTAAAAATGTCAGTTAGATGTTTGCTATATCAAATGTCAAGTCACACAAAATCAGTTTCCAGTAGAGTTCCTAACAACACCAACGACCTCAGCAGTGCACCTGACAGCTTGCCTGCCATCTCCAGCTGTAAATCTGGGTAACTAATGGTACATGGAAGAAGAAAAGGTCAATAAATGCAGATATGTGTGGAGAATCTAATCTTTCGCTGGCACTTGTTATTCCTCCCTTTTCACTCCCCTTTCATGTTCTAATCTGTCACATTAAAGCAGTCACGCTTGGCAAGAGCCTGGTCAGCACAAGTTTCCCTTTCTTGATGGACAAAGGCAGATCTGGGAACATGCAAGGGGAAGACTCTGTTCTGGAAATGCAGTGTAAGAAGGAGTCATAAATACAACAACAACAACAAAAAGATGACATTTGAGAAAGAATTTGGGAGAAGCTACCAAAATCACTCATATTTTCACACATAATTAAAAAGAGGTTTGATGGTTTTGTTTGGAACCAAAATGCTACTGTTGAGAACAGAAATCTCTTAAGCTTCTGAGTAGCAGACTTGGTTGTCTCTGCATCTGCCAGTGTATTGTTTTTTTCCCCTGTAGTGTGCTTAACACTTTGCCCAGTCCAGAAAGAAATGACTCAGTCAGAAGGACTTCCTGCATCTCCCTTGGATGATCATTCCACAGCCTATTAGGTGTCCCCATTAGGGAATATTTCCAGCACGATTTTCCCTGTGCTTACTCTTAAAGCATCATTCCATGACTAGATATGACCCTAAAAACTGTTCTTCCATCGTTATTGTTTCCATTTCCTCTGTACCTGTCTGTGGTTATCATATCTCCTCCAGCATTTCACCAGTGGTTAGCTGAGCTGCAGGTGTTTAATACATTTAACCTTTCCTTGTGTGCCAAGCAGAGGACTGGCACCAGTGTATTTATACACCATTAAATAAGGGTGGGGGTGCCTGTGCTTACTGCAGAGGTGGTTGGACTAGATGACCGTTGGAGGTCCCTTCTAACCTTGACCATTCTATCAGTCCATGAAATGTAATTGCTTCTTCTGATGCAGCAGAGGTGGTGCTAGAAAACAAAGGCAGCTTCATGCCCTAGAGTGCATGGAAAGGTGCAACAGCTAACCAAGAATAATTTATAAACAGAGTAAATTTAGCCATAGATTAGTGTCCAGCCTTGGTTTAAATCCACAGGGAAAGAAGTTGAATTTAATTGATGCCAACCTCTCAAACAAGACAGGACATATTGTGGAGGTTGTGGAGTCTCCTTGTCTGGAGGCATTCAAAACCCACCTGGCTGTGTTCCTGTGTGACCTACTCTAGGTGATCCTGCTCTGGCAGAGGGCTTGGACTGGATGATCTTTTGAGGTCCCTTCCAGCCCCTTATGTTCTGTGATTCTGTGATGTTAAAAGGGATGTTCAACAACAGTGATTAAGAGAACTGGCCACTTTCAGTTTCCCTAGAAAAGAATCTTTTATTTATGTAGCTTTAAAGGCCTGACGTTAGATACTAAGAATCAGCAGGTTTGGGCTACAGAATTAAACTGCAGACCCAATGCTGACTGAAACAGAGAGTGAGACTTGCTTAGGAATCAATAAGGGGTTGTATCAGACATAAAACTAATGTCCCTGCATTGCAAATGAGTAAGAACTAGTCCAGGAAAGCAATTAAGTGAATGTCTAACTGTGCATGCTTATGGAAATCTTTCCAGTAGGGATACCTATTCTGAAACTGAAAATCAGACTTTAATGATTTGTTGGACCTCATGAGAAGTTGTGCAGCTGTCTGTAAGCATTGAACATATGTTAAATGTTTTGAGTAAATGCCCAGTTTGAAAATAATCTGTTTCTCAAGGTCTTTCTGGCTATCAAACTTGACCATTCATCAGTTGTTTGCTTCTTTTTCATCTCTCTCTCTCAGATTCCCAGTGAGCTTGCAGATTTTGTGAGTCTTCTCTGGGATCTGGTTTGGTCCCCACTGAAGTGAAGAAGTGGCAAAGTTCCTCAATAAAGAACCAACAAGATCTCCTGGAGAGGAAGAGAGAGGAAAGGAATAGAGAGGATTAAGAAACTTTCTTTTGAGAGATCCTTCCCCTCTGTTCCTCTCCAGGAGATCTGTTCCACGCAGCATGTGGAATTTTGGCTTCTCGTTTCTATTTGGAAGAAAACCAGCTTTCAAATTGTTGGAATTTCTCACAGATCAGAAATGCCATTTCTTCCCCCCCCAGCCCCCCAGATAGTTCTATGTGAAAGGGACCCAGTGGCTTCTGTGGCATCTGGCTTGGATTGTCAGAGGTAGGAGGAATTGCCTGGCAGAACGTTCACCACCTTGCTGCAAGGTAGAGAGCCCTTGGCCTTAGCAATGAAAGCTGAGCCTCCTCCCATCGTTTGTTAAACCTGCCCCAGGAAAACAGCTCCTTTGCTGAGCCAGTTTAACCTTTGCAGCTGTAAAGGTAGTGGATATCTTTGTTAGAGATGGGATTCTCAGAAATTTCAAAGAGGGAGCTGTCACCTCTGATCAGCTTGCACTGGGATGTTTCAATCCGAGCCTGCCAGGAAGTGGGAATATTGAAGTGTGCCAGGAAGCATTGTTCCTTTAGATGATAATTTTTCCCCAACATAAAAAAACCCAAGAAACTCCAGTTAGTAGAAAAGGAATGAAAATAGTCCTAAAATGTCCCTTTGTGTGGTCCCTGCAGCTGTTGTTTTGCCTTTCAGTGTGTCATTCTTGCTGTCCGTTCTGCAGTCACTCTCTGCTAAATTTCTTTGGAGAGTTAGAAGAACGACAAATCTCACTGGATTGCAGCATAAACAGGGATGAGGAGAGACAGGAATATCATTTGACATGGGATCAGAAGATAAATTTTCCAAGAAGAAATTGAATGAAATTCAAGAAGGGCAAGAGTAGAGTCTGGCATCTGGGAAAGAACAACCCCAGGGACCAGCAGAGGTTGGGGACTGACCTCTTGGAGAGCAGCAGGAGGGGGACTTGGGGATCCTGGTGGACAGAAGGATGCCCATGAGCCAGCAATGTGCCCTTGTGGCCAAGAAGGCCAAGGGTATCCTGGAGTGGATTAGAAGGGCTGTGGTTATTAGGTCCACAGAGGTTCTCCTGCCCCTCTATTCTGCCCCAGTGAGGCCACATCTGGAATATTGTATCCAGTTCTGGGCCTCTCGGTTCAAGAAGGACCTCAGGGAACTGCTTGAGAGAGTCCAGCATAGAGCCTCAAAGATGCTGAAGGCAATGGAACACCTCCCTGCTGAGGACAGGCTGAGGGAGCTGGGGGTCTGCAGCTTGGAGCAGAGGAGCCTGAGAGGTGACCTCATTCATGTTGATAAAGATGTGCAGGGCAGTGTCAGGAGGATGGAGCCAGGCTCTGCTCAGTGATATCCAATGACAGGACAAGGGGCAGTGGGTGCAAGCTGGAGCAGGGGAGGTTCCACAGGAACAGAAGGAAAATCTTTGTCACTGTGAGGGTGACAAAACACTGAAGCAGGCCTCCCAGAGAGATTGTGGAGTCTTTGTCCTCTGAAGATTTTCAAAACCCACCTGTATGTGTTCCTGTGTGACCTGTCCTGGGTGATCCTGCTCTGGCACGGGGGTTGGTCTGGATGATCTTTCAAGGTCCCTTCCAACCTCAAATTTTCTGTGATTCTGTGATTCTGGCCTTTTGCTTCCTTCCATACCTCAGTACTTGTGATTTCTGCCTGCAAATTCCAGGACCTGATTGGTGCTTTCATTACACTTGGGGTTCTAGCTGACCCCCAACATCACAAAGCTACCTGTGGCCAAGGTCATACCATTCTCATTTCTGGTCTGGGCTGCTCAGCATTGATATCTATTTTGAGTATAAAGAAGTTCAGGCAGCAGCAGAATGACCTTTTGTTTAGAGAGGGATGGGGAGGTAAAAGGAGATTCTCTTGTATTCATGGAAAATATTTCTATGTCACACAGAGGGAACATGAACATTTTGACCTAAATGAACATCTTGGTGAAAAACTTGGCAGCAAGTGAGTGAAGGACCTTACACAGCTCCAGTAAAGTAAAGGAAATCAATGCCCCCCCCCGTATCAATTTCCATGAGCAGTATAAGTCTAACTTTAATAGTGCTCAGGGAAGAGAAACACAGGCAAAAAACAAGGAAATGAGTCAGATTCCCAGAGCGAGGAGCTGAGGGATGGTGGAATGAAGGTATGTGCCTCTTAGAGCCTCCAAGTAAAGAGCAGAAGATCCTTCAGATCCCTAATTGGCAGTATAAACACTGTTCAGGACCACTGCCAACCAACTGGATGTGGTTGTGCTGTATCAGCCTCAAAGCTGACCCTGAGTACATCTTGTTTGAAGGAGCTTTCACAGAGGGGTGGTACACTTGGATGTTTCCCTCTTATGTGGATTGACAAACAGCTGAATATGAGCCAAGAGTGTGCCCAGGTGGCCAAGAAAGCCAATGGCATCTTGGCTTGGATTAGAAATCCTGTGCCCTGCAGGAGCAGGGAGGTGACTGTCCCCTCAGCTCTGGTAAGGCCACACTTTGAGTACTGTGTTCAGTTTTGAGCACTTCAATACAAGAGAGACGTGGAGGGGCTGGAGCCAGTGCAGAGGAGGGCAAGGAAGCTGGGAAAGGGCCTGGAGAATAAATGTGATGAAGAGCAGCTGAAGGAGCTGGGGAGGATTAGTTTGAGGAAGAGGAGGCTGAAGGGAGACCTCATGGGTGTCTACAACTACCTGAAAGCACATTGTGGAGAGGTTGGTTCTGGTCTCTTCTCACAGGTAATTAGTAACAGAACAAGAGGGAATGGCCTCAAACTGCAACAGAGCAGGGTTAGGCTGGACACTGGGAGAAGTTTTCCCAGCAAGAGTGGTCAGTGATTGGAATGTGCTGCCCAGGGAGGTGGTGGAGTCACCAAGCCTGGATGTGTTTAGAGGTCATTTAAATGTGGTGCTTGGGGATATGGTTTAGGGGTGAACCTTGTAGAGTAGGGTCAGTGGTTGGACCTGGTGATCCTGAGGGTCTTTTCCAACCTGAATCATTCTGTGATTATCAGCGTTAAATACCAATGCTATAAGGCAGAAGCTGCTTTATGGCTCAGTTCAGACTTCACTCTTCTTTTACCCAGGACCAGCTCCTTGAATTTCAATTTTTTTTTCTTCTAATTGACACCAGTACAAAGAAGAAAAAAAAAATCAAGTGACAGAAATATCTTCCAGCAAGCAATCCTGAAGCTGTCTTGGCCATTAAAGTCTCTCTTCACAGCAGGGTCTTAAGAAAGTTCAAAGAATGCATGTCTGTCACTTCAGGAACAGGCACAAGTCTAAGTGCCTTCCTGAACCACTGCCTTAAAATACCTCCACCACTGGCCACTTGGCATTTTGGAAATGGGCACTGTCTTAGGAACAAACTTGCCTGGGAATAGCAGGCAACCAAGTGCCCAGAATCCCAGCAACCTTCCCATCTGAGCCAGGCTCGGAAAGGCAGTTTTACAGTCAAACCCTTCGTGTAATACAAGAGATGCTGTGAGATGGGAAGCCTCATAATACATTGAAAAACATCAGTTGGCTTTGCAGTGGTTGCTGACTTATTTTCACCTCATAAACGTTGCAGAAGGGCTTCTAGCACTTTGTTAAACTGCTGCACCTAGTAAACTCCCTGAAGTAGCTAGAGGGCATGGTTTCAGCAGCCTCATGGCTGGCAGCTTGGGCTGTTCATATTTTTTTTTTTTTTTTTGTATTGTGCTGGATTCATTTTCTGATAGACAAATCTGAGCAAAGTGTGCACATGAAATGCAAATGTTTGTTCTCTGGGGAAATGTGGAAGGACAACAGAAAACCTCTCTAGTCCAGGTGCACTTAGAATCATAGAATCATCATAGAATGGTTCTGGGCCAGTATCAGCCTGGTTGTAATTCAAGCTGGCAGCACAGAAATGAAAATGAGTAGATTGTGTTTCCATCCCCTCTGGTTACACTACCTGGAGTCAATGCTAAATATAAACTGAGAACCAGGGAAGTAGTGGTGATGTTTTCACACTGCTCTCTTGTGATATCTCCTGTTAGAGGAATAAACTCTTTTTGACCCAGGAACCCTTGTGGCACACAAAGCACAGAGCAGCAAAGTGTGCAGCTTGGCTGCAGGGCACAGACTTCCACTCCAGAGCTAATGACAAATCATAGAATCATAGAATGGTCTGAGGTGGAAGGTCGCCTTGAATATCTCAAGGGATGGGGTCCTGGGCAGCCTGTTGATGTGTTCCACTACCCTCATAGTAAAGAACTTGTACAAAGAGGGCTGATGGTTAAATGCCCAACTCAAGTGTATCCTTTCCTTTGCATCTGCAGCCAAATTTCTGCCTTGTCTTTGCTGCTATTGGCTTGGCTTCAAGACTTCATCTCTCTCTAGTTCAGGTGCACTTAGAATCATAGAATCATAGAATGGTCTGGATAGGAAGGGACCTCCAAAGGTCATCCAGTCCAACCCCTTCTGCAGTCAGCAGGGACATCCATCGGGTTGCCCAGAGCCTTGTTGAGCCTCACCTTGAACATCTCCAGGGATGGGGCCTCAACCACCTCCCTGGGCAACCTGTTCCAGTGTTCCACTACCCTCACAGGAAAGGACTTGTTCAAAGAGGGCTGGTGGTTAAATGCCCAACTCCTTTTCTTTGCATCTGCAGCCCAATCTCTGTCTTTGCTGCTATTGGCTTGAGACTCCCTCCCATGTGCAGCTTACCTGGCACACTCTGGGTCTAACACTCTGTTCAAGACTGACAGAGGACTTGCTGCAAAGTGACCTACCTCACCTCAGCTGCTGGAAAGTTCATTTGATTTAATCACTGTGAAAGTCTGGGCAGCTCTGTGCAGTGATTTGTTTCCACTTTCAGGATGTTTGTACTGACTTGCCCCGCAGGAAACTTGCTTAAGCAGGTGGAGTAAAGCAGTGTTTCCTCTGATTACAGCTGGCCTCAGGAGTCCTCTAATTCTCCTGGACCACATCTTCATTTCAGTTACACCAAAGTAAATGCTGCTGAGGACAAAGAAGCTGTAACACCAGCATAACACTGTGAGAGAAAAGAAGTCTTTTGCTTGATTTGATAGTTAATCCTTCACTCTCTGTTTATGTGTGCTTGTGTGTCACAGGATCACAGGATGTCAGGAGTTGGAAGGGATCACTGAGTCCCTAATCCCTTGCCAGAGCAAGACCATAGAATCCAGCACAGGTCACACAGGAATGTATCCAGATGGGTCTTGAAAGTCTCCAGAGAAGGAGACTCCACAACTTCTCTGGGGAGCCTCTTCCCCAGTGCTCTGTGTCCTTTCTCCTGTCCCCATGCAACAGGATCAGGATGCTGTTCCTGCTCTGAACCTTCCCCCTGCAGTTTGCCTTGCTGCTTGGGTTCCCTCTGGACCTTACTAGCAGTGGTACTTGGGGTACCCCTGCTGAACCCCCCCCCCAAAGATACTTTCTAAGTGGTATCAGTGGTTAAGTTTTCACTCAGTGGAAGCCAGCTTGAGGCAGCAGTCAGCCGTTTTGGGTCAGTGACAAGGAGCTAAGTGTCATGGATTAAAGGTTTTTGCATGGGTGTTAAGGAATGTGTTCATGACAGACCCCAGGCTAGTTTAGCCATCTGGACAACATCTTCTCCTGCATCTGTGGGTGGGGGTTTGTTCCATTATTTCTGTTGAGCCACATACCTCCCTCATCTGGAATATTTCCACTGATTGTAGTGAACTTGGGATTTTCGTCAGCACTAAAGAACATTTAGTTCATTTAGAACATTGTTCAGCACACTGTAAGGACTGCAAGGACTGCAGCAAAGCTGGGGCAGGCAAGAATATCCTTCACTGGAAATTTTGGGGACAGGTTTTGCAATCCTGTGCAATTCTGACCTAATCAGTGTGTAAAGTGGCCAGGAAACATGGCTAAACAAACCTGTGGGTGTGCAAAATGATCATGACTTCCATTTTACTGGGGCCAAGGGGAAGTATTGAACAGCATGCAAGGAGAAGTGTAATGCAGAGTGCATGTGTGGGGACAGAGCTGTATGAAGGGCAAGGGAAAATGAACCCTGCGCAGGTTTATGTTACCTGTGGGTCTAGCTGCCAACATTTTGGTGAATCTGTTGTTGCTACTGCAGCCATTTGGAGCCTTCAAAAAAAAAAAAGCATGAAGCTTGCTGTTTTTAAGAAAGCCTTTGGGTCAATTTCCTTGTTTCCCAGCTCTTTGGAGGGCAGCGCTTGTGGTTCATTGCAGGAGGGAAAGGAGCAAGAAACCCACACCTTGTCTTGAAGCAAGTGATGCTTGCAATGTTCACCTGCTCTCCAGACAGCTGCTGTGCCTCCCTGGGTGCCAGTTTCAGCACGGCTCTTTCCAATAATGCACATCTTATCCTGCCAACCCTGTAATCTGTGTTTGCCACTCAGATTTCATGTCCCTCCCTCTGCTGTGCTGAGGACTGACTGTGCATGGCAGGCAAGAAGTGTTCCCTCTTTCCCCTGCCTCAGAGGTGTGAGCTCTGTTGCCCAAGTGGAAGGGCAAGGGGATGTGGTAATGGCTCTGCAATTAGAAAGGGTGATCTGTCCTGGCAGCTCTTTCAGGTTTGCTTCCAAAATGTGTACAGTTATCATTTATGCTCCTTTAAACTCTTTCCTTTTCTCAGAAGAGCTCAGTGCATAGAAAGAGGATTTGGATTATCAGGCTGCTGGCACTGGCCTGCATTTTCCACTGTGTAGGGGTGGAATACAGTTTGGGTTTGTGCCTCTCCTAATTTGTTTACCTTTACCCCTTCTCTCTTTCTGCTTCCACCTCTAATAAGATGTTGGATTCCTCTTGTGATAGTAAACATTTTAGCATTTTTAGGTGAGCAATTAAGTAATTTCTGCAATTCCTCTGAAAACCTTAAGATTGAAAGTTTGATCCCAAGTATGAAGACCACAGTGAAACGACCAAGATATGTTAGTGCTTGGGTGGCTCAGAGCACTCAGAAGACACCAAATTTGGGCCTTTGCTACTGGAACAAGAGCTCTGAAAATGTCAGATCTAATCCTTAACCCAGAGGTGTCACAGCTGTCAGTCTGAACTGACCTGTGTGCAGATGGGGAAATGCTCAGCATACAGTGTGATGTCACACCTTCAATGACAGATCCCAGGTTCACAGGGTGTTAGGGGTTGGAGGGGACTTCTGAAGATCTTCCATTCCAACCCCCCTGCCACAGCAGGACCATAGAATCCAGCACAGCTCACACAGGAACACATCCAGATGGGGCTGGAAAGTCTCCAGAGAAGGAGACTCCACAACCTCTCTGGGCAGCCTGTGCCAGTGCTCTGGGACCCTCCCAGTGAAGAAGTTCCTCCTCATGGTGAGGTGGAACCTCCTGTGCTGTAGTTTATATCCATTGCTCCTTGTCCTATCCCAGGGTGCAACTGAGCAGAGCCTGTCCCCTCCCTCTTGACACTCAGCTCTCAGATATTTATAAACATTGATTAGAACCCCTCTCACTCTTCTCCAGATAACTAGCCCCAGGTCTCAGCCTTTCCTCATCAGGCAGTGCTCCAGTCCCTTCATCATCCTCGTAGCCCTCTGTTGGACTCTCTGAAGAGAACTCTGTCCCTCATGAACTGGGGATCCCAGAACTGGATGCAGTAGCCCAGAACTGGATGCAATAGTACCAGTAGAGGACAGGTAGCACCAATATAATTTCTCTGTTGCTGCTATCTCTAGTGTGCTGCAAGCCCAGCACTATTTCTCTTCAGTGTTTCTGTAGCCTTCAGAACAGAATGTGACTCAATAGAACTGGACAGGAGCAGGATATCTCTGGCTTGACCTGTTTTGTGGAGCATCACACAAAGATTTGCTTCAGCCCCTCTCAGCTTGAACAGCTGTGGGTTTGAGTTTGCTCCTCATTTAGACTGCTGAGTCAGGTGTTGCAGTTTGGAATTCTACAGTATGGACTCAAATCTAGCCCCAAGGTACAGCAAGCAGCAGTGCTCCCCTTTTCATAACCAACTGATGGCTCCCCTGGGAAATGAGGGTAGGGAGAGGGGGTCGGGAAGCTTTGCAGAAGGACCTGGACAGGTTAGATTGATGAACCAAGGCTGATTGTAGGAAGTTCAACAAGGCCAAGTGCCAGGTCCTCCACCTGGGTCACAACAACCCCTTGGGGAGCTACAGACCTGGGGATGTGTGGTTGAAGAGCCACAACTAGGAGAGGCACCTGGGGGTTCTGGTTGATAGTTGACTGAACATGAGCCAGCAGAGTGCCTAGGGGGGGGAAGAGAGCCAATGGCATCCTGGCTTGTACCAGAAACACAGTGACCAGCAGGGACAGGGAGGTGACCATCCCCCTGTGCTCAGCACTGCTGAGCCCACACCTCCAGTGCTGTGTTCAGTTCTGGGCCTCTCACTACAGGACGACATTGAGGTGCTGGAGCCTGTCCAGAGAAGGGCAACGAGGTTGGAGAAGGGCCTGGAGCACCTGGGCTGTGAGGAGGGGCTGAGGGAGCTGGGGGTGTTGAGTCTGGAGAAGAGGAGGCTGAGGGCAGACCTCATTGCTCTCCACAACTCCCTGAAGGGAGGTTGGAGCGAGGAGGGGGCAGCCTCTTCTCCCTGGTGTCAAGAGACAGGAGCAGAGGAAATTATTTCAGGCTGCACCAGGGGAGGTTCAGGCTGGATGCTAGGAAATATTTCTCCCCTGGAAGGGTTCTCAACCATTGGAATGGTCTGCCCAGGGCAGTGGTGGAGTCACCATCCCTGGAGGTATTTAAGCAGAGTGTGGATTTGGCACTCAGGGACATGGTTTGGTGTTGACCCTTCAGTGCTGGGTGGAGGGTTGGACTGGATGATCTGGGAGGTCTCTTCCAACCGGATGTTTTCTGTGATTCTGAGGCTTCTTGTTTCTTGAACCGCTGTTCATGTCTTGCAAAAGGCCACCTTGGTTTGTATTTCTGCTCTCTTTTTTTATTTGCGGGTGGGGTTTATATTTCTGCTACTTGCAGTCAATGTTTCTAGGAAGGGGGTTTGTGTTTTGGGAAGGAAAATGCTTTGTTCTGAAGGCAGCTGGAGCCGTGGTGTCTCTGTGGCGCAATGGGTCAGCGCGTTCGGCTGTTAACCGAAAGGTTGGTGGTTCAAGCCCACCCAGGGACGAGTTGTTCCCCAGCCCAGGCTGTGCTCTGGCGCTGGGCTTCGTAGGGTTTTGGCCACATGGAGTGGTTTGGAATGGGACAGAGTTCGTTTTCTTCACAGTAGCCAGGAGAGGCTGAGTTTTGGAGTTGTGCTAGAAACAGTCCTGATAGCTCCAGGGATGTGTTCAATACTGCTGGCCAGAGCTGTACTGGGGGTACTGGTTGAGAGCAGCTGAACAGGAGCCAGCAGTGTGCCCAGGTGACCAAGAAGGCCAATGGCATCCTGGCCTGGATCAGCAATAGTGTGGCCAGCAGGAGCAGGGAAGTCATCCTGCCCTGTGCTCAGCTCTGGTTAGGCCACACCTTGAGTGCTGTGTCCAGTTCTGTGATGGTTTGATGGGGCTCCTCAATTTAAGGACATTGAGATACTTGAACGTGTCCAGAGAAGGGCAGCAAGGCTGGGGAGAGGTCTGGAGCACAGCCCTGTGAGGAGAGGCTGAGGGAGCTGGGGGTGTTCAGCCTGGAGAAGAGGAGGCTCAGGGGAGACCTCATTGCTGTCTACAACTACCTGAAGGGAGGTTGTAGCCAGGAGGGGGTTGGTCTCTTCTCCCAGGCACCCAGAAGCAGAACAAGAGGACACAGTCTCAAGCTGCGCCAGGGGGAAGTTTAGGCTTGAGGTGAGGAGAAAGTTCTTCACAGAAGGAGTAATTGGCCATGGGATGTGCTGCCCAGGGAGGTGGTGGAGTCCCCGTCCCTGAAGGTGTTAAAAAAAAGTTTGGATGTGGCACTTGGAGCCATGGTTTAGTTGTCAGGAGGTGTTAGGGATTAGGTAATAGGTTGGACTTGATGATCTCTGAGGTCTTTTCCAACCTGGTGGATTCTGTGATTCTGTGAAGTCGCATGGAGCCAGGGCCTTTTCTGCTTCCCACAGCATCCCACCAGCAAATGGGATGGGGGTGCATAAAAAGTTAGGAGGGGACACAGCTGGGACAGTTTAGGAACAGGTTCTTTAGCATGAGGATGATGAAACCCTGGAACAGGTTGCCAAGAGAGATGGTTGAGGCCCCATCAATGGAGGTATTCAAGGTGAGGCTGGACAGGACTCCGGGCAACCTGATCTAGTTGAGGATGTCCCTGCTGAGTGCAGAGAGGGTTGGACTGGCTGACCTGTGGAGGTCCCTTCCAACCCAAACCATTCTATGATTCCATGATTCTATGATTCTGTGGTTTGTAATTCTATGATTCCATGATTCTGTGTTTCCATGATTCTATGATTCCATGACAGTTGACCCCAACCAAACAAGGGGATATTCCATACCATATGATACCATGCTCAGTGTGTAAAGCTGGGGGAAGAGGAAGGAAGGGGAGCACGTTCAGAGTGATGGAGTTTGTCTTCCCAAGTGTATGTTACATATGATGGAGCCCTGCTCCATCATATGGAGAGGGTTGAACCTGCCTGCCCATGGGAAGTGCTGAATGAATTCCTTGTTTTGCTCTGCTTGTGTGCACAGCTTGTGCTTTCCCTGTCAGGCTGTCTTTATCTCAACTCACAAATGTTCTCAACTCTACTCTTACAATTCTCTCCTCTCATCCCAGCTCAGGAGGTGTGAGTGAGTGGCTGTGTGGGGCTCAGCTGCTGGCTGGAGTTAAACCATGACACCACTCAAGCCTGTCTGTGGTAGAGTGTGATGTACTTCTGCTGGCAGTTCCTAGCACGGAGGAGAAAAGGGTTGCTGCCTGTACCCCTGCAGTGAGCCCAGGGCTTGGAAGTGGGGAGGCAGTGGAGGTAACCTACATATGAAATGAGCAGGCATGCCAACGAGTCCTTTTCCAGAGCAATCAACAGAAACCACGCTGCTTCTACTGCTGTTTTGCTCTAAAAGAAATACTAAGGTAAAACTAGAGTAATTTAGAAATAACTCTCTTCCCCTACTTAGCTCTTGTGGCAGCAAAAGGCTCACAGCAGAGCCAGTCCACGAGCCAAGGTTATTTCTAAACCACTTCTAATTCGTGGAAACCAATTTGCCAAATTTCGAGTGGTTTGGGAAGAAGAAAAGTCACTTAACAAATCATTGTCTACTGCAGGAAAAGCAATTGTCATGCACCCAGAGCACAAAAACACAATCTGGGGCTTTTTTTTTTTCCTTCCAGTTTATCAAGTCATGTGAAAAATTAGAGGGATACCAAATAACATCATTCCAACACAGCTGAGCAGCTCGAGCTCCACTTGCATGGTGATTATCCTCTCAGTTTACACAGATCTTTGTGCTCCTGTGGTGCTTTAGTAACATCATTTCAAACCCCTGACATCTGGGGAACGTGAGGAGCAGCAAATACTCACAGCACCTATAGTCATCAGTCACTGTCAGCTCTGGCTGGGGGTTTCTCTGCTTTCTAACCATGTGGCTGTATGCTTAGCTTGAACTCCGTTTTCTGGTGCTGCCTGTTTCTCATAGCCCCCAGAAAACAACCTGGAGGGTCTCTGGTTGGTATGCCCAGCTGCCTGAAGCTGCAAGAGCCTACACAGACAATAGGCAAAGGTTTGCAGTTGAGTGTTAAATGATGTCCATTAACCCTGGCTGCTCCCCAGGGTGATCCTGGTGAGGTTGAGCTATTTGTGTGGCAGCAGAAGGAGTGACCTGACTGAGATGGAGAGAAGGCTGGGGAGAGGGAAATCACTGAATATTAGAAGTCAGCCCTTGGTCTGAGGAACTTGCAGGACCAGGTGGTAAGAAGGGACGAAAGAAGGGCAGGATTGAGGTGCTTCAGGTATTGGTTGTGTGTGATGAATGCCTTGAAGATGTATCTGATTTTTCTCCCTGGTCAGTCTGTGCAGCCAGGCTTTGATTCTGTCCCTACTGGTGCCAATCACAGACAGCCCCACTGACTTCAGTGCAACAATAGTTCCCTCTGCTAGCAGGGCTACAGACCTGAGAGCAGTTATTCCACTCAGACCCACGTCTGGGATGGGAAGATTAGGCCAGACTGGTAGCTGGTGGAGGTTTCTGGATGTTGTCTCTCTGTTTGTTCTGATGAGAAACAAACGAATCTCTCAGAGAGAGAGGCACTCCCTGCTCCTGTCAGCAGTGGAGGGCTCTGAGCATTTTGTAGGAGCAAAACTCACACCAGTGGCATTGCTCTGTGCAACCAGTGTCATACTGCTCAACAGCCTGGCAGCTCCCAGCTCTATGACATAGAATCACACAATTAGAATCATAGAATTGTTAGGGTTGGAAGGGACCTCAAGGATCATCTCATTCCAACCCTCCCTGCACACTAGATCAGGTTGCTCAGAGCCACATCCATCCTGGCCTTAAAGACCTCCAGGGATGGGGCTTCTACCACCTCTCTGGGCAACCTGTCTCAGTGTCTCACCACCCTCATGGTGAAGAATTTCTTCCTAACATCAAATCTGAACCTACCACTGAATGTCACCACTGAGGGCAGGGTTTCTGCCCCACAGGGTGGGCAGAACTGAGCTATCTGTGGCAGTGTGCAGGGTCTGATTCTTTTTTAGCAGCAGCCTCAGTGACTCACTTCGTTTTTGTGCATGTGTTCAAAATGTTCATTGTGTTATTTCCCATGCACTGTTATTATTTGTAGTGTTGTTGTGATTTTAACCAAAAAACCCCAGTCAGTCACAGAATCACAGAACGTTAGGGGTTGGAAGGGACCTCGAAAGATCATCCAGTCCAACCCCCCTGCCAGAGCAGGCTCACCTGGGACAGGTCACACAGGAACATATCCAGGTGGGTTTTGAATGTCTCCAAAGAAGGAAACTCCACAACCTCTCTGGGAAGCCTGATCCAGGGCTCCAGCACCCTCACAGTGAAAAAACTTTTCCTTCTGTTCACATGGAACCTCCTCTGCTCCAGCTTGCACCCATTGCCCCTTGGCCTATCATTGGACATCCCTGAGCAGAGCCTGGCTCCATCCTCCTGACACTGCCCTGCACTTCTTTATCAACATGAATGAGGTCACCCCTCAGGCTCCTCCAAGCTCAAGAGCCCCCCAGCTCCCTCAGCCTGTCCTCAGCAGGGAGATGTTTCACTGCCTTCAGCATTCTTGTGGCTCTGTGCTGGACTCTTTCAAGCAGTTCCCTCTCCTTGACAGTCTCCTCTTCTATGTTTGCTTTAAGCACATCTGATGTGCAAGGCACCAAAAGCTTCACAGTGCCTTTTTTTTCCTCCCAAAGACAACAAGGACTTTGCTATGACAAAGCTGGCCTGTGGGGAGTGAGGTGCTTGCAAAATGTCCCAACTTCTGTGACATGAAGCAGTTCAGTAGCCCAGTTCCAGATCCTCTCCTCTTTGGAGACTGGAGTTGTGTGCTTGATCTGGGGCTGCAAGACAGGGCCTGGAGTGCTTGGTCAGTATGATCTGCTCTCTTCCATTCCACTGCTGCATTGGTTTTAAATATATTTTGGACACCCTAATAAAATCCCAATAAGAAATTCCTGAAAGAACATCAGAAAAGCCATCCACAGTATTTAAATCACTACATTAATGGGGCTGAGAGATTGCAAATCCTTTTCAGATGCTGTCAGCATCTTTTGTTGTTTTTGTTTTTTTTTTTTTTCACTTTTTTCCTTGTCTATGTCCTCCCATGACCATTGCTTGGAGAGCCATGTGCACACTCGAAGGATTTGCTTTGAGGGGAGGGCTCAAATATCAAAAAGCTGACCATAAAGCCCAGCACATCATTTTCAGAAGCAGAACATTATTGTAACTCTGCTGACAAACTCCTTTTGAGGGCAGCAGCACGGTCCAGCACCAGTTTAGATTTGTCTCGAAGCTGCACGTAACCAAAGTAAATATGTGGTTGCATAAGAGACTCTGCTAGGTTCTTGCTCCTGGCTTCCAAGTGTAATTGTAAAGTAAGCATAAATCCAGTGTCTTGTGGAGGTAGAGGGCCAGCTTCCTCCCCCATGAGATCCAGATTCACACCTGGGTTTGGCCTCTCTTCTAAAGTCCTTGTGAAGGCCTTCTGTGGAGATGAAGGCAAAGGGGCAGGTAGAGGGAAGCACTGAATAGGCTCTGGAGAGCAGACATGTCTCAGGGTGGGGGCAGTGTGTGGGTTTTGGACATAGCCCAGCTTGGTGTGAGTTAGTGAGGGCCAGAGGATTACATTGCTCCCATGAATCAATAATGATTTATGCAGCTTCCCCAGCATGCCAGCAGCAGTGCCTATAGTTACAGTGACTTCATGCTGCAAGCTTGCTTTCTGCTGCATATGAGCAGGGGAAGAGTTATGCTGAGAAGCTGTGACAAGCTTGCACTTTTAGAGCTAGGCTTTGAAACTTGGCAGGGGATAATTGCACTTCTTTGCTTCTGAAGGTGTTGTGAAAACACATGAATCATTGTTTATTTCCAAATTGCTTGGACACTTGAGCCTCAAGTGGGACAGAGAAACCCAGGAAGCAATCCAGTTTGCTGCAGAGCAGAGATCCTCATGAAAGACAGACCTTGGCCTGCAGAGGGGAAGGATCTGTGTGTATGGCTGGCATAATGCAGAGAACAACAAGAAAATTCACAGCAAGAATCAGCAGGCAATGTTAAGACCCTGAGTTTTCTAAAGTTGGCAACCTCTGGGTTTTAAGCCAGCAGAAGTTGTTCAGTTCCATGTAGGAGGGAATGGAGGATGTCCACTGTCCTCTGTTTCCTATGGGAAGAAAATTAGAGATTGTCCCTGGCTTCTTGGTTAGGATACAGCAGGCACAGAGGGGAAAAGGAAAAAAAAAAAGGGCTTTTTCCATGTCATAATGTTCTGAACAGGACTGATAGCCCTGCTCCCAGGATGCTCTACAGTGCTCAGTGTTCTGTCTCAGTCCCTAGCCCTACAGTGTAGTAGAACAATGTGAGTGTGTGTGGCATGGTGCAAATGTGTGTGTAATGGTTTAAATGTCTGTATGGGTATCACAGTATCACAGCACGTTAGAGGTTGGAAGGGACCTCCAGAGATCATCAGGTCCAACCCCCCTGCCAGAGCAGCATCACCCAGGGGAGTCTGCACAGGAATGCATCCAGGTGGGGTTGGAAAGTCTCCAGAGAAGGAGACTCCACAAACCCCCTGGGCAGCCTGTTCCAGGGCTCTGTCACCCTCACTATAAAGAAGTTTCTCCTCATGTTGAGCTGAAATCTTCTATGTTCAAGCTTGAACCTGGTGTTCCTTGTCTTATTAGTGCACACCACTGAAAAGAGCTTGGTCCCCTCCACTTGACACCCACCTCTCAGATATTGATAGACATTGATCAGATCCCTCTCAGTCTTCTCCAGACTAAACAGCCCCAGGGCTCTCAGGCTCTCCTCACAGGGAGATGCTCAAGTCCCCTAATCACCCTCCTGGCTCTCTGTTGGATTCTCTCCAGCAGGTCTCTGTCTCTCTTCAACTGGGGAGCCCCAAACTGGACACAGTACTGCAGGGGTATGTCATGGTTTAAATGTGTATGTGATGGTTTAAATGTGTGTATGGGTGTGGCATGGTTTAACCCCATGCACTAACCAAACCCCACACCAATCACTCATTCACTCCTTGTGAGTTAGGCTGGGGGAGAGAATAAGAGCAATAAAAGTAGCAGCACTTGTGAGTTGAAGTCAAGACAGCTTAATAGGTAAAGCACAAGCTGTGCACACAAGGAACTAATTCAGCAGTTCCCATGGGCAGGCAGGTTCAACCCTCTCCAGGAGAGCAGGGCTCCATCATATGTAACACACACTTGGGAAGACAAACTCCATCACTCTGAACGTGCTCCCCTTCCTTCCTCTTCCCTCAGCTTTACACACTGAGCATGGTGTCATATAGTATGGAATATCCCCTTGTTTGGTTGGGGTCATGGAATCATAGAATCATGGAATCATAGAATCCATAGAGTCACAGAATCATAGAAGGGTTGGAAGGCACCTCCAAAGCTCATCCAGTCCACGCCCCCCTGCAGTCAGCAGGGACATCCTCAACTAGATCAGGTTGCCCAGAGCCCTGTTGAGCCTCAGCTTGAATACCTCCATTGATGGGGTCTCAACCACCTCCCTGGGCAACCTGTTCCAGTGTTCCATCAACCTCATGGTAAAGAATTTGCTCCTAAACTGTCCCAGCTGTGTCCCCTCCCAACTTGGAGAATCCCTCCTTATGCAGGCAAGCCACTGCATCCAGCCAGCCTGCCAGAAAAGAAGATGAAAAATGGCTGAATTCCACCTAGCAGTATTTCCAGCTGGGGGAAAAAAAAAAAAAAAAAAAAAAAAAAGAGGATTTGTCTGGGGAAACCTGGCCATGAGCTATTCCTGCCTCCATGATCTTGTGCTAAGTCTCTGTGTAGAACCACTTTTCCTTAAATAAGTATTCATCTAATCAAGCCAGGCCTCTGCACACCAGAAACAGTGTATTCATCACTTGATTCTCTGTTGGGTTACTTGCGTCACTCTTTATATTCCTTCCTTTAAAAATTCTTAGCTGTTCCAGTCAAGAGGAAGAGAGTGCAGAGCTGTGTTTATGCCTAAAGGCTTGCTGCTGGTGTCACCTCAGCACAGCCAGCTCCTCTGGGCACAACCAATTCATGCAGCAGTGCCACTGGGTTAGTTTGTGCACATTGCTGGAGAAAAATGAGCTGGAACAAAAGAGAGTTTAGCCTTGGAGTTATTTCCTCTGCTTATTAGCATGACTGTGGCATATGGTTATCTATCTACATCTTTCACTCCTCTCTGCAGTACCATGACTGTGAAACTGTAGAATCATAGAATGGTCTGGGGTGGAAGGGGCCTCCAGAGGTCATCCAGTCCAATCCCTTCTGCAGTCAGCAGGGACATCCCCAACTAGATCAGGTTGCCCACAGCCCTCTCCAGCCTCACCTTCAATATCTCCAGGGATAGGGCCTCAACCACCTCCCTGGGCAACTTGTTCCAGTGTTTCATCATCCTCATGGTAAAGAACCTGTTCCTAAACTGTCCCAGCTGTGTCCTCTCCCAACTTTTTATGCACCCCCATCCCATTTGCTGGTGGGATGCTGTGGGAAGCAGACTCCATGAATGATGCTGCAAGTTGGGTGTCCTCCCAGGCAAGAGAGGGAAGCTGGCAATCGATGCTCAGTAATTTCCTCCTGTATATGGATCTGGCTTCCTCCTGCTGCATGCAGAGTGCTTGGTCTGGTCAGGTAACTCATTTGCAGCAAACCCAGATCAGCTCTTCCCACCATGAGGCCACCTCTAGAGGGCGGTGAGCGACTGGTGAATGCTTGTGCTGGAGTTGAAGGTGGTTGCTGGAATTTCCTGGGTGAATCCAGTTGCGATGCTGCAGCTGCTTAGCAAAGCAAAAAAAACTTAGCTGCAGAAAGGTGCAGTCCTGGTGGGCAGGATGCCCATGAGGCAGCAATGTGCCTTTGTGGCCAAGAAGGCCAAGGGCCTCCTGGGGTGGATTAGAAGGGGAGTGGGTAGTAGGACGAAGGAGATTCTCCTCCCCCTCTACTCTGCCCTGGTGAGGCCACATCTGGAATATTGTGTCTCATTCTGGGCCCCTCAGTTCAAAAAGGACCTCAGGGAGCTGCTTGAGAGAGTCCAGCACAGAGCCATGGAGATGCTGCAGGCAGTGGAACACCTCCCTGCTGAGGACAGGCTGAGGGAGCTGGGGGTCTGCAGCTTGGAGCAGAGGAGCCTGAGAGGTGACCTCATTCATGTTGATAAAGATGTGCAGGGCAGTGTCAGGAAGACAGAACCAGGCTCTGCTCAGGGATGTCCAATGATAGGCCAAGGAGCAATGGGTGTAAGCTGGAGCAGAGGAGGTTCCATGTGAACATGAGGAAAAACTTTTTCACTGTGAGGGTGACAGAGCCCTGGAACAGGCTGCCTAGGAAAGTTGTGGAGTCTCCTTCTCTGGAGACATTCAAAACCTGCTTGGACATGTTCCTATGCAACCTGCTCCAGGTGATCCTGCTCTGGCAGGTGAGTTGGACCCAGGAATAGGGGGGCAGCACCTTCCTTATTTGGCATCACTTGATGCAGGAATTACTCCTAAGGAGAAAAAGTTGGCCAGCCCCAGCTTTCACATGACTTCATCTTCTTCTACCTGTGATAAGCCAAGGAACAATGGTTTCAAACTAGAACAGAGAAGATTTCAGCTCAACATGAGGAGAAACTTCTTTCCAGTGAGGGTGACAGAGCCCTGGAGCAGGCTGCCCAGGGGGGTTGTGGAGTCTCCTTCTCTGGAGACTTTCCATACCCACCTGGATGCATTCCTGTGCAGACTCCCCTAAATGATGCTGCTCTGGCAGGGGGGTTGGACCTGATGATCTCTGGAGGTCCCTTCCAACCTCTGATATACTGTGAGACTGTGATGCTACAGATTTTTCAGCCAATATATGAGGGAAATTCAGAAGCCAAGCTGATTCTCACCTGTTTTTATACAGACATACAGAGCCAAAGGGCAGATGGCTCAGTGTAAGGCAGACCTATGGAATGAGACCCTACATCAGCCCTGGCCAGACTGATCTAGTGTGAGGTGTCCCTGCCCATGGCAGGAGGGTTGGAACTGGATGATCCCTGTGGTCTCTTCCCACCCTGACTGATTCTATGATTCTATGATTAAGAATGAGGCTGGTGAGACCTCACCTGGAGTACAGAGTCCAGGTCTGGAGCCCTCAATATAGGAAGGACATGGAGCTGATGGAGCAGGTCCAGAGGAGGGCCACCAGAATGCTCAGGGGGTTGGAGCAGCTCTGCTACAAGGACAGGCTGAGGGAGCTGGGGGTGTTCAGCATGGAGAAGAGAAGGCTCCAGGGAGACCTCAGAGCAGCCTGCCAGGACCTGAAGGGGGCTACAAGAAGGCTGCAGAGAGACTGTTTGCAAAGGCCTGCAGGGACAGGATGAGAGGCAATGGCTTCAAACTAGAGCAGAGCAGATTTAGATTGGACGTTAGGAACAAGTTCTGCACCATGAGGGTAGTGGAACACTGGAACAGGTTGCCCAGGGAGGTGTCTGGGGCCCCATCCCTGGAGAATGTATCAAGCCAGATACCTTTACTCCATGCTTCTTCAAATCAACAGATCCTGAGGATGAATCTGCTGCTTCTGGACCCCACATTCTTCAGGTTGATTTAGAAGTGACAAATGAGCAACTTTGCTTGAAGAATCAGTGGTCAGTGGAAAGGGTGACAGAATTTGAAGAGGCTGGAGGGTAGAACTTCCATGGGACAACTTAATGACAGAAGGAGGAGACTTATAGAATCATAGAATGGTTTGGGTTGGATGGGACCTCTAAAAGTCATCTAGTCCAACCCTCCTGCAGTCAGCAGATCCACTAGATCATGTGGTTCAGAGCCTTGTTGAGTCTCACCTTGAATATCTCCAGGGATGGGGCCTCAACTACCTCCCTGGGAAACCTCTTCCAGTGTTCCACCACCCTCATGGTGCAGAACTTGTTCCTAACATCCAGGTGGGATGCTGAAGGAGCTGGGGGTGTTCATTCTGGAGAACAGGAGGCTGAGGGGAGACCTCATTGTGGTCCCTGAAGGGAGGTTGGAGTGAGGAGGGGGCAGCCTCTTCTCCTTGGTGGCAAGTGACAGCACCAGAGGAAATGGTTTCAAGCTGAACCAGGGGAGGTTCAGGCTGGATGCTAGGAAATATTTCTTCACAGAGAGGGTTTTCAAACATTGGAATGTTCTGCCCAGGGTAGTGGTGGAGTCACCATCCCCGGAGGTATTTAAGCAGCCTGTGGAGCTGGTGCTTAGAGACATGGTTTGGTGTTGACCCTTCAGTGCTGGGTGGAGGGTTGGACTGGATGATCTGGGAGGTCTCTTCCAAGTGGATTTATTCTGTGTAATTCTGTGTGTGTGAAGCCTTGCTAGTCCTGCTTTCTGAATAAGGACTTACCTACTAAGGAAAACATTGAGCTGGCTCAACTGATTCACAGAGTGGTGTTGAAAGAACGACAGGAATCACACGTGAGAGCATGAGGCAGCAGGGAGGGGGCAGCAAAAAAACCTTCATGTCTGGTGTCTTGGGTTTCTACAATTTTCTTTTCATCTTTGGGTCTTCATAGTTGAGGAAAATTCACATTCTGTTGGCTTATTCATTCCTTCCAAACCCTTGGTCGCTCTAACTTCATTCTACTGTAAGTCTGATTGAACCACAGTCATGTTGAGGATGTCTGTTCCTTGGACACTCAATAAGCACAATCTACCTTTTTCATTCTCTGGGAAGCTTCTGTCCCCAGAAGGTGACAAAAAGGTATCTCTAAGTTGTTGCTAAACCAAAGTCAATTTAGAGCAAGAAATGAAATGCTCCAACACTCTATTCTTTTTTTTTTGTTTAATTTCCTATTGTTTGGGGGTATTTCTTTTTCCTTAGTGTTTTGGGATAGAAGAGCAGACAGTGAGATGGATTAGGAACAAAATAGAGTCCCAAGAGTGGTGGTCAATGGTGCCAAGTCCAGCTAGAGAGCTGTAACTAGTGGAGTCCCCTAGGGATCAGTGCTGGGGCCAGTCCTGTTTAACATCTTCATCTGGAGAAGAGGGGACTGAGAAGGGATTTAATAAATGTTTATCAATAGCTGAGGGCTGGGGGTCAAGAGGGAGGCGACAGGCTCTGCTCAGTTGCACCCTGGGATAGGACAAGGGGCAATGGATGGAAACTCCAGCACAGGACACCTCAACATGAGCAGGAAATTCTTCCCTGGGAGGGTCCCAGAGCACTGGCACAGGCTGCCCAGAGAGGTTGTGGAGTCTCCTTCTCTGGAGACTTTCAAGCCCCGTCTGGATGTGTTCCTGTGTGAGCTGTGCTGAATTCTATGGTCCTGCTGTGGCAGGGGCATTGGACTGGAAGATCTCCAGAAGTCCCTTCCAACCCCTAACATCCTGTGAGTCTGTGAGCCTGGGAGGAGGGTTTTTTGTTTTGGTTTTGGTTTTTTTTTTTGTTTGTTTGTTTGTTCTTTTTGTTGTTTTGTTTTGTGGAGGTTTGGGTTTGTTTGGTTTGGTTTGGGGCTTTTGTTTGTGTTTTCTTGTTTGCTTGGTATTTTTTGGGGGGGTGTTTGTTTGCTTTTTTGTTTTATTTTGTTTTGTTCAGAAAAAAAAAAAACACCCTGTGCTGCTAACATTTGTCCTATTCTGAGGTCAGTAGCAGCCCATGGAAATGGTTAATTACTCAGAGCTGAGTCTTTCACACCTCCCAGAGAGAGGTGGTGACAGAAAGGGGGGCAGCAGCATCCCTTTCTGAAATCTTTGGGATTGTATGCCTCAGTAGGAAGAGCACAGTGATAAACTTGTTTTGAGATGGAAAAAGTGCTTCTTCCTTCTCCAAAAGGCAGAGCCACACAATAGGTCCAAGTCATACAAAAGTGGCTGGAGCTTTGTTACAGGATCACCAATCAGTGGAGAGCCTAAAGGCAAACTTTAGTGTCAGGTCTTAGACATCCTCTTGGAGTCAAAGGTGACAACATGGTTGCATTTCTCCTCCTGCTTCTTCTGTAGCCCTCTGTCTCACTCACACTTGTGAGGGGCTAAGGCTCAACTGCCTGAGTCTCAGCCATCCTCCAGGCTTCACCTTGTCTGGTGAAGGAGAGGGCTGGAGCACCTCTCCTGTGAGGACAGACTGAGAGAGTTGGGGTTGTTCAGGTTGGAGAAGAGAAGGCTCCCAGGAGAGCTTATTGTGGCCTTCCAATCCCTAAAGGGGGCTCCAAGAAAGCTGGGGAGGGACTTTTTAGGGTGTTGGGTAGTGATAGGACTGGGAGGAATGGATCCAAGCTAGAGGAGGTTGGATTTAGATTAGATATTAGGAAGAAGTTCTTCCCCATGAGGGTGGTGAGAGACTGGCACAGGTTGCCCAGGGAGGTGGTGGAAGCCTCATCCCTGGAGGTTTTTGCAGCCAGGCTGGGTATGGCTGTGAGCAACCTGCTGTAGTGTGAGGTGTCCCTGCCCATGGCAGGGGGGTTGGAACTGGCTGATCCTTGAGGTCCCTTCCAACCCTGACAGTTCTGTGATTCTGTACTGAAATACTGATGTTACCAGCACTCAGCTGCCATCAGCTTACTCACAGTGGCACAGCCTGTGTCTCCTACCAGCTTCATCAACACCAAACATGGTGACAGGATGGAGATCCTTGTAAGAGCTTGAGATAGGACCTGTGAAATCTCCCAAGAGGAGTGAATGCCTGTGACTCACACAAAGGCTAAAAAAAAAAAAAAAAGAGAGAGAAAGAACTGGAATGCCCAAAACTGCAGTAGCTGATCTAATACATCAGAAAAAACAAAAGGAAACAAAAGTCTCTGTCTCTGGAGACATTCAAACCCCACCTGGGTGTGTTCCTCTGTGTGACCTACTCTAGATGATCCTGCTCTGGCAGAGGGGTCAGATTGGATGATCTTGTGAGGTCCCTTCCAACCCCTAATGTTCTGTGATTCAGTGTGCCTGTGATCAGCAACACCTCATGTTCTCAGCTAACAAGGGTACCCCAGAACCATATCTTGTCCTTACATCATGGCTCTCTTTGTTGTTATTTTTTTCCTGAGATCCTCCTCATGTGTTTCACACACATCAGCCAAGAACTGCTGGGTCCAGCAAGGAGGCACCATCTGAATGCAGGCAACAGTGTAAAAATGCAGCGAGGTCCAGTTCTCCAGCAGCAGTGTTTGCAGTCGTGTTTCAGCAGTCTGGTGCTGCTCTGTCCTTTTGCTTGTGTTTCTGCTCCTGCTCTGGTATCCACAGAGCCTGTTTGAACCTCTGCAGCTGCCATCACTGTGCAGTTGTGCCTGCTCCAGCCTGACAGCAGTGTGGGTGCTGGTGTGGCTGGTGCCTATTCCTGCTGCACTACACCAGGCATACTCCCGCTTCTGCCTCTACTGGGAGATGCTAGAAAAACACTTGCCTTGCCTCTCCTTGATCTCTGGGGCTGCATATTTGTGTTGTGCTCATGATCAAAAGCAGCCTCCCCTTCTCCCCTGACTTTTTTTTTTGGCCCCTGGTACCTCAGTCAGGGAGTCTGGCAGAAGCACAGCTTGCAATGAGCTATCCTGATCGGGCTCTTTGTGACAGCCTTGCAAAATTCTGCAGCCATCTTCACCTGGGATATGAATTGTGGTACAATATGATTAAACTCTTGTCTTTCTCTAATCACTCTGATCAAGCCAGATGGTGAAATCAAGGCTTTTGCTCCCTGACTGGCAAATTTTTCCTACCTATTGTCAAGCTGCATTTGAAATTTCCTTTTGCTTGAGGAAAGAGCTTTTGGCAAGTCAGAGTAAAAGCTGTTTTGAAAATACTGTGCCTATCTGCTCAGAGAATAAAGTCACTGTGAATTAACTGTTAAGGAGTCTCCACAGGCTGGGATTTCAGACCCAAACCCAAGACTAAAATTGGTTTGTGAATCAATTAAAAAAAAAAAAAAGAGATTTTTTAATAGAGGAGCAAAAGAGAGGACTGAGGCAAACAGGGAGAAGTAATAGGTCCTCTGGTACTGGTTGGGGAAGACAGGCAGCTTCATAGCTGACACTTTGCAATCATTTCAAGAACTTGGCTCTTTCTGACCCTTCATTTGAGTTCTTGTTACTTTGCTTTACCAAGCACACTCCCTTCCCAACGCTTGTCTTACCAGACTTTTGTTCTGTTAAAACCAAAGTCCCCTAACTGCTTTCTGACTGAAGTTAAAGCAGTCCTCCTTCGTTTATTCCTCTTGTCCTGGAGAAATACAGCTTACAAAATATCATCCAGGACATCAGATTTCTGTACTGAAGCTTGCAAAAGGCAGAGACTGAAGGAAGGGTGATGCTGCTTGAAAGTCTTTTCCACTCCCCTGGCTGGCCTGAGTTTTGTAAGAGAAGCAAACCAAACCCATCCCCTTCTCCCCCCCTTAGACCTTTAATTATAGCTTAATCCCCTTGATCAGAGCAATAAATACAACAAAATGAGAGGCAAGTATGTGTGTGAGTCTGCAGGACAGAGAAAGGTTTAGGGCAAGGAATCAGTGGAAAAATCTTTAGAAGTGATGTAAGAGAAAGCAAAGGCAGGGATTGGAGTTTGTAGCCTACAGCAGAGACTATAAAAACTCTGAAAGAAAGCTGAACATTAGCAATAAGTTAGGGGGAAGAACCTAGCAGGAGCTTAGTGGTTGGAATTGCTTCTATCCAATGCAAGGTAAGAGGAGTGAGGACAAATGTGTTGGGGATGTTTTGTGCCTTCTGCTCTGTTTACAGGAGATTTCTTCCCTTCTGTGCTTCCTTCTTTTGCGTTTCCCCCACCTCCCCTCCCTGAGTTGTTGTGTTAGCAGGCATGCAGGATGTCCACACCTGCCTAGATCTGATGGAAAAAGCACAGCTGCTTGGTTTGTTTTTTTTTTTTTTTGCAGCTGGGGGATGAAGATAATCAGATGCCTATCACCTGGCATTTTTTTTGGGGTACTGAAACTGAACTAATAATATCCAATGGAATTTTATCCCCTTCCCTCAATCAGCCAAGATTTAGACAAGGAGTGTGTAAAGGTGCATTTCACCACAATGTTCAGTTCCTTTGATGCTTTTGCAGTGCTTGCCAGCAACACTGCTGTCTTTCTGTCATTGTGGCTTCTCCTCTGTGTGTGTGTGTCACTGTCAAGTCAAATGCATGTTACTGCTTCACATGAGCTGAAGAGCTATGACCAAACAGCAGTTCCTTTGCATTGCTAAATGCCAGGTGTGCTAGACAAGTTTGCTGTGTGTAAGACATGAAAGAAAAAAAAACCCCAAACAAACCCACAAGATAATTTAGGGAAAGCAAATGGTCTGCAAAAGGGTTTTAGTAGAGCACGTTTTAGAGGAGTGTTGATCCAGATGCTGCCACATTCCTGCAGTAAGAGAATAAGGCTACAAAAATATTCCTGCACTAAGAGAGCAGTTATCATTATCCAGAGACCTGCTTCAGCTGTGTGCCACTGTGAAGGGAGGCAGAGCCTGGCTCAGTGACAGTCGTTGTGCTTTCTCCATGCTGAGTTTAAGCTGTGGCACTGTTTCTTTTTTGCCTCCCCAGGCTGGAACTGCAGGAGTCATTGAATGTGAGTAACCTCTGGGTTAGATGCCCAGAGGCTACACTAAAGTTCAGAATGCACTGATTTTTCAAAGCACAAGCACACAGTGGCTTTAGATTTCCTTACCTGGCTTTTCAGTTTGGAATGACTGATGTGGAGTGCACAGCTGAAAGCTGAGAGGAGCTGTGAGGGCACTTGGTGCCCTTGCCCCTCTGATTCACTCAGCAAGCCTGGGGCACATTATTACCTTTCTCTGTCTCTGCTCACCTGTATTCAAAGTGCAGCTCAACCTACTGCTTTTGTAAAAGACTGCAAATATTATGAGGTATAAACCAGCAAACTTAGGGTGGAAATATTGGGGAAAATGCAGAATCTGGCTGGCTGGACTGTGCCAGGAGGAGAGACTGAGGGAGCTGTGGCTCTTTAGCTTGGAGGAGACTAAGGGGTGACCTCATTCCTGTTGGTAAAGATGTGCAGGGTGAGTGCCCAGAGGACAGACCCAGGCTCTGCTTGTTGGTGCCTAATGCCAGCACCAGGGGAAGTGGTGGAAGTTGAGGCATAGGAAGTTCCATGGAAACAGGAGGAAATTTTTTTCACTGTGGAGGTGACAGAACACTGGAACAGGCTGCCCAGGGGGGTTGGGGAGTCTCCCTCTCTGGAGATATTCAAAATCCACCTGGATGTGTTCCTGTGTGACCTGCTCTAGGTAATCCTGCTCTGGCAGGGGGGTTAGACTGAATGATCCCTTGAGGTCCCTTCCAGCCCCTAACATTCTATGATTCTGTGCCTTCTTCAGCATTTAAACATACCTGCCCCACTGATTCAGCAGGTTAGGGCTTCCTTTTCCCTCTTTGAATGGATGCCAAGTGTACCTCTCCAGGCTTCTTAAACAGCAAATCAAAAGATTTGAGCTGTACAACAGTTGTGAGAGCTCCCTTGACTGACCCTACCAAAGACTGCAAGTGATTGAAGCTTTTCTTTTCTTCTTGGTCAACCCAGAGAAGCAGATTGCTCTCTAACTACCCTTTGCAATGCATCTGCACCAAGGATTTTCTTCCTCAAGCAGGAGCCTCACTGAGAACATTTAAAAGTCTGTCCAGTAAACCACCACCAGTGGCTGAGTCTCCTTAAGAAATTCCAATGCCATTCCTGTCTCTTCAGAGCTTATCTTGAAGGCATATCTTTATTTTTACTAGTCTCTAACTGCTCTGTGCTTCTCCACTGACAACATGTTCTGCTAATGTGCTCTTCATACCCGGTAGGAAGAACTTCCAGTGCTGGGAGTAAAAGAGAAGAAACAGAAAAACAAAAGATATTTATTGATTTTTTTTTTTTTTCAGGGATGGAAAGGTTTCTTCTCTTTAAGTGCTGAAGATGGCTCTCTAACTATGAATAGTTTTCAGTCCTCATGCTAAGGAGGAAGGAGGAAAGCTAAATGGAAAGCTGTTAGAAATGTTAAGAGAAGTTGGCACGTTCAGTCAAGCCATCTATAAATAATTTAGGGCTGAGAGTTTATTGGCAATGAAGGATAGTCTAATAATGGTTTGTTTTCTCTTGTGCATGCCAGGAGGACTGCAGCTTGTTCAGCTATCTTCCTCAGGAAAAGTGCAAATGGGCTCTTCTCATTATCATAGGATCACAGGATGTTAGGGGTTGGAAGGGACTTCTGGAGATCATTGAGTCCAATGCCCCTGCCAGAGCAGGACCATAGAATCCAGCACAGCTCACACAGGAACACATCCAGATGGGGCTTGAAAGTCTCCAGAGAAGGAGACTCCACAACCTCTCTGGGCAGCCTGTGCCAGGGCTCTGGGACCCTCCCAGTGAAGGATTTCCTCCTCATGTTGAGGTGGAACCTCCTGTGCTGTAGTTTATATCCATTGCTCCTTGTCCTATCCCAGGGTGCAGCTGAGCAGAGCCTGTCCCCTCCCTCTTGACCCCCAGCCCTCAGATATTGATAAACATTTATTAAATCCCCTCTCAGTCTTCTCTTCTCCAGACTAATAAGCCCCAAGGCTCTCAGCCTCTCCTCATAGGGCATATGCTCCAGCCCCTTCATCATCCTGGTGTTTTCTGCTGGTATCCAGGGAGAAAATTCACTCTTGGAGAACTTTTTTTGTTGTTGCTGTTAAAACTTGTTATTTTAATCAGAAAAGCATAGATTTTCCCACCAAGCAAAATGATTTTCATGGAAAAGCTTCATTGTGATAGCCACCATTGTGCTTTATTTTATGAAGTATTGATGGGTTTGTTCTTTCTGCATGGAGACAAAGCAAACCATGAACTGCAGTTGTGCATGGAAAATAAAGTTGTTTTAAGATCCCCTTCTTTCACCACCACCTCCCCTTTTCCACCCCATTTTTTTACCCCTTTTTTCCCCTCAAATCCCAGAGCACCTGTTGGAGTCTCCTCCCAGCCCAGGTGTGGCCACTTTGCCCTCCCTGCCCACTCCCCTATTTAATCCCCCCAGGAAAAGCAGAAGCCCCAAGCTGAGCCCATCTGGGCTGAGGAATCCTCCTCTCATCACTGGTGAGTCACCCCATGGTGCATACTGGGTGGTTGGTGATGGGGGACAAAGGCCAGGGGGCCTGGTGGCCCCCTGGTGAGGTAGGAATAAGATTGATAACTGCTCCAATATCTTCCATGGACACTGCCTGGGCCTCCTTACTGGGTCTGAGTTCCTCTGTGTACACTGAATAGCTGTAGCCTTGTCTCAGGATACAAGGTGGTGCTGTTTCTTTCTGAAACTGGAAGAAACCTGTTGTAAGATCCTGCAGAAAGCAGTAGCAGGGACAAAATTTCTCCTTGAGTGGAGTGTTTTTAGGAAGCCAGCTCCTCTATCCCCAATTCTCTTTGATTGTTATGCAGTTAAATAAGACTTATATGCATAGGTATGTTCATATATATCATAGAATCAACAAGGTTGGAAAAGACCTCAGAGATCTTCAAGTCCAACCTATCACCCAGCACCTCATGACTAACTAAACCATGGCTCCAAGTGCCACATCCAATCTCTTTTTGAACACCTCCAGGGATGGTGACTCTACCACCTCCCTGGGCAGCACATTCCAATGGCAGATCACTCTTTCTGTGAAGAACTTTCTCCACACCTCTAGCTTAGGGAGATTAGGAGGTATCTCCTTCCCCTTCCTGGCACCCTTCTCATTTAACAGTCCCTAGGCTTTGAGATGACTTCTGCTCAAGTCTCCTGCTTCCTAGGCTCCAACTTTTACGGTATTGATGTGAGTTCCTAAAAATCTGTTGCTAACAAATGGGTTTGTGGCACAGTGTGCTCAGTTTTGCAAGGTGTCCAACTTGTCTCCTTCTTTCTCACTTGAAGAAAAAGTGTCCCAGAACAAGTTTTCTGCATGGCCATTTCATTTCACACTCTTGATTCAGATGAAGAGAATAAAGACCAGGGCTGGCTGGTCTTCCACAAGTCTTAGTCCACCTTTGTCAGTTATTTTTTTTACTGATTCAGGTTTGTGTGCATAAAGCAAATGTACCCCAGCAAAGCTGTATTCATTTGTACCTGTGGAAGGCCTCATAGGATTAGTCAGGGTTGGAAGGGGCCACAAGGATCATCCAGTCCCAACCCCCCTGCCATGGGCAGGGACACCTCACACTACAGCAGGCTGGCCAGAGCCTCATCCAGCCTGGCCTTAAACACCTTCAGGGATGACCTCAACCACCTCCCTGGACAACCCATTCCAGGCTTTCACCACTCTCATGGGGAAGAACTTCTTCCTCATATCCAGCCTGAATCTCCTCACTTCTAGCTTTGTTCCATTGTGCCCATTCCACGTGTGCAGCCTCTCTTCATATGAGGAGAATCTTCTGTGCAATTCATGTGCTGCTCTCACAAACACTGCAGTTCCATGAGCAGGGTCAGTGCAGAGTCTAGTCGAGCCCTGCAGGAGCTAAGCCATTGCTGAATCTGTCTGCCCTGCAGGGACTAAGACATTGGTGAATCTGTTTTATCTGATGGTGGGAGCAGTTCTGTACTTGAGCATCCTCTGACCACATCTGTGCGAAAGTGCATCTGTCAGTAGCTGATTCAGCATTTGCAATAGGTCAGGAAGAAGGACATGGACCTGATGGAGCAGGTCCAGAGGAGGGTCATGAAAATGCTTGATGGGTTGGAGCACCTCTGCTACAAGGACAGGCTGAAGGAGCTGGGGTGTTCAGCCTGGAGAAGAGAAGGATCCAGGGAGACCTAATAGCAGCCTGCCAGGACCTGAAGGGGGCTACAGGAAGGCTGCAGAGAGACTGTTTGCAAAGGCCTGCAGGGACAGGATGAGGGGCAATGGCTTCAAACTAGAGCAGAGCAGATTGAGATTGGATGTGAGGAACAAGTTCTGCACCGTGAGGGTGGTGGAACACTGGAACAGGTTGCTCAGGGGGGTAGTTGAGGCTTCATCCCTGGAGATGTTGAAGGGAAGGCTGGAGAGGGCTCTGGGCAGCCTGATCTAGTTGAGGATGTCCCTGCTGAGTGCAGGGGGTTGGACTGGATGAACTTTGGAGGTCCCTTCCAACCCAACCCCTTCTATAATTTATTTTGGTGATCTGACAACATGTCAGGACTAACCAGGGGGCATCATCTTGTTCCACTGAATGCAGTAACTGACATGAAGACTTGGAAGCAAGCTGTGACTAACCCAAAGTGCCTTCTTGAGAAACATTTATGGAACTTCATTTTCAGCCAATGGGACATCCTTGGCCTTGAAATACTGTCTGACAAAACCTTTCATTTGAGGCACAGAAATATCTATGCATCACCTCAAAGCAACTAGTCTCATGCCTCTTGCATAGCTTAATGAATTTCAAGTTCTCTCTGCTTGCATCAGATGAAACTTCCCTGCATCTATTTATCTATACAGTGAGGAAACTGAGGAAAAAAAAAAAGGCAAAAAAAGAGAGGGGAATTTACATTGTAGAAGCTGACAGAGTGTCTGTTCCACATGTCTGAGAAAATATATGGCCTTGGTTAAAAATCTACACATTATGAATAACAAAGTGCCTGACACTGCTTACATTTAATTTTCAATGCCTTTCTTCAGTTCCTTTTCAGAAAGCAGCATGGAAGAAGTGCTCCATACCTCATCTGTGGGATGAGAACAAAACCACCACTCTAACCTATTCCTGACTCTTTTCCCCCTACCCCTCCCCTTTTTTTTTTTCCCCTGAGGGTGAGGTTTCTTTTGAATTTTTTTTTTTTCCCCTCCCTTTTCTTTGACATTTACATGACTAGAAAATTACACCTGAGAGACAGGTGGTCCCTTAAGTCCTAGGTAGTCCCTTAGGACTGCTGCTGGCAGTGATCACAGACAGCTACTATGGGCATGTTTTTGGCTTTGCAGTAATGGATGTGCTACAACTTTTACAAGCAGGGCAAATTTGTTTCAGTGAGAGCAGAGTTATTCTCAGATCTTCATAAAAGCCATGGAGAAGTTGTTCTGTTGGTAGGATCCTCACCCCCCAGAACTTTGTTGGCCAATGTAGGCTTCAATCAGGTGTCCTAACCAAGGCTAATGATGCCAATATTAGGACTCAATGATACAGCTAATTAAGATGTTAATAATCTATTTTGTGGCTCTAGAGCAGCAACAAAACAGCTCAGTCACTGGCTTGCAGACACAGCTTTGATTTATTTAGAGTCATAGAATTGTTAGGATTGGAAGGGATGTCAAGGATTATCTAATTCCAACCCCCTGCCATGGGCAGGGACACCTCACACTACATCAGGTTGCTCAGAGCCACCTCCAGCCTGGCCTTAAACACCTCCATTTCCCCCACCTAGGTTGGAATCTGTGTGGTATGAGAGCCCCTCATGGCTAACAGGTGAAGGAGGCTCACCAGTACCATCCCAGTGCTCACACACCAGTGACTGGAGTCTTAAAAGCTGCTGCCAGGAGCTTCCCAGCGCCTATGGGACAGCCATATGCTGACTCTGCATCAGGACAGCTTGGGAGTATGCAGCACATAACCCCAGGGGCTTCTGGGCTCAGCCCCAATGTGCTCACTGCAGGAGCAATGTTGTCCTTTGCAGGTGAGCCTGGGCACGTCCTGCTGTCTCCCCTTGGTGTGGCAAGGAGGAGAAAAGCACAGTCATCAACAGACAGTGGCAGCAGCAGTGAAAGATTACAGGGGAAGGCATGATGTCTTGCCTCAGTTCTCTTGCTAATAGGGCCAGCAAGAAAAATAAAGCTCCTGTGATTTATATTTGCAGAGTAATCTCCACAGTCATGTAAAATATGATAGCTCAAATGGGGAAGAACAATGACAGCTGTTATCAGTTTTGACAGGCAATGGGTTTGGAGCTTGGTGATGAATTGCTTGCTGTCTGGGGTTTGCTCAGCACACTTATCTTCAGGATGTCAGTTTGTTTTGTTGGTTTGGTTTGGCTTTTCTTTTTTTTTTTTTTTTTCATCTTTCAAAAGAGAAACCTCTTTCTTTTTCCATCTTTTGGTTTGATGTTGGAGACTTAACAGTTTCTTTTTCGGTCAAGAATTTTTGCTTCCTTGTGATGTTTTCTTGGGAAAAGCTCTGCAAAGATTCCTAAAGGGAGGAAAGAAAAAAAAAAAAAAGTTGAATGTTTATCCTGCTTTGATAAGATAGAATAATGTCCTCTCTTTTATCTCTCATTTTCATTTTAATTGGACCTGCAACAAAGATACCTAATTATAGGAGGAATTTCAGCTTTGCCACATTTCAAGCTGAAGTAGCAGTAAAGCACATAAATATGTCTGAATTTCAGACTTGCAATTTACATTTCATGAAGGCTAAACCACATTTCATGCCAGATAACACCAGGCCTTGAGATACTGAAGACACAACAACCCCAAGCAATGCTGCAGGCTTGGGGCAGCGTGGTTGCAAAGCTGCCTGGCAGAAAGGGACCTCACGGTTCTAATGGGCAAGCAGCTCAACAGGAGCCAGCAGTGTGCACAGGTGGCCAAGAAAGCCAAAGGCATCCTGGCTGGGATTAGAAATGCTGTGGCCAGCAGGGGTAGGGAGGTGATTCTCCCCTGGGACTCAGATCTAGGGAGGCCACATCCTGAGTATTGTGTCCAGTTTGGGGCACCTCAATGCAAGAGAGATGTGGAGGTGCTGGAGCCAGGGCAGAGGAGGGCAAGGAAGGGCCTGGAGAAGAAATCTGACGGAGAGAGACTGAAGGAGCTGGGGATGGTTAGTGTGAAACAGAGGAGGCTGAGGGAGACCTCATGGCTGTCTACAATTACCTGAAAGGAGGTTGTGGAGAGGTTGGTGCTGGTCTCTTCTCACAGGTAATTAGTGATAGAACAAGAGGGAATGGCCTCAAACTGCAACAGTGGAGGTTTAGACTGGACAGTAGGAAAAATGTTATTCCTAATGGCAAGAGTGGTCAGACCTTGGAACAGGCTGCCCAGGGGGGTTGTGGAGTCTCCCTTCTCTGGAGACTTTCAAACCCCACCTGGATGTATTCTTATGCAGACTACCCTGGGTGATCCTGCTTTGGCAGGAGGGTAGGACTCAATGATCTCTGGAGGGCCCTTCCAGCCTCTAATGTTCTGTGATTCTATGACTTCAGTTTGCTCCCTTTTAAATCAGTGACATTGCTTCTCAGCTGCTCATTGCCATGGGGACTGGAGCCAACCTTTAAGTCCTTACAATTTCCTCCACCTTCTGTTTCACTGGTGTTGAGTTCTGACAGGTTAATCAAATGTCTTTTGTGTGGCAGATGCCTTAATGCTTATTTGGATCAGTGTACCAATTGCCATTTTTAGCTCTTCGGTCTCTGAGCTGAATGAATGCCAGTGTAGACCTTAACCCCTAACCAAGAGGTGTTTTTTACCCTTGTGATTGATTTTTGCACCCAAACAATCAGGATGTGGTTAACTGTGGATGTAGTAGACTACTACAAATTTCAAAGCACACCCACATACAAAAAGACACATTGTAGAGGGCTGCAGCTTTAAAAACACCCAGACAGAACCTTGTCTGACTTTCAGGGCTGTTGCCATCAGACTGAGAGACAGTGGTGCCACTTGGCTTACTGCTTTGGCTTTGTCCTTTCATTCTGCTGTACTGTTGCTTCACTCTACAGAGCAGCCAGCAGCTTGTTCCTCACTGCTGATACCTCATGGACTATATCCCAACAGGGCTCTGGGCAGCCTGATCTAGTTGAGGATTCCCCTGCTTACAGCAGATGGAGGTGGACTGGGTGACCTTTGGAGGTCTGTTCCAACCCAGACCATTCTGTGTTTTTATGATTCTATGAATCTATGATTCTATGATTTTAGGATTTATGAAATCTATGATTCTGTGATTTATGAATCTAGGGTTCTATGATTTTATGATTCTTGATTTTATGATTCTATGATTCCATTATTTATGAATCTAGGATTTTATTATTTCTAATTCTATGATTTATGAATCTGTGATTTTATGATTCTCTGATTTATGAATCTATGATTCTCTGATTTATGAATCTGGGATTTGTGATTTATGACTATGAATCTATGATTCTGTGATTTATGAATCTGACTTTATGAATCTGCGGATTTATGATTCTATGATTTATGAATCTAGGATTTTATGATTTAAGATTTTATTATTCTGATTCTCTGATTTATGATTATATGAATCTGATTCTCTGATCTATGAATCTCAGATTTATAAAGCTGTGATTTGTGATTTATGAATTTATGATTCTATGAATCTGATTTTATGATCCTATAATTTTATGATTCTTTGATTCTGTGATTCTATGATTCTATGTATATAGCAAAAAAAAAGATACAGAATGTGGTAAACAAATAACAGCAGCACAAGTGAAATGTATTGGAACAGCTGAGCAAGAAGCAGCACTTCAAGAAACAACCTCACAGAGCTCCAAACACTTTCATGGCTTTCCTTCTTTGCAGGCTGGGGAAAAGGTAGAAAGCCAAATGTCTTTTTCCATGTGTTTTCTGCCTGATCTGATTGTCTGGGCAGAATATAAAACAACTACCAGTTTGAAACTGAAGATCCACCTGCAGGGCCTCTCCCATGTTTTTTATGCTTACCAGTGTTGCTCTAGAAAGTCAAGGGTTGGCAGTTGACTGGAACTCAAGGAGGAATGCTACTGAGTATTGACAATGGCCTCAGGAAAGCTCTGATCCTTAAGATGAAGGCCAAGAAGGCAAATTGTATCCTGGGCTACATTCAGAAGAGTGTGGCCAGCAGGTCAAGGGAGGTTATCCTCCCCCTCTACTCTGCCCTGCTCAGACCACATCTGGAGTATTGCGTTCAGTTCAAGAGGGGCAGGCATGTACTAGAGAGTGTCCAATGGAGGCTATGAGGGTGAGGAAGGGGCTGGGGCATCTGTGTGATGAGGAAAGGCTGAGAGCCCTGGGGCTGTTTGGAGAAGAGAAGGCTGAGAGGGGATCTGATCAATGCTTCTCAATATCTGAAGGGTGGGTGTCAGGAAGAAGGGGCCAGGCTCTTGTCAGTGGTGTCCTGGGATAGGACAAGAGGCAATGGATACAAACTGGAGCACAGGAACTTCCACCTTAACATGAGGAGAAACTTCTTGGGTGTGAGGGTGCTGGAGTTCTGGAACAGGCTGCCCAGAGAGGTTGTGGAGTCTCCTTCTCTGGAGACTTTCAGAACCCATCTGGCTGAGTCCCTGTGTGACCTGCCCTAGGTGGTCCTGCTTTGGCAGGGGGGTTGGACTCAGTGAGGTCTTTTCCAGCCCCTACCATTCTATGACTCCATGATCCTATGATCATATATCACAGAAATGTATGTATTTAGGCATCATTTCTATTCCTGCTTTTGCCAAGCAGAAAGGCAGCCAAAAATGGCAGAATCAGGCTTAGAAATATACTCTAGAGCAGAACCTGGAGACAGAGTAATCAGTAAATTAGCAGTAGAGGTCCCAGCCTAGTTCTTATTAACATCAGCAGAAATATTCCCACCTAGGTGAGCTGGAGATACATCAAATTATAAAAGCCAAGTCCAAACAAGGACTTAAACAATATAGCCTAAACCCAGGGCCAAAGATAATCTCTCTAGCAAGCAGCTTCCTAATCCTGATCCTCCCAAAACCTGACCCTCCCTGCGTTATTTAAAGGCTCTGCAAGCATCAGAAGGTCAGAACACCACCAGTCTGAGCAATGTATTCCCATGTAGGCTTTTTCCAGGTGTGGTAACTGGATAACTTTATCCCAGGATGCCAAGAAGATCCTGGAAGTTGTGTCTGTCATTAGGTCATGTTGAGGCTTGCACTCAGAATGCTGCTGGAGAGAGATGTGGTTTCTGTAACAGCTTTAAAGACCTACCCAGCATATGGGGAGGGCAGGGTCAGCCTGCCTGGCTATGAGCCAGAGTCTCCCTGCTTACCAGTGAGCTTCTAGTTCACCTGGTTTTAGCACAAGTTTGCGTTCATTGCTGGGCCAGAAAGGAGTGAAACATTTGCAGGACTGGAAAGAGGCAAAGTGGAGGGAGCTGATTCTGCACCTAAAGGTGAAGAGGGTTCAACTGGCACTGCCTGGTTGCTGGGTTTCATGCAGTGACTCTGTAAGAGAAAACATATTAACAGCCATGGGAACTGAATCTCCCTTTGCTTCCGCTCCTTTAAGACCTTTGGAGCAAGGTTCTTCTGGCAGCAGAGCTGTGAAGTCTCTAACAGATTGTTCTCCCCTGCAGATGCTGCACTTCCAGCTTGTTGTGGTGCATTTGGCCCTTGTGGTTACCCTGCTGCAGTGGCACTCCAGCTCAGTACTCCTTGTGGAGGCAGCTCTGGAGGTAAGTGAATGTTTCTGGTGGCTGCCACAGAACCCTGCACTTCCTCAGGCTGGTCTTGGCCACAGAGTGTGGAAGACAACACAGTCTGGAGGGGGAATGATCAATATTTGATCTACAAGGGCAAAGAAGGAGCCTAGTGAAAAGGCTGTTGCAAACTGCACAGCTCTGGGAGGACAGACAGAATGAAGTCCCACCCAGATTCACCTAACCTCTCTTGGGATTTGATGTGCATCAAAACATTCCTAGTGCCTTTGGATAGAGAACTTCCTGAAAAGGGGAAGGAGGGGAAGGGAAGGGAGAAACAAAACTCCTTTCACACTGAAGGGAAGGTTTCATTCCTCTTCTTAAAGACAAATCATAGTATGAGAAGTGTAGGGCTTTCAGAAGCCATCAGGAAAAACCCACCTGCATCAAAGTTGACAAATTAAAGGAGAGAGGCTAGACCAGGAGAGGGAAGGAGGAAATCAACCTGCTTATGAAGGAAATCAGCAGATGACATGGGACAATTGCCTCATCCAGGAGGACATGCAGGGTGGCACCTGAAAACACTTGTACTGCACTCTCTTATTTGTGTCTTCTTGACATTCTCTTATTTGTGTGTCATCTTGACATTTGGCCTGAAAGGTATTTTTTTTGTAGTCATGCCACAAGAGAATCATGGATCTAAAGGTTCAAAGTTAGCAGAAAAAGCCACTACACAGGTTTTGAAGGTCAGCTGGCTTAGATGCATACTGAGGGATCCTTCTGCCTTGCTTTCTGGCTCCAAATAAGCAGGACTTGATTGCACAAAGTGGTTCACAGTGATAAGCTAAGGAACAAGGGGTTCAAATTTCAACATAGAAGATTTCAGCTCAACATGAGGAGAAACTTCTTTACAGTGAGGGTGACAGAGCACTGGAGCAGGTTCCCCAGGGGAGTCTCCTTCTCTGGAGACTTTCAAACCCACCTGGATGCATTCCTGTGCAGACTCCCCTGGGTGATGCTGCTCTGGCAGGGGGGTTGGACCTGATGATCTCTGGAGGTCCCTTCCAACCTCTGTGATATTGTCAGACTGTGATTTGTTAAAGAAAACAGGGCTGAGGGAGCCACTTTCCACATCAGTGCTGTGGCAGCTGCTGTTCTGAGACCTGGTATCCTCTCTTTATCATAGAATGGTTTGGGTTGGAAGGGACCTCCAAAGCTCATCCAGTCCAACCCCCCTGCACTCAGCAGGGACATCCTCAACTAGATCAGGTTGCCCAGAGCCCTGTCCAGCCTCACCTTGAATACCTCCAGGGATGGAGCCTCAACCACCTCCCTGGGCAACCTGTTGCAGTGTTCTACAACCCTCATGGTGCAGAACTTGTTCCTAGCATCCAACCTAAATCTTCTCACGTTTCAAACCATTGTCCCTCCTCTTATCACTACAGGCCTTTGGGAACACTCCCTCTGCAGCCTTCTCCTAGCCCCCTTCAGGTGCTGGAAAGTCACTATTAGGTCTCCCCAGAGCCTTGTCTTCTCCAGGCTAAACAATGCCAACTCCCTCAGCCTGTCTTCTCAGGAGAGGCATTCCAACCTCACAGACAGGTTCTTGTGAAAAGAGATCTCTTCCAACTGCATATATTCTGTGTTCTGAAAACATGCTTTGAGGCATATAGTAGCATCTTGGTTAGAAATTTCTATCTAGCTCCATCAACATGGAAGCAGAAGGCAAACATTTCATCTGAAAAGAGAATGATTTGAGCTTAACACCTGCTTTTGTGGACTGGCTGCTGCCCTGGGTTTTTCTGTTGTGGACAAAGCAATTATTTCACTTGGATTTGTTTAATTTCTCTTGATCGATCCCATTATCCAGCATCACAGAATACATCTGGCTGGAAGAGACCTCCCAGATCATCCAGTCCAACCCTCCACCCAGCACTGAAGGGTCAGCCCCCAGCTCCACAGGCTGCTTAAACACCTCCAGGGATGGTGACTCCAGCACTGCCCTGGGCAGACCATTCCAATATTTGAGAATCCTCTCTATGAAGAAATATTTCCTAGCATCCAGCCTGAAGCTCCCCTGGTGCAGCCTGAAACTATTTCCTCTACTCCTGTCTCTTGGCTGCAAGAAGATCCTGCCCCCTCCAACCTCACTTCAGGGAGCTGTGGAGAGCAATGAGGTCTCCCCTCAGCCTCTTCTTCTCCAGGCTGAACACCCCCAGCTCCCTCAGCCCCTCCTTGTAGGCCATGCTCAGCTATTCTAGATGGCAAAGTAGAATTTGGATTTGAAAAGGTGTCAAGCCCTGATGTCATGACTGGGTTTCAACATAATGTGTCTAATCAACATCCTTTTTTTTCCCCTTTCCTCCTCCCCACATAATGGTACTGCATAAATTCTTTGGATGTCAGTGCAGAACAAGTTTATCTTGGGATATTTGTTGCCTAGCAATTAAGTTGTCAGCTTTGGATGGAAAATCCTGAATAAGTTTTCGTTCCCATTTATTAGCAGTCATTTGGAAAAAGAAAAGGGGGGAATCAGTTTCATGCAAAACATGAGGATGAATATTGGGGTCTGGGAATCACAGAATCATTGAATGGTTTGGGTTGGAAGGGACCTCCAAAGTCATCCAGTCCTACCCCTCTGCACTCAGCAGGGACATCCCCAACTAGATCAGGTTGCCCACAGCCCTCTCCAGCCTCCCCTTGAATATCTCCAGGGATGGATCCTCAACCACTTCCCTGGGCAACCTGTTCCAGTGTTCCACCACCCTCATGGTTCAGAATTTGTTCCTAACATCCAATCTAAGTCTTCTCTTCTCTAGTTTGAAGCCATTGCCTCTCATCCTGTCCTTTCAGGTCTTTCTCCATTCTTCTTGTAGCCCCCTTCAGGTCCTGGCAGGCTGCTATTAGGTCTCCCTGGAGCCTTCTCTTCTCCAGGCTGAACACCCCCAGCTCCCTCAGCCTGGCCTCAGAGCAGAGCTGCTCCAACCCCCTGAGCATTTTCCTGGCCTCCTCTGGCCCCTCTCCATCAGCTCCATGTCCTTCCTGTACTGATGGCTCCAGCCCTGCACACAGCACTGCAGGTGAGGTCTCAGCAGAGCAGAGCAAAGTGGCAGAATCACCTCTCTGGATCTCTGGCAGTGCTGCTTTGGATGCAGCCCAGGCTGCCCTTGGCCTTCTGTGCTGCAAGCTCACACTGCCTGCTCCTGGCCAGCTTCTCATCCATCACCACCCCCAGGTCCTTTTCCTCAGGGCTGCTTTCTATCCCCTCCTCCCCAAGCCTGCATTGATAGTGAGGATTGTTCTGGCCCAGGTGCAGGACCCTGCACTTGCTCTTGCTGAACCTCAGGAGGCTGCCCTGGGCACCACCTCTCCAGCTTGTCCAGGTGCCTCTGGCAGCCATCCTGTCCCTCTGGCATATGGACAGCAGCACTCAGCTGGTGCCATCTGCACACTGCTGATGGTGCCCTGGATCCTCCTGTCTACAGCACTGATAAAAACATTCAAGAGCACAAATTCCAGCACAGACCCCTGATTGCACTGTTTTTAAAGGATTAGACTACTCAACTCTGTGCTATAAGTGATGCTAATCCCACTGCTGAGAGAGGGACAGGGCTGGCCTACAAAACCAGGCTTTGGGGAGCACTAAATGTTGATAATTCTTGCATCAATGTTGATGATTCTCACTGAAGCAGAGGGGTTCAATTATACCAGAATACAAACCAACACAAACCAAACCAACCAACTAATGCAAACCCCAAACAAAAAACCAAAACAAAACCAAGAAAAGAAGAAAAAGAATCAAACAAACCAAGTCCCAGCCTTTCATAGCAAACTCCTGTGAGTAGGAACTGTCTGCACTCCACAGAAGGAGCTTTGTCCCAGGTTCAGTGTCCCAGTCATGAAGTCTTTGAGGGACTGCTGCTGTCACATTGCTTGAAAATGGTCTTTCTGGAACCTGCCTCCTTTCTTTTGCAGCCTTTGGAGCCTTCTGCAGCTCTGGCCATGGGAGCACATCCCACTGCCAGTGAAGAGAAATCAGCCACTGACCTGGCAGCCAAACTGTTCCTTCTGGATGAGCTGGTGTCTCTGGAGAATGAGGTGGCTGAGACCAAGAGGAAAAGAAGTTTCCCAGGCTTTGGCTCTCCACTTGACAGAATTTCTTCCACCACTGTGGATGCCAAAGGCAAACAGAGGTAAATTCTTAGATGCTCCTACCAGTGATAAAGTTGGAAGAAGGATGCTGGTAGGTGGCCTGCACATAGATTTGTTAGATTTAGCCACTAGTAGGTGGCTAAATCAGTGAGGTGCCTTTGATCAGAGTATTAAAAGCTCTTCAGGATCCATCATAGTTGCCTGGTGTGTGATCTCTCAGTTGTGAGGAGCAATACTCACACACCAGTTCATTCATCCCTGTGATGCCATACAGCAAACAAAGGACACTCACAGAATTGTCAGGGTTGGAAGGGACCTTGAGGATCAGCCAGTTCCAACCCCCCTGCCATGGGCAGGGACACCTCACACTACAGCAGGTTGCTCACAGCCACATCCAGCCTGGCTGCAAAAACCTCCAGGCATGAGGCTTCCACCACCTCCCTGGGCAACCTCTGCCAGTGTCTCATGGGGAAGAATTTCTTCCTAATGTCTAATCTGAATCTCCCCTCCTCTAGCTTCGACCCATTCCCCCCAGTCCTGTCACTCCCTGGCACCCTAAAAAGTCCCTCCCCAGCTTTCTTGTAGCCCCTTTCAGATATTGGAAGGCCACAAGAAGGTCTCCTGGGAGGCTTCTCCTCTCCAGACTGCACAACCCCAACTCTCTCAGCCTGTTTCCAGAGCAGAGCAGCTCCAGCCCTCTGCTCATCCTCGTGGCCCTTCTCTGGACACCTTCCAGCACCTCCAGACTTTTCTTGTAATAGGGGCTCCAGAACTGGACACAGTACTCCAGGTCTGGTGCATTGTGGGGTTTTTTTTTGTTTTTTGTTTTTTTTTTTACATGCTTCTTTCCACTGATGTCACCTAACAGTCAGTTTAAAATTGTCTTTTTGATTGTGAGATTATTAAAATAAAAAAATATGCCTGAGGTTGAAAAGCAGAGAGGCAGGGGTGGGGTGAAAAGAAGGTATGGTGGTGTGCAGGTCTTGAACAGCAGGATGAAGAACACATTGTGGAAACAGGCAGATAGGTATTAGAATGAGCTTCAGGAGCTTTACACTTTAGGACAAGCTTGGATTTAATCCATACAGAAGGCCAATGGCATCCTGGGCTCCACCCAAAGCAGTGTGGGCAGCAGGTTGAGAGAGGTGATTCTGCCACTTTGCTCTGCTGAGACCTCACCTGCAGTGCTGTGTCCAGGTCTGGAGCCCTCAATACAGGAAGGACATGGACCTGATGGAGCAGGTCCAGAGGAGGCCAGGAAAATGATCAGGGGTTGGAGCAGCTCTGCTATGAGAGAGATGAAGTTGTTCAGCCTGGAGAAGAGGCTCCAGAGAGAGAGCAAATACCAGCTTGCCAGTACCTGAAAGGGGCTACAAGAGGGATGGAAAGAGGCTGTTTACAAAGGCCTGCAGTGATAGGAGGAGGGGCAATGGCTTGAAAGGAGAGAAGAGTAGATTTAGATTGGGTGTTAGGAGCAAGCTCTTTACCATGAGGGTAGTGGAACACTGGAACAGGTTGCCCAGGGAGGTGATTGAGGCCCCATCCCTGGAGATATTGAAGGTGAGGCTCAACAGGGCTCTGTGCAACCTGATCTAGTGGAAGATGTCCCTGCTGGCTGCAGGGGGTGTTGGACTAGACAACTTTTAGAGGTCCCTTCCAACCCAAAGCATTCTATGACCCTGTGGTACGGCAGCACAACAATACCCTTGCAGTCCACATTTGAGACTCCCCATGCTGCAAACAGGGCTGAGCTGCTTGCTCTGGCTGGCAAGAGCCAGTGAGTTTTGCAGCAAAGCTCAAGGGGTTGTTTGCTATATCTGAAAGAGCTTAAGTGTCTTGTTCTCTTCTTCTGGTAACTGTCTTCATCCTGGATGGAATTCCCACTGCTACAAAGTATTTAATAAGATGCTTAAAGCTTAATCTGGAATTGGAAAGTATTCACCAGAGCCACTCAACATCACAAGGGGGGTTTTATTTATTTAATTATTTTTTTTCCCCCAAACTAGGTTTTGCAATACTTTTTTCCCCCCCCATTTATCCATCCAGGCTGCTACCAGGACTTCTTGACTGCAGCCAAATGTGATAAAATACGGAACTCTTAAAACCTTGAGTAGAACTGTTCTGTTCTGTCTGTGTCTTCCAGAGATTGAAATCAGCTTTGTTTTGCTTTTTAACATGCTTTTCCTTTCCGGGGGAAAAAAAATACCAGGTCGTTTTGGAAGCTGCAGTGCCTTTTTGTAGAAGTACATGGTATTCCCATTTCCGTTCATGCCTCTTGGGTGGAATTCTTGCTACATTCCATTTCAGTATAAGGAGTATGGGGTGGGTGAAGAGAAGAGAGGAGTGGAGGGAGGAGAAGAGAGGAGTGGAGGGAGGAGAAGAGAGGAGTGGAGGGAGGAGAAGAGAAAGAAAGAAAAGGAACGAAAAGAAACTCAAAAGGGAAATTGCATTGAAATGGTCCAGGTTTTCTAACAGCTTGTCTCTGAATAATGAGCTCATGCAAATGAGTGACACATGGCACAAAATTCCTCCTTTCCCAGCATCAGCAACACAGTTTGCAGTTCTGTATTGATGTTATCAACTTCGAGGGAGTTGATTAGCTTCTCAGCTTGGGACTGACTCACTTTGAAGCATCCGAGCTGCCTTGATCTCGGCAGTGATAGTCAGGTACCACCCTCAGCGTGAGCCACAGAACAGCTGAGTGCTGCGAAACGGTAGGAAGGTTGTAACTTTAGGTGGAAGCAGGTCGAGGCAGTAAAACATAGGACTGAGCACCCAGCTGCTGTCCTGCACGTAGGGAACAGCCCATTCCTGTGCCACCTGAGGCTGCTGCCTTCAGAGACAAGGTAAACGAGTCTGAATTAATGCTGTCTGTAGTGCCTGGCAACACAAAAACAAACCTTTAGAAAAGAGCAGATCGATTCTAAGCTCACTTAGCAGATTGTCGTGAAACTCAGCAGATACAGGAGGATCCAGATCCTACACCCATTTATAAAGCTTGGAAAGCATGGGAAGAGCACGTAAGAAGAGAGGAGTCTTCAGAAGAGAGAGAAAAATGGACGGAAAGAAAGACATTCCAGGAATCATAGGGAAAAAAACAAACAGAAAACAAACAACAAACCCTGATCGGCACATCCTGGTTTGGAAGATGGAAGTGGAACGGGAGGCTGAGAAGGGAGCCGCGGCTGTCCTGTTGTGCCTAGGGATGGCCACAAGAGGGCGACCGTCGCTGTTCCGGCCGCCTGCGCTGCCTGCCTGCCCAGCCTGCCCTGTGGGCATGACTTTACAGCTTCCTTCGCTGTTTTACGCCAGAGTAAGAGCATGAAGCACCTCATGATGCAGAAGACGGCATATCCCCACGCTCTTCCAATTTGGGAAACGAATTCTTTTCAGCAAGTCAGTCTCAGGATGACTCCTGCAGCCTAAGTCTCCCACCTGCTCCTAACCAGCTTGTGCCTACATCTAGGGCAAAAGATCCCTTGAGGATCAGCCCTGAGCTTGCTTTCCCCATGGTTCAGTGCAGCCTAGGTGTGAGGGCTATAGAAACAGCTTCCCTTCCTTTCTCTAGCAGCTGCAGCATGAGAGCTGTGTTGGTCCCTACACATGTAGCACACTGTCAATTCCCATTCCTTGACCTCACCTGAAAAACAGCTGGAAAAGAGGCAGTGTGTGATGAGCTGCTGATGCTGGAATGATGCCTCTGGGCTTCAGCTCATGCCCAAGAGGTGTGAGGAAAGGAGACTGTTAGACTAGACAGATAGTCCTGGGTGGGGAGTGGGGTTGTGCAGAGCCTGCACAGCCACAGACTTGGTGAGCCTGGCCGTGCTAGCACATAGAGTTAGACTCGAGTGCACCACAGCACCCCCTCCTGCTACTTGCTTTTTGCATTTGCCAGCTCAGAGAACAAAATTTCTTTGTGTTCATGTTCTTTGACAAGGACAGAGCAAAGAGTCTGTCTTCCAGAGCTTCTCTTGGACCTGCATTTCACCATTTCCAAGGATAAAAGTTGAGGCTGTAGAAAACCTCACTGTTTCCATAATTAATTAATAAAATTACACCTCTGCCAATGAAGAAAAAAAAATGCTCCAAAATGCTGAATTAAGAACACTCCCTTTTTATATTAAAAATACTGCCATAAAATATTCCTGCATAGAACTTCTTTCACACTGCCCTCATTTCATCAGCTCATCAGGAAATGTACCACATGTGGGGCAAAAAACAACAAAACCCAAGCCCCAAGATGTCTCATTTTCAATCTCATCCAAGGGTTGCTACCTCACAGTTTTGAGAAGAGTGCATTACAGGAGATCCCACAGGAAATTTTTTGCTAGAGCTGCTCTGACTTGTCCCCTCCTTGCATCTGTTAGCCCCAGATGGCCCTGGAGATTTCAAAGGCCCAGGCTAATGGGTGACCTGAAATCCAGGATACTACAGATCAGACAATTCCCCACACATGCAGTGCATCTCCTTTCTTTAATGAGCAGCAGTTCATCTGTGAAGTCATTTGTTTGCTGCCAGATGAAAGCAGGGATAGTGGATCAGCATCATCCAGTCCCTGAAACAGAGGCAGCAAGTGAAGCCTCTTAAACACTGACATCTTTGTCTGCTCCCCCACAACTCTTCTGTCTGAGCAGTAAGTTGTTAGTGAAGGGGAGAATGGAAATATCAAGGATTTAGTAATATTTTGATTATTGCCTTTCCCCAATTCTTTCTCTCCTTTGCTTTTTTTCTTTTTTTTTTTTTTTTTTATCTCCTATGCAGAAAAGTGGTTGAGCTGCCTAAGAGAAGGTTTGGAGCCCCTCTGGACAGGATTGGAGTGAGCCATCTTGGCAACACCAAGGGTTAGCAGTTCCTGCAAGTAAGGCAAAGTACTCCAGGTGTGGGCAGGCTCAGAGGACATCCCCCCCCTAGTTTCACTTACATGGAAGTCATGCCAGGAGGCTTGAAAAAAGTAGCTTGGGGAATGATGGCTTCTTATAACATGGACTGGAGGTCTGGAGCCCTCAGTATAGGAAGGACATGGACCTGATGGAACAGGTCCAGAGGAGGGCCATGAAAATGCTCAGAGGGTTGGAGCAGCTCTGCTACAAGGACAGGCTGAGGGAACTGGGGAAGAGAAGGCTCCAGGGAGACCTAATAGCAGCCTGCCAGGACCTGAAGAGGGCTACAGGAAGGCTGCAGACTGTTTGCAAAGGCCTTCAGGGACAGGAGAAGAGGCAATGGCTTCAGACTGGAGAAGAGCAGATTGAGATTGGATGTTAGGAACAAGTTCTGCACCATGAGGGTGGTGGAACACTGGAACAGGTTGCCCAAGGAGGTGGCTGAGGTCCCATCCCTGGAGATATTGAAGGTGAGGGTGGACAGAAGGCCAAGGGCAGCCTGGGCTGCATCCAAAGCAGCATTGCCAGAGATCCAGAGAGGTGATTCTGTCACTTTGCTCTGCTCTGCTGAGATCTCATCTGGAATGCTCTGTACAGGTCTGGAGCCCGCAATACAGGAAGGACATGGAGCTGATGGAGAGGGTCCAGTGGAGGGCCATGGGAATGCTCCAGGGGGTTGGAGCAGCTCTGCTACAAGGACAGGCTGAGGGAGCTGGGGGAGCCTGGAGAAGAGAAGGCTCCAGGGAGACCTAATAGCAGCCTGCCAGGACCTGAAGGAGGCTACAGGAAGGCTGCAGAGAGACAGTTTGCAAAGGCCTGCAGGGACAGGACCAGGGACAATGGCTTCAAACTAGAGCAGAGCAGATTGAGATTGGATGTGAGGAACAAGTTCTGCACCAGGAGGGTGGTGGAACACTGGAACAGGTTGCCCAGGGAGGTGGTTGAGGCTCCATCCCTGGAGATATTCAAGGTGAGGCTGGAGAGGGCTGTGGGAAACCTGATCTAGTTGGGGATGTCCCTGCTGACTGCAGAGGTGGTCAGACTGGCTGACCTTTGGAGGTCCCTTCCAACCTGGACCATTCTATGACTGTAACTGTCCATGTAGCTTGAATGCCCTTACAGCTTAGTTCCCCCCTCCAAGAAAATAAATAGGTTGGACTAGAGGATCCTTGAGGTCACTTCCAACCTGGTATTCTATGAATTCTTCCCCATGAGGGTGGTGAGAGACTGGCAGAGGTTGCTCAGGGAGGTGGTGGAAGCCTCATGCCTGGAGGTTTTTGCAGCCAGGCTGGATGTGGCTGTGAGCAACCTGCTGTAGTGTGAGGTGTCCCTGCCCATGGCAGGGGGGTTGGAACTGGCTGAGCCTTGAGGTCCCCTCCAACCCTAACAATTCTATGAATCCATGAGTCTATGAAGTCCTCCTAGCATCTCCACCTCCTGTAGCCCACCTGGCAGTGTGTTTCTCCAAGCCTTGCATTTCTGACACGGGGCAATGTAAACATTTGCTGCTTTTGTGCCCACAGGTGCTTCTGTTCTGAGTGATTGATGCCATGTTGGAAACATTCCAGGAGCACAGAGGATGCATCCCAGAGTGTTTTGTCTTTGACTAACCACACAGCACTCGAGGAGCTGACCTCCTGCAGAATCTGTTTCACCAGGAACGTTGCCAATGTTGCATTTACAAGCAAGTAACAAATCCAAGTCACCAAGTCAGAATGCTCTGCACACTAGCCCTGATGGGAGGGAACAGAAGTGTGTGCATAGTTTAGTTGCATGGCATTTATTTCTTCACTTTGCAGAAGTTCATTATCCTAGCAAGGACTGTTAGATTTATTGTTGTTGTTATATTTTTTCCTTTAATTGGAAATAAAACTTCCAGAGATGGCCAACAGCAAGCCATGAAAAGCAGGCAGTGTGCTTGGCACTTTTCTTTCAAGAGGGTGTTGTTTGGTAGGTGAAGGGAGGATTTAACAGCTGTGGGACAAACCTGGAACTGATTTGAATCACAGAATCACTGAGGCTGGAGCAGAGCTCTGAGCTCCTCAAGCCCAGCCTATGACCTAACACCACCACATCACCCAGGCCATGGCACTAAGGACCACATCCAAGCTTGCCTTAAACTCCTCCAGGGACAGTGACTCCACCACCTCCCTGGGCAGTCCCTTCCACTGTCTGATTCCCCTTTCTATCAGGAAGTGCTTCCTAACATTCACCCTAACCTCCCTTGGCACAGCTTCAGGCCATGCCCTCTCACCCTGTCACAAGCTGCCTGGGAGCAGATCCTGACCCCCACCTGACTACAGCTTCCCTTCAGGTAGTTGCAGAGTGTGATAAGGTCCCCCCCTGAGCCTCCTCCAGATTGAACACCCCCAACTCCCTCAGCCTCTCCTCATCAGACTTTCCTTCCAGCCCCCTCCTCAGTTGCTCTCCTCTGGACCTGCTCCAGCACCTCAAGATCCTTCCAGAAGTGAGGGGTCCAGAGCTGCAGTAGTGGAGGTGAGGCCTCAGCAGTGCCCAGTACAAGGGCAGAAGTGCATCCCTGCTCCTGCTGGCCACACTCTTCCTGATCCAGGCCAGGATGCCCTTGGCCTGCTGTGCCCCCTGGGCACACTGCTGGCTCCTGCACTGCTAGGTGCCTCTGTGCCAGGCTGCTCTCCAGCCACTCCCCCCCAGTCTGCAGCACTGCATGGGGTTACTGTGGCCAAAGTGTAGGAGCCTGCACTTGGCCTTGTTAAACCTCATCCCATGGACCCAGCCTGGCCAGGGCTCTCTGAAGGGTCTTCCTACCTTCCAGCAGATTGACTCTCCCACCCAGCTTGGTGTCATCTGCCAGTTTACTCATGGCAGACTCGGTCCCCTCATCCAAGGCATCAATAAAGATGTTGAAGTTTGCTGTTCAGGACCACAGGAGCACTGATTCTCTACTGACAGGAGGAATACTGACTTGTCTTTACCAGGAGCTAGTCAGAACTGTGAGAATGCCTCAGTATTTGTCCTGCTGCTTTCCAGCAGTCTTTCTCTTACCTCCACCCCATATTTAGACATGTTTTCATGGTATGCCATACCCTGCAGTGTGGAGAGACTTCTAGCTTCTTCCTCTAAGCTGATGAATACTTTTCCCTCCTCCCTAGGAATAACACAAGATAGAGTCCAAGTATGAAGTCATCAACTTCCTCAGCCATCTGCATCCTTGTGCCTTATTTTAGCCTCTTGGTGTGTGCACAGGGCATAATCAGACAGCCAAGCCTGACAGTTCAAGTGGTTTTCACTCTGATTAATGCAAACATGTCCTCTCCACTTCATTTCAGAGTAAACCAGGTTATCTTAAATCCTCTTTCATGTTTTTCTGTTCCCTACAGATTATAAAACATAGCTGAAGAGAGCTGTTTGCTGGCATCTCAAGGCTCAGATTCCTAGCTGATGTGTTCTAAAGCTCACAGACTCCTCCTTGGACTTTGGTCTGTGTCAGCTGAATTCCTTAGATTGCTGTTCTTGGATATAATTCATTCTTAACATTGCAAAGGCAGATCCATTGAGAAAGGTATTATGCAGGGCTAAGAAAAACCAGACCCAAACCCACTATATTAGGCAGAGAGTAAGGCTGGAGATAGGAATCAAGTGTTGATTTCCTAGTCTAACATGAGGCACAAAGCACCTGGCCATCAGCTGCCAAAATGGGGTGGGGGAAATGCAGTCAGCTTCTCAGGCAGCTGCAGAAAAGAGGCTGAGAGGTCATTGAGCCTTTGAAGTCAAAGCTGTTGTGAGGAGTGGGAGCTTAGGGCAAGTGCCTCAAATCAGGCAGTGGTGGGAGATGAGGCTTGCACTAACTCATGTCTGTGAGGGGGCAATGCTCAGCCACAGCAGAGCCTTTTCCTTCTTGCTTACAGCTCTGCTGTGAGACCAGGACAGGCCCAGCCACAGAAAACTTGCAAGAAGCTTTGCTTTTCTTAACATCTCTAACACAGGCTGATGCTGCTGAGAGCATCTGCACAGATAAATTAATCAATCAGAGCAGGAGGTGCCCTCATCTTTCTCACCCAGCAGAACACTCCCCAGCTGCTGTAGGGGATCATTCCTCCTTGGGTGGGTGAGTTGTGTGTGAGGTGAAACACCTTAGCTGCTTTCCAGACCAAGCTCTTGAAAAGCCACAGAAAGAAAGAAGGGCTCTGAGTCCATTTGTGGTCTCCTTGGGTTTTCACTCCCTTCTGTTCCCTCCTGCCCATTTTCTGCCTTCAAGCTTGCAGGGGAAGGCTCTGAGAGCTGGGCTCAGTGGGTGCACATAGACAGACTGACTCCAGCCAGGGGTTTCTCTCCATGCTAGAAGCAAGCCTGCAATGCAGTCCCAGGCAAGCCCAGAGCCTGTCCTCTGCCAGTGCACTGCCAGCACCTATCCTGCCCTGCCCTGCCCTGTGGTTTAGTGAAGTTATCTCCTTGCACTGAGCTCAGCCAGACGGCCTGCAGATTGCTTGCAAGGCAGCCACACGTATGGGGCATGGGCAGATTATGGAAGCCATGACCTGACCACCCTTACAGCTGTGGTCTGTCAGAAGCAGCATGCACAGAGTCATTGCAGGACATAGGTTTGGAGACTCAGATCAGAGGAATGCAACAATTCCACAGTGGCTTTGCAAAGATACTGCTGGGGTTGTGACACCTAATGGGTGGCAGGAGCTAGCCTGAGCTTCCAAACACAGAGGGGGTTTAAAGCCTGTGAGCTGTGGGGAGAAATATTTTCCATCTGAAGGGTGATGTGAAAGTAGTGTCTAGAATGGTGCTACTGGGAGCTGGAAGTTGCAATCATAGAATGGTTTGGTTTGGAAGGGACCTCCAAAGCTCATCCAGTCCAACCCCCTGCACTCAGCAGGGACATCCCCAACTAGATCAGGTTGCCCAGAGCCCTGTTGAGCCTCACATCGAATGCCTCCAGGGATGGAGCCTCAACCACCTCCCTGGGCAACCTGTTCCAGTGTTCTACCACCCTCATGGTGCAGAACTTGCCCCTAACATCCAATCTCAATCTGCTCTGCTCTCATTTCAAACCATTGCCCCTCGTCCTGTCACTATGTGGATTACTTAGGAGAAAGAAAAAGCCTTCCTGTTCCTCTGCCCTGCCCCCCACAGAGCACACTGAGCTCTCCTGTGGCTCACAAAGCACTCAAGTGCTGCTTAAAATATGATCAGGTCTGAAAGGCTGAACACCACCAATTGTTTTGGTTGACAACCTTGGACAGCTTCAGTCATTGAGCATAGCAGGGAGGTCAACAAATGTGAAATGAGGCTATGCTGCAGCACCCACTGCACACCAGATTTGCCCTGTGCTGCCTGTTTCCAAATCCATTCAGGTGCCCATGAGGATTTTCTGCTAATAAATCAACATGGTCCACTAGAATGTCTAAAGGAAATCCTTGGAATTATTGCCTGTGGGTCATGAGCTTTAGCAAGGGTGGCTGCCCCAGTGGGGGTAAGCTGCAAGTAGCCACAATGTGGAGGTAGCATCTGAGGAGGAGTTTCTGTTCTGTGTGTTTAAGAGAAGGGACAGGAGCCCTACAGTGACATGGTGAGGGTGAGCCTAGGCAAGAGTATCACCACCTTTGGTTGGAGTGAGTGAATGAATTGCATTCAACATTTATTCATCACTGCAGCAGAGGCAGCTAACACAGCAGCAGAGAGTGCCTCTGAGGCAATGCTGGAGCAGTCTGGTGCCATGGGCACTTAAATTACACAGAATCACACAATGTCAGGAGCTGGAAGGGACCTTGGAAGATCATCCAGTCCAACCCCTCTGCCAGAGCAGGCTCACCTGGGACAGGTCACACAGGAACATATCCAGGTGGGTTTGGAATATCTCCAGTGAAGAAGACTCCACAGCCTCTCTGGGCAGCCTGTTCCAGGGCTCTGTCACTCTCACACTGGAAGAGTTTTCCCTTCTGTTCCTGTGGCACCTCCTCTGCTCCAGCTTGAACCTATTGCCCCTTGGCCTATCATTGGACATCGCTTGACTCTGTCCTCCTGACACTGCCCTGCACATCTTTATCAACATGAATGAGGTCACCCCTCAGGCTCCTCTGCTCCAAGCTGCAGACCCCCAGCTCCCTCAGCCTGTCCTCACAGGGAGGTTCCTCTCCCTTCAGCACCTTTAGGGCTCTGTGCCAGACTCTCAGCTGTGCTGATAGAATGCAGCACACATGTGGATTCAAAGTCAGCACTCAGCAGCAGGGTGCATTGCCCTCCAGGGAATCCCTCTGCCCGGAAGCAAAGCAAGCTGTTACACAGTCACAGGCTCTGTTTCTTTTCCTGGCTTCCTGATGAGTTGTCACTCTGGGTCAGGAAGTCATAGCTGCAGCTAGCAGGTAACAGATGGAGCCTGCTGCTTTGGCCTTTCATTGCACTCTGGTTTCCTGCAAGCTGAAAGCATCTGAGCTGAATACCAGCTTGAGGCACTCAGGGCAGCTCTTGCAATACACCTCCCTGTCAGCTGGAGCTCCAAGCTCTTAAAGAGAGACCCTTCTCTTAGCAATAGGCTGTCATTTTTCCCCTAGATTTGCTGCTGTTGGGAGGGCATCTGCAAGTCTGCTCCCTAGGCCTGCAGTGACAGCATGAGGGGCAATGGCTTCAAACTAGAGAAGACTTAGATTGGATGTTAGGAACAAATTCTGTACCATGAGGGTGGTGGAACACTGGAACAGGTTGCCCAGGGAGGTGGTTGAGGCTCCTTCCCTGGAGATATTCAGGGTGAGGCTCAACAGGGCTCTGGGCAACTTGATCTGGTTGAGGATGTCCCTGCTGACTGCAGAGGGGTTGGACTGGATGAGCTTTGGAGGTCCCTTCCAACCCAAACCATTCAATGATTCTATGATAAAAGCAATAGCAAATGGTATCACTACCACGGTCACACCAAATAATTCATGCTCACAGCAAACTCTCTATTGCATGTATGATGCAGGGACATCCCCAGCTAGATCAGGTTGCCCTCAGCCCTGTCCACCTTGAATATCTCCAGGGATGAGTCCTCAACCACCTGTGAAGACAGCAGCTTACACATATCCATGAGGAAGACCCAACTCTCATCCCCACTTCTGGTCAAGAGGAAGAGCTGCTTTCCAAGCACCTTGAACCAGGACACTGTGGCTCTACCTAGGTGTTTAATGAGAGGCTTTTTTCCATTGCAAACCTCACAGGGACCACTGAGGAAACAAGTGCTGCCCCTGTGAGCCTCTGCAGGGGTTAAGAAAGCAAACAGCAGCTGCTTCTGTGCAACAGAAAAATCTTTATTGGAATGATATCCGAAGGATCCAGACTCCTGTGCCTGCCCTCCCCTGGACCTACTGTGTACACTGGTGGGACATGAGGAGGAGCAGCTCTGGCTCAGCAAGCTGGGGCAGGCAGCCTTGGACCCTTTGTATTACACCCAGTCTGCCTTCTTGTCCCAACAGTGGGTGCTAGGTCATCAGAGACCTGCTCCTAGGAGGTGACTGGAGCCCCAGACACCACTGTGAGTGACTGCAGATGTCAGCAGAGACCCAAGTGCAGGGGAGCTGAGTGAGTGCTTTGTGCCTGGGGGGAGCTGTGAGAAGGGGAGGAGTGCAGAGTGGCAGCAGACTGAATGGCACACACAGGACAGCAAGGGAAGCTGGGCAGCATCTTCCGAGTCAGAAGGTCACAGTAGGTTAAATCTGGAAGGAAGGGACAGTGGAGGGTGGTAGAGGGCTACTGGCCCCTGTCACAGTCCTTGTCAGACCTGGCTGTGATGCAGTCCCAGAGGATGGCATCCAAGGTAGCAGCATGATGAGAGGACAGAACAAACTCTGAACACATTAATACTCAGCAAGGCAGTGGTGGCTTGGAAGGGCTCATCTCCAGCCTCCAGTCCTGGCCAGCCTTCAGATGCAGTATTTCCAAAAGCAGGCTGGGAAGGGATACAAGAGAAGGATGTTAGCATTCTTCCACTTCCCCACTGCAGACCTGGGGTGGGTCTCAAACGCCTCAGATCCTGAGAGAGCTGAGGTGTGCAGCCAGCACTGTGACCCCTGGGCACACCTCAGGAACCAACTTTGACTTCCCAGTAACACTTTGAGAAGGTGTTTCTGTTAGCTGCTTGCAGTGTAAATAAGGACTCTGAAAGTTGTTCCCATGGTGCTTGTTTTATAAGGGTTTGCTTTTCATTTTGCTCTGCTTCAGCAACATCAGGAATCAGCTTTCCCTTTCCTGTCTACCACCCAGCAGTGTTGCTGCCTTAGAGGTCTGTGCAGGGTTTGTCACCAGAGGGCTGACTGGAAAAGCAGGACTCTGACTTGGAGCAACCAGATCTGGTCCTTAAAACACTTACAAAAGCTCAGTCACTCTGTTGCTCACTTTCCTCCAAGCTCTACTGATCTCTGTGGGATTATCTAAGGGGCCCAGACAAGGGAAGAACGAACATTTTGGTGCCATATCACCATCTTTGAATCCTGTGTGAGTCTCCTCTTGCCAAGTGTGAGAAACTATTTCCACCTGGATTTTGAGAGCCTGATCTTGGGACAAAGCTTCTACTGAATCAGCAGTGCTCATGCACTGAGGTGTGAGCTCCACCCAGACTGGCAGGGCTTCAGATGAAGGCAAAGATTCTCTGCTTTCATTTCTGCCAGAACCTGATTTAAACCTGGCAGAGGAAAGTGCTTTTATCTACATTTGAACCTTCCAGACTGGTAGGGGCATGAATTAGATTAGTCAAATTAATGACAGCCCCCAGGGTTGCTTATCATTTGCAGATTGGCTGAGGCTCACTTAAGAACTTCAAGCAAGCCTTGCACAAAAGGATTTTTCTCTTGGCTGCCTGGCAGGCTGTCAGCTTGCATGTGCACAGAGCATATGGGCTAAGGGCAGAAGTGGCTCTCTGAGGCCAGATCTGCCATCAGTGACTTCTGGCTGGCAGCTGCCAGTGCTTGGTGGAGGAATTCACTGGAAGCCAGGATGACCTGCATTGTCCCTGTGCTTGTCAGGACAGCCTTGCAGAAGCACTGGCACCAAGTGCTCCTGAGTCACTGGAGACAGTGTCACAGTATCACAGTACCTCAGAGGTTGGAAGGGACCTCCAGAGCTCATCAGGTTTAGGGGTGGACTTTGTAGAGTGGTGTTATCAGTTGGACTTGGTCTTCCTGAGGGTCTTTTCCAAACTGATTGTTTCTGTGATTCTGTGATTCTGTGTCCAGCCCCCTGCCAGAGCAGCATCACCCAGGGAAGTCTGCACAGGGATGCATCCAGGTGGGTTTGGAGTGTGTCCAGAGGAGGAGACTCCACAACCCCCCTGGGCAGCCTGTTCCAGTGCTCTGTCACTCTCACTGTAAAGAAGTTTCTCCTCATGTTGAGCTGAAATCTTCTATGTTCAAGCTTGTCCCTCTTGTTCCTTGTCTTATCACTGTGAACCACCCAAAAGAGCCTGGCCCTCTCCACTTGACACCCACCCTTCACATATTGATAGACATTGATCAGATCCCTCTCAGCCTTCTCTTCTCCAGAGTAAACAGTCCCAGGGCTCTCAGCCTCTCTTCACAGGGGAGATGCTCAAGTCCCCTAAGCATCCTTTGGACTCTGTTGGACTCTCCAGCAGGTCTCTGTCTCTCTTGAACTGGGGAGCCCAGAACTGGACACAGGATTGCAGCTGTGGTCTCACCAGGGCAGAGTAGAGGGGAAGAAGAACTTCCCTAGCCCTGCTGGACACCTTTCTTGATACATCCTAGGACCCCATTGGCTCTCTTGGCCACAAGGCACGTTGCTGTCCCATGCAGAACTTGCTGCCCACCAGCACTCCAAGGTCTTTGTGGAGCTGCTTTCCAGCAGGGCAGCCTCTAACCTGTCCTGGTGCCTGTGCAGACTGGACAAAGCTTAGAGACCAACGGGAGGACCTAGGAGATCTTAGTTCCCTCCACTCTTGATTGATGCCCACCTCCTTTTTAGCTGCTTTCCAGCAGCACAAACAAGTGCTCCTTTTTTTTTTCTCTGTAGGGAGGCAGTGACCTTGGCAGAGGAGGATGTGTGCAGTCCACATGCCTCATTATGCCTTCAGCACTTGCTTTGTGCCCAGAGCAAAGCCACTGTGGGGACATCCTCCTGGGGAACTCTCAGCCCTTCAAGAGAAGCACTCATTGCTCATACAGCCTCATGTTGCTCTGCGGAAAGAGGGGGCAACACTGACTGCCTCCAGTGAGGTTCTGGGTGTGCAGACAGGGTGCATCTACCTCAGCAGCAGACACAGGGTTGGGTACTCAGGCCCTCTCACCAGTGGCTGCATCAGCCAGGCATTAACAAGGACAGGACTGCTAGGAAAGCTGCCAGCTTGGAGCAAGTTTGCTGTCACTGTCTTTGTTGGGGACAAGAAGCCCTGGAGAGGAAAGCTGCAGGATGGTGCAGGGCTCTGACCCCAGACTTACCTCGTTTTCTGGGCTGGGATGCTGAGAGGCTTTCCAAGGCATAAGCTACCTCTGACCCTTCCTCAGTTGAGAGCTGATCCTTCAACTTCTCCAGCTGTTTAAAAGTAAACACAGCAGTGAAGAAAGGCCCTGTGATGAGGAGCTCCACAGCCTGCTGGCAAGTGCAAGGTGTCTCAGAGGCAGGTGGTACAGGCAGCTTGGCTGGCAGCTTGACTGGGGAGGACAGAGTCTTCCCTTGAGCAGGAGGATCTGCCTTTGCACCTCTCACATCTCCTCATCTCCTCCTCCATTGAGTTGCCTGCTTGGTGGCAGCAATGTAGACACTCTCTGCTCTTCCTCCCCACCCCAGGGTGCAAACCTGGAGGATGTGTAGAAGCATAGTGCAGCAAGAGCCAAGTCAGTGCTGTTGCTGGAGCTCTCCAGGCATCCACACGCTGCAGCAAAGAGAATTACTCCTGCAGCACTCTGGGTTGTTCCTCCCCTCCTTTTCTCCCAGCTCTTGCTAACAGCCCTTCACTGTAACATGGGAAGCTCACAGTATTTCTGCTCCATCTGCAGGAGCTCTTTTCTAGAAGACTGGGAACATTTACACTGATCACTTAGACTTCTGTTCTGGCAAGGCTGCTGCTCCCAGGAAGCCAGAGCTTAATATCCTTCAGCACTGGAGCAAGGGACTAGCCTAAGAGTTGGCAGCTTCCTGTCTGGCATGCCACACTGTGACTTTCCAGTCTGAAGTACCAAGTGGAACCCAGCAGGACCTCCAGGATCCACACGAACAGCTGAACTTAGCCTGGGAAAGAGGAAAAAGTGCTTGTGGGGCCTGGGGCACGGTGGGAGCTGTGTCAAGTTTGCTGCATGACTTTGCCTGTTCCTGGGCACTGGCTGTAGGAGGAGGATTTCCCTTACTCTCTGGGTGTGTGTGCACTCTGCTCAGCACAGCAGGGCTCTGACCACAGCTGCAACCTGCCTTACTGGCAAAGAAGCCAGACAAAAATCATTCTGGATTGGGTGTACAGTGGCTGTCCCTCTAACTTCAACCTAATGCAGCCAGCTGATACAGCTCCTAGGAAGGCAGCTCACCTCCTCTTCTCCCTCCCTTTTCTCCAATGGAGATTGCTTTTGACATTATTTTCCTTTTCCTGGCACAGTTCCCAATGGCCTTCCATTGGTAGCAGAGGCCTCAGCTTTCTTTGCACCAGTCTATAGCCCTGCTCTCTTTATTTCTTCCAGCTTGTGCAGCTCTTCAGCCCAGGTTCTGCTCTTCTCTTTGTGTGATAAATGTTTGCACTGCAGCAGCAGAGTGCAGAGAGGAAAGATGAAGAAGAAGAGGAAAGACAGAAGAACAGGACATAAAGACAGTAGGCAGAGCTGTTTAGCTCTTCACAAACCACTAGGCATTTATGTGGCTCTATATTTGTTCCTCTCACCTGTTCAAGCTCTTCAAATTTCCTTGCCAGCTCCCAATCTGCAAGAAAGGAGAGAGTGATATTGGTGTCTGCATTGCCTTCCTTTGCTTTCTGCATTGCTTCCCATTCCTTTCTGCATTGCTTCCCATTCCTTCTGCACTGCTTCCCAAACCTACTTTCTTCATTTAACCTCTTCAAGGGTTGAGAAGAAAAGGGTTTATCATTTAATTCCTGGTAGTGATCCCCAAAGGTGTGGTAGCAGAAATAGAGACAGGCAAGCAGGCTTTCTCTGCAGAGTTCTGAGGGACTTTACCCTCATTCTCCATTACAAAGGAGGCTTCTTTATCACTCACCAGGCTCTAAGAAAGTTGGCCAAACAAGGTCACAGCCTGTGTGCCCACATCTCCAGTGAATCTCTCTGCTGCTTGTTTGTCCTAACCACAGCAAATCTCTAATGCTGGCTTTCTGTCACTGGCCTTTTACATGAACCATAGCATCATAGAATCACAGAATCATAGAATCATAGCATCACAGAATCAAGGAACCACAGAATCACAGAATCATAGAATCACAGAATCACAGAATCATAGAATCATAGAATCACAGAATCATAGAATCATAGCATCACAGAATCATAGCATCACAGAATCACAGAATCATAGCATCATAGAATCAAGGAACGACAGAATCACAAAATCATAGAATCATAGAATCACAGAATCCCAGAATCATAGAATCATAAAATGGTTTGGGTTAGGGGCACCTCCAAAGCTCATCCAGTCCAACCCCCCCTGCAGTCAGCAGGGATATCCTCAACTAGATCAGGTTGCCCAGAGCCCTGCTAAGCCTCACCTTGAATATCTCCAGGGATGGGGCCTCAAACACCTCCTTGGGCAACCTGTTCCAGTGTTCCACTACCCTCATGGTACAGAAACAGTCCCTAACATCCAATCTCAATCTGCTCTGCTCTAGTCTGAAGCCATTGTCCCTCATCCTGTCCCTGCAGGCCTTTGCAAACAGTCTCTCTCCATCCTTCCTGTAGCCCCCTTCAGGTACTGGCAGGCTGCTGTTAGGTCTCCCTGGAGTCTTCTCTTCTCCAGGCTGAACACCCCCAGCTCCCTCAGCCTGTCCTTGTAGCAGAGGTGCTCCAACCCCCTGAGCATTCTTGTGGCCCTCCTCTGGACCTGCTCCATCAGGTCCATGTCCTTCCTGTATTGCGGGCTCCAGACCTGGACTCTAGGTGAGGTCTCAGAAGAGCAAAGTGGCAGAATCACCTCTCTGGATCTCTGGCAACACATTTTTGATGCATCTAGGATGTGATTTGCCTTCTGGGCTGCAAGCTCATCGATATCCCATTGCTTCCTCTAACAACTCTTTGTCCTGACATTGCTCATGGAGGCAGAAGTCAGAAGACACAGATTTAGGCTAGCAAACAGCAGGGCTGGCAGAGTGAAGCAATGGAGAGAAGCAGCAAAGCAGTGAGGGCATAGATTGCAGGCTTCTAAATGCTATGTGAGCACAGCCACCTGGGGACCAGCTTTGCAGATCAGACTTAAGAGGCCTCAAGGCTTAGCAGCACTGGGCTAAACTGTCAGAAACTATGCAGATGGAGAAATGAACTGCCCTGAGGTATCCCATCCAAGACAAGGAGAGAGTTAGGTGCCTATGAAAGGCATCTAAAAACCTCCATCTGAACTGGGAAGGACCTAGAAAAGCAAGAGGGAAAGCTGCAGGAAGAGATGGGGGACTTGAGTCCCACTCCTCTTGAGGATAGAAGCACCTTGTTCTAGACTCCAGATGATGTCAAAGCCAGTTTGTCTGCTTTTTTTTTTTTCTTTTTTTTTTTAAAGTAAGGTAGATGAAACAATGGAAAACACCACAACAAAAAAATTAGCTTGGTGAAAGATGAGTGACTGGACTGCAGCAGTTCCCCTGGGAGGAGAAGGCAAAGTGATCAGCTGGTTTTAAGAGCCAGTCTGGGGGGAAAAAAATGCACTAAAATAAGCAGAAGAGCCAGGAAAGAGCTGGAAAATGTCTCTGCTGGGCCCCAAAAGGAAGCCAAAAATCAGCCTCGGAACTGCCTCCTTTTGTCTGCTCCTAATGTGACAGCAGGTGATGGTCTGCAGCTTCAGCAGGATCTGGTACATAATTCCCCCTGGTTTCAGATACACAGAGACAGTGCCAGACTTGGGCTGTTTGTTGGGGGTTTTCTTGTTCTTTTTAATATTTGAAACTGAGGAGGAGGGTGCCAAGAAATTGCTGACTGCCTCCTCAGTTTCTTCTTCAAAAAGGAAACAATTCACTTGAAAAATCTTGAATACTTTCTGACAGATACAGAAAAACCCCAGCAGTTCCTAAGCAAATCCATTATACCAGGGCTCAGTGGAGAGAAGGGGTGGAGAGGGTCCAGAAGAGGCCACAAAGATGATCAGGGGGCTGGAGAACCTCCCCTATGGGGACAGGCTGAGAGAGTTGGGGCTGATCAGCCTGGAGAAAAGAAGGCTTCAGGGAGACCTTAGAGCAGCTTTCCAGTACCTGAAGGGGGCTACAGGAAAGCTGGAGAGGGACTTTTGACAAGGGCTTGGAGTGCTAGGATGAGGCTAATGGCTTTGAGCTGGAAGAGGGCAGATTGAGACTGGAGGTGAGGAAGAAATTCTTTACACTGAGGGTGGGGAGACATTGAAAGAGATTTCCCAGAGAAGTTGTGGATGCCCCCTCCCTGGAGGAGTTCAAGGCCAGGTTGGATGAGACCCTGAGCAGCCTGGGATGGTGGGAGGTGTCCCTGCCCACGGCAGGGGTGGTTGGAACTGGATGATCTTGAAGGTCCCTTCCAACCCAACCCATTCTGTGATTCTATGATCAGTATATCAGGGACAGCCAGGACACAGGGACTCAGCAGCAGCAGCAGCAGTTCCTAAGCAAACCCTTTACATCAGGGCTTGGTAGGAGAGAAGGTCTGGGCATGGGCTGGGAGTCAGGAGGTGGGGGCTCTGCTCCTGACACTGCCAGCAAGGACCTCAAGCAGATTCCTCTTCAGGCTGTCTTTACACATCCATAAGGCAGAGACAGCCAGACCTGTGTATCTGCAAGGCAGAAGTGCCACTTAAGACAGGATGATGAAGGTTTTATTGTTGTTGCTGCTGTTATTGGTATTATCCTACACATTTTTACCTCTTGCAGAGTTTCAGGTGCCTGTTTTGGCTCAGCACCCCTCAAACCATAAGCTTGGCCAATGACTGCTATGAGCAGCAGTCAAAATTTGGAACAGATTATCTCAGGCAGGGGAGGGTGGGGGGGAGGGGGAAGGAAGTTAAGTTATGGCTGAAGCCTTGAGAAAGTGCCTGCTGTAAATCCTCTGTCTGGGCTCTGCTCAGAGATTCAATATATCCAATTGTCTGGCATAAAATGCAGCCTTTCCTCCAGGAGTAATAAGTGCAGTAATCCATAAACCAATCATAAAAATGTTAGTCTTGAATGCATCCCCTCTGCAAGAAGAATGCCCTGGTTAGCATAAGGACTTGATTAATTTCTGTTTATTTATTTGTCCCAGGATTGTTTAACCACTGCCTCACTGTATTACCAAGGGGCTGGGGACGAGGGCTGAGGGAGTTTGATGAATGGGGTTTTTTTGCTGGGCCCTGTTCTTGGCTTTTTTTCACAGGGAAGGGAAGAAGCTTCCTACTCTGAGAGCACCACATGGATCCCCAGCCCTGCCCTGGCTGCAGGGGCTGTGGGAATAGCTGATCCCTGTAATCCAGGAGGTGCTTGGGATCGCAGTGTGTAGTGTCATGGAAAATCCAAGCTTCTTTCCAGCAGGTTTGAGTTTAGCCACCTGTGAGGGCTTTCAATTTGGGGTCTGTTCACAGAGCAGAGACAGGCAGAGCCTCCATGTGGCCCATCTTTGGCCTCTCTGCTGTGGCTGGAACACTCACTGCTTCAACCTCTTCCAGCAGCAGCTCAAATAGGAGCTCTCACTACCTTTGTCCCAACCTGCACTTGATCCCAAGGGATCTCAGCCGTGTGCTGCCCTGGGTGCTCACAACATGCTGCTGATTTCAGCAGGTCAGCACCCCACTGAGCTGTCTCTCAAAAGCCAATGGCTCTGTCTGCAGTCTGGGTGGAGAGGTGACTCCCAAGGCCAGCCCATGCCCCAAACGTACTACACAATATACAAGGTCCAGTGCAAGGTCCTGCACCTGGGTCAGGGCAATCCCAAGGACAAATCCAGGCTGGGAGAAGAATGGCTTGAGAGCAGTGCTGAGGAGAAGGCCTTGGGGGAGTCAGCTGGTGACAAACTCCTCATCAGCCAGCAATGGTCCCTGGCAGCCCAGCAGGCAGCTGTGTGCTGAGCTGCATCCAGAGCAGGGAGAGAGCAGCACAGGGAGGGGATTCTGCCCCTCTGCTCTGCTCAGACCTCACCTGCAGCACTGCCCCAAATTCTCATGCCCCCAGCACAAGAACAACGTTGAAATATTGGAGAGGGTCCAGAGGGGGACACAAAGATGATCAGAGGGCTGGAGAACCTTCCCTACAGGAACAGGCTGAGAGAGTTGGGCTGTTCAGCCTGGAGAAGAGAAGGCTCCAGGGAGACCTCAGAGCAGCCTTCCAGCACCTAAAGGGGCTACAAGAAAGCTGGGGAGGGACTTTTGACAAGGACTGGGAGTGACAGGGTGAGGGGCAATGGCTTTGAGCTGGAAAAGGGCAGATTGAGACTGGAAGTGAGGAAGAAATTCTTTACACTGAGGGTGGGGAGACACTGGAACAGATTTCCCAGAAAAGTTGTAGATGCCTCCTCCCTGAGGGTGTTCAAGGCCAGGTTGGATGAGACCCTGAGCAACCCGGCCTGATGGGAGGTGTCCCTGCCCATGGCAGGGGGTTTGGAACTGGATGATTTTTAAGGTCCCTTCTAACCCAACCCATTCTGTGATTCTATGATGAATATCTCAGGGGTAGTCAGGACACAGGGACTCAGCAGCATCTCTCCTTGTTCTCCCTATGGGGAGGGACTTTTTAGGATCTCAGGTAGTGACAGGACTTGGGGGAATAGAACGAAGCTGGAAGTGGGGAGATTCAGACTGGATGTGAGGAAGAAGTTCTTCCCCATGAGAGTGGTGAGAGCCTGGAATGGGTTGTCCAGGGGGGTGGTTGAGGCCCCATCCCTGGAGGTGTTTGCAGCCAGGCTGGATGAGGCTCTGGCCAGCCTGCTGTAGTGTGAGGTGTCCCTGCCCATGGCAGGGGGGTTGGAACTGGCTGAGCCTTGTGGTCCCTTCCAACCCTGACTGATTCTATGATTCTATGCACACAGTCCTGCTCCCTTGTTAGCTCAGTGCATGTTTGTGGGCAGCTTTCCCCTGCATGGCTAAAGCAAATCCAGGCTGTCCCTGGTGGAGAACCCCTGCCAGAAGTCGTGTGTAGGCACCACAGTGAGTGCTTCCACTTTCTGAGCAGCTGCTGTTTGGGAGGAACCTGAGGAACAGGTTCCTTGCACTCATGGAAACACGGATGGATGGAGCAGAGGTCTCCCATCCCCTTTGCTTACCAATATTTTCTGGTCTCCTCCAGGCAAGTTTCTTATTCAGAAGCAGAGTCAGCAGAGCGTCCTCATGATTTGTGTCTTCCCTCTCCGGGAGCACTCGGTTCTCTGCAGCACGGAAAACACACCTTTCTAAGGACCACAGTGGAGGGACCCTCCAGCTCCCCACAGCAAAACAAAAAGGAGGAAGGCTGAGAAGTGGAAGGAAAAGATCTCCTGTCTGCTCATGGTCAGGGTGGCAGGAGCTCGATGGAAGAGGGAGGTGTGTGAGCGCAGGATAAAATATTCAGTCTGTGAGGGGCTGTGCACTGAAAGGGTGCAGCATGTGGGAGCCCTCTGCCAGCACTGGGCTGCTGGCCAGCCTCACTGCAGCCTCATCAGCATGGCTGGCTGCAGAAAGAAGGAGACATCACCTTGGTTCATCCAGTCCAGACCTCTTCTGCAAGGCGGATGTAGAGAATGCCTCTGCAAAGCCACGCAGCAACCCAGCAGATCCTCTCTTCTCAAAACCACAGGTGTTCCCACACCACTCCCCTCCCCAGGGCTAATAGAGGTGGGACCTCACTCCTCCTGAGGGCTGAAGTGTGGGGTACCACAGCTGCAAAGCCCTGCAGCCCCATGGTTCTCTTCTTGCGCTCACTCAGCTTCAGGACTGCTCTGTCTGACCAACAGTGGTAATAAAGGATTCTTCCTGAACAGAGTGGAGGTGTGGAGGAGCTGAAAGTGAGCTTCTTTATCCCCAGGGAAGCCTCTTAGTCTAGGGCATGCAGAATTTTTCTGTTCTCCAGGAAAAAATCTGGAGCTGCTGTCCTAAAGCAATTTGGACTTCTCTCTGAGGCCCCTTTAGGGATTTCTCTTAGCGGTTTTGCTACAGTGGTTGTGGCTATGCCCTCAAATGAGTGGTTGTGAAAGTCAAGCATTCAGCAGAGGCCAACAGATACAGGGGATGGGACTAATCAGGCTCTAAAACCCTGAACAGATTTCCAGCATCATCTGAGACCTGCGTGCTGCATTCATTTTTGAGAACCCCGGGATGGGAGCCAGGGGGAATGGCTGTTCCCCGGTAGCTTTGCTCTGAATGCCCCTGCCCCGCCCCAGACCCTACAAAGCCCTAGAAAATGCTCACAGAATCCAAGGAAAACACTAAGAAAAGATGCAGAAAGGCTTATTTGCTCTTATTCCAGCAGCTTGGAGACTTTGGCTTACTCCTTTCAAAGAGGTGAGAAAGGAGACAATGGCCTTGCATAGTCACTAGCCCTACATAGCTGTGATGGGAGGGATGCAAATACATTTGATACACAGGAGACAAAACCTTCTGCCAGATGAGCCTGAAGGAGGATGCTCAAGTGGATGTGGGAATCAGCTCCATCAGCTAAAGGCAAGAAAACCTGCAGAAGCAGAGGGGCCTTGTCCAAGTTGGTGCTCCAAGCACTTGGCCAGATCCAACCCTGCCTCATGCTGCGGAGGAAGCTGCTGGTCCTGAGTGTGATCTCTAGAAATAAACCCGAGGGAGTTAGCAGAGCTACAGGCTGGGGGGTGCTGTAAACCTCAATCCTAGGTCTGAAAGGCAGTTATGGTTTTTAAATAGCTACATTGAGTCATTTGGGGGATCTGCTACAGAGGGAAAAAAAAAAAACCAAACCCAAACCCTCTGAGCACTCTAATAAAAACTAAACAGAAGCAGCATTTAGATAGAGTGGCCTCAAGAATGTTTTGGTTGTCATTATAAAAATAAATAGGTGATATAAGAGGAAAACAAACCATTTGAAATGCAATGTTATTTTCCAGCCTGAATTTAGCTGCTCAGGGTTTTTTTTTTTTGGGGGGGGGGGGTTGTTTGGTTTTTTTTTTTCCCCCATTGCCAAGTCTCTTCAGGAAAGAGGATTAATGATTGACATTTCCCTGCAGAATAAGTTGGAGCTAAGTTTAATTTAGATTAGAGGAGAGGAACGTATGAAAAGAAGGTCCATGAATAAAAAAAAGTTCAGCAGCACCCTACTACTGACATTTGTGAGCTGTAAAATCTCATCTGGTGCATGTTGGAGGTGCTGCTCTCTGGTATTTTGAGGTTTGGAGGTTTTTTTTTTTCCCTTTGGAAGTTTCCTTCTGAAAGAGAAAGAGCTGCCCTTACCACACTGCACCAGGTCTGATGTTTTTACAGATTAGCAGAACTCATCAGACCAGCATGTCTGCAGATCAGGAGAGCAGCTTCAGCTCCTATCAGCAAGTCTCTGCTCTTGTTCAGTCAGTTCAGGTGGGTGACTGCTGAACTGACTGCTTAGTGCAGCTCAAGGATCACTTCCTTCCCTTCCACAGATCAAGCAGGGTTGCATTGGCCATGGCAAGCAGCAAAGCAAAGCAAAAAGACAGCCACTTACCTGTGTCATCTAGTCCAGCTTACCTTGGAGTAAAAAATGCTCTCCATGTGTGGATGGGATGTAGAGAGTCATGGTCAAGATGGTCAGCACTGCAAGGAAGAGCTGGAGAGACCACATCTTCTCCACGTTCCCACCACCCAAAAGCATTCTTCCTTCAGGCACGGTGGAGGACTTCAGTGCAACCCAGTGCCAGATGAGCTCACTTTTAAGAGGCAGTGGATGTGCTGTGATTGCAAATGGCCTTTGGAGGAGGGGAGGGGAAAGGGAATAAAAAAAAAAAAAAATCTCTCTTGAGATATAATCCAACCTGTCAATATGATTCACTCCTTTGGGAGTGGACAGAAGGAGCCAGTAACAGATGTCAGATGGAACCTGTTCAATAGATCTCCTATCAGACTGGCCTGATGAATTCTGATGTTCCCACAGGCATGTGGTGGCCATGCAGGGTGGTAAACAGCCCACATGTACATACCTTGGAAAAAAACCAAACAAACAAACAAAACATTTTCTGGGGGTCTGCTGCTTTAATGGAGCTCAGCCATGAGGACTCCCTCATCAGCAAGGGAGATTTGTCTAACCTGCAAGTTGCCAGGTGTCACCAGCTTGGACAGAATCAGGTTAATGGGGTTTTGTCATTTATCATCTCACTCACTTTCCCAGCATCTAGATTAATTAGTTGGAGCTATAATGAGCACTGGAGTGGTGGGGAACAGAGAGGGAGAGCTCTTCTCATTTAACTGATTGGAGGATGTGGAGTGTGTGCCTTGCTCACTGTGACTTATGGCTTTGTCATCCAGAGAGAAAGGCATCACAGCCTTTTGGGGGCTGAGGGTTGCGTGGGGGAGTGCAGGTTTGGCAGCAGATACAGAATGCATCAAGGACAGGCAACTGTCTTCAGATTTTTCTTGGGGGGGGGTGGGAAGAAGTGGAAGATCAGGTGGTGGTTCTGGCTGCACAGCCATGCCTTAATAATTCAGAACAAAGTATTGAGGCACATTAAATATCTTCCATGCCTTCTCAGGTCATGACTGCAGCTTGGTTGGGCTTCTATTGGTGGACAAGAAGCTCAACATGAGCTGTAAATGTGCACTTGCAGCCCAGAAAGCCAACCAGAGCCTGGGCTGCATCAGGAGAAGTGTGGCCAGCAGGTTGAGGGAAGGGATTCTCCCCCTCTGCTCCACTCTGCTGAGACCACACCTGGAGTACTGCATCCAGTTCTGGAGCCTCTATTACAAGAGTGATATGGACATGCTGGTGTCACAAGGATGAGTAGAGGGCTGGACCTGCTCTGCTATGAGGACAGACTGAAAGAGTTGGGGCTGTTCAGTCTGGAGAAGAGAAGGCTCCAAGGGGATCTTCTTGTGGCCTTCCAGTATCTGAAGGGGGCTCCAAGAAAGCTGGGGAGGGACTTTTTAGGATCTCAGGTAGTGATAGGACTAGGGGGAATGGAATAAGGCTGGAAGTGGGGAGATTCAGGCTGGGCATGAGGAAGAAGTTCTTCCCCATGAGAGTGGTGATAACCTGGAATGGGTTGCCCAGGGAGGTGGTCGAGGTCCCATCCCTGGAGGTGTTTAAGGCCAGGCTGGATGAGGCTCTGGGCAGCCTGATCTGGTGTGAGGTGTCCCTGCCCATGGCAGGGGGGTTGGAACTGGCTGAGCCTTGTGGTTCCTTCCAACTCTGACTGATTCTATGGTTCTGTGGTTCTATGATTCTATGGTTCTGTGGTTCTATGATTCTATTCATTGCCTGCCCATCTCTACTGATCAGGGATCTGCTGCTAGTTTTCCATGACGTTTTTCTTGGTAAGGAAATTGTTGTAGTAGGAACAGGGCTAAACTTTGCTCTTCACTTCTGTGTCCTCTGCAGAACTGAATCATCTGTACCACGCTTTGGCCAAGCTCTGGCTCGTACATAGACTCCTAGTGAATCACTTTGTGTGCTGCTTTGACCCCACACCATGCCAGATTACCCAGCAAAGCTTCAGCAGCTAGTACCTGCACTTCATCTTCACTAAAAGTCAGTGTTATTTCCATGTTTGGGCTTTTGGCTTCTGGTTTCCAGCTCTCACTTACAAGTTGCTGTGTACCTTGGAGAGCCATGGAATGACTAACCTTTTAATAGCCCTTTTAAAAATTACTTTTCCCCAGAAAAATTGAAGGAGAGAGGCTCTGATTTTGCCAAAAGTGCCTATGAAAATGACCATGGTGCTGCCATTAAGGAATACTTCTCTCCTGGGGAAATAGTCCCCCTATTTTCTCTGTAGATGTACAAATAAACCACACATATCTCTCCTCACAGTCTTGTGAGGCCAATAAATCAACCAGATGATGTTCTCCCTTTCTTCACAAGGTTCTGTTGGGAACAAAGGACACCTGTGTCCCACTGGGAACACTTTTCCAGCCATCTCCCTAAGTCTCAAACTGGTTGGAGGTAAGAAACCTCCATGAAGCACAGGCTGTAACTTGATTAACACCTCACAGAAGGGTCCAGGGTAGACAACACAAACCTCCATGAAGCACAGGCTGTAACTTGATTAACACCTCACAGAAGGGTCCAGGGTAGGCAACACAAACCTCCATGAAGCACAGGCTGTAACTTGATTAACACCTCACAGAAGGGTCCAGGGTAGGCAACAGAAACCTCCATGAAGCACAGGCTGTAACTTGATTAACACCTTACAGAAGGGTCCAGGGTAGACAACACAAACCTCCATGAAGCACAGGCTGTAACTTGATTAACACCTCACAGAAGGGTCCAGGGTAGGCAACAGAAACCTCCATGAAGCACAGGCTGTAACTTGATTAACACCTCACAGAAGGGTCCAGGGTAGGCAACACAAACCTCCATGAAGCACAGGCTGTAACTTGATTAACACCTTACAGAAGGGTCCAGGGTAGACAACACAAACCTCCATGAAGCACAGGCTGTAACTTGATTAACACCTCACAGAAGGGTCCAGGGTAGGCAACACAAACCTCCATGAAGCACAGGCTGTAACTTGATTAACACCTTACAGAAGGGTCCAGGGTAGGCAACACAAACCTCCATGAAGCACAGGCTGTAACTTGATTAACACCTCACAGAAGGGTCCAGGGTAGACAACACAAACCTCCATGAAGCACAGGCTGTAACTTGATTAACACCTTACAGAAGGGTCCAGGGTAGGCAACACAAACCTCCATGAAGCACAGGCTGTAACTTGATTAACACCTCACAGAAGGGTCCAGGGTAGACAACACAAACCTCCATGAAGCACAGGCTGTAACTTGATTAACACCTCACAGAAGGGTCCAGGGTAGACAACACAAACCTCCATGAAGCACAGGCTGTAACTTGATTAACACCTCACAGAAGGGTCCAGGGTAGACAACACAAACCTCCATGAAGCACAGGCTGTAACTTGATTAACACCTCACAGAAGGGTCCAGGGTAGGCAACACAAACCTCCATGAAGCACAGGCTGTAACTTGATTAACACCTTACAGAAGGGTCCAGGGTAGGACAACACAAACCTCCATGAAGCACAGGCTGTAACTTGATTAACACCTCACAGAAGGGTCCAGGGTAGACAACACAAACCTCCATGAAGCACAGGCTGTAACTTGATTAACACCTCACAGAAGGGTCCAGGGTAGACAACACAAACCTCCATGAAGCACAGGCTGTAACTTGATTAACACCTTACAGAAGGGTCCAGGGTAGACAACACAAACCTCCATGAAGCACAGGCTGTAACTTGATTAACACCTCACAGAAGGGTCCAGGGTAGGCAACACAAACCTCCATGAAGCACAGGCTGTAACTTGATTAACACCTTACAGAAGGGTCCAGGGTAGGCAACACAAACCTCCATGAAGCACAGGCTGTAACTTGATTAACACCTCACAGAAGGGTCCAGGGTAGGCAACACAAACCTCCATGAAGCACAGGCTGTAACTTGATTAACACCTCACAGAAGGGTCCAGGGTAGAGCAACACAAACCTCCATGAAGCACAGGCTGTAACTTGATTAACACCTTACAGAAGGGTCCAGGGTAGACAACACAAACCTCCATGAAGCACAGGCTGTAACTTGATTAACACCTTACAGAAGGGTCCAGGGTAGACAACACAAACCTCCATGAAGCACAGGCTGTAACTTGATTAACACCTTACAGAAGGGTCCAGGGTAGACAACACAAACCTCCATGAAGCACAGGCTGTAACTTGATTAACACCTCACAGAAGGGTCCAGGGTAGGCAACACAAACCTCCATGAAGCACAGGCTGTAACTTGATTAACACCTCACAGAAGGGTCCAGGGTAGGCAACACAAACCTCCATGAAGCACAGGCTGTAACTTGATTAACACCTCACAGAAGGGTCCAGGGTAGGCAACAGAAACCTCCATGAAGCACAGGCTGTAACTTGATTAACACCTTACAGAAGGGTCCAGGGTAGGCAACAGCAGCTCTGGCTCAGAATGCTGTTCTTAAGGAAAGGGCTTGGTACTAAATGGCTTTACAGGTCCTACCAGCCTGTCTTGAGAGCTGCTGTGAAATGGACTCTGCCTTGATATTGAAGGTGGGTTTCCACATCTCAGCCAAGCTTATGCAGAATCCACAGATCTCTGAGTGGGTTTTCCCACCCTTGGCTCTAAGATGTCATGGGCAGCTGGCACAGGCTTTCAGGAAGATGAACTTTTCCCTGGAATTTCCTCTTTCACTGCACACCAGCCTCAGTTCTGGGTCACTGCAGCGGCTCAGCCCCCAAAGTAGCTCACATGTAGAGAGCCTGATGAAGGTGTGGGACTACCATTCTCCAGTTACATACTAGAAGGGAGCTCACTAGAGGCTGTGAGTGGTGAATGCTCTCAGCAGTGGGTGGGTGGACGGGTAGATGCCTGGCAGCTGCTGCCAGACACTAGTGAAGCTTTTGCATTTGTTGTAGTTATGAGATGGTTGATTTGCCGTCTTGGGCTTCTGCAAGACTTCCACCTGGAAAATTCCTTTGCTTTTAGCCCATTTGTGCAGGTGCTGGAAATACTGTTATGTTTTACGGCTCATTCTCAGTAGGAAAACAACATAGTCTCCACATTCCTGCTACTCCTTCCCTCAGTGATGATGTCTTCTGCATCATCCACTGAGCACTTGTGCCTAGAACTTGATGACAGTGAGGACACAAAGGTGTGAGCACCACCATCTCTACCTCCCACATTCCTGCTTTGTCTAAGCCTCTTCATGTAGAAGCTTCTCTTTGCACAGAGTTATGCAGACTTCAGGTAAACAAAACGAGTCCAACTGGAAAACTAAAAGGGGTGGACACAAAGCCAAGCAACCCAGACAGCAGGAATGGAGAGGACTGGGCCCAGGCAGATGCCACTAAACTCAGCTGCATCAGCTCTGAATGTGGGAGGGAGGAGAGTCCTGAGGCTGTTAACAATCCTGAGCACTCTCAGCTGAGGCTTCCTTCTGGTCTTGCTGGAGTTGTGTTGAAGAAATGCTGGTCTGTAGTCCAGCTGTGCCTTTTTACCTGCCCACAGCCTCTGCTGATCTGGACTCAGACCTGCAGGTTGGTTTCCCTGCTCCACTTCAGACATGCTCCATCAGTGTGACCTGACTGGTGATTGCCAGGCTGTTTTGCATCCTGGCTGCTATCATCAGGTCTGATTCTGACCAGTTCACTGATTTCCAGCTTCACCCTGGATCTGCCTCCTCCTCATGAGCTTCCCTGATCACTGGGACTCTTGCTGGAATCTGGCTGCTCTCTCTGGTCCTGCCCTGCTTGCAACTCTTGGGATGGGTCCCTCTCTTTCTGACAGCATCCCTGGCCTTGGCTCCCTGCTCCCTAGGGAGCAGCTGGCCCTTGTTGCTCACAGATGCTATCTTCCTCAAAATGTTCAGCTTCTTTCTGTGCACAGAGTCCTTTTCTCTGTCAGGTACCCTTGGAGCAGTGAAGGCTTTCAGGTACATTGAATAATGTCCCAGTTTCTCTGAAGTCACTTTGGACTTTGCTGGCAGCTCTAAGGAAGTTCTCTCTAGAAGAGATGCAGCCCCCAAATAACCCAACCTTAGCTTAACCCCAAAGCAGTAGCCCTTCCTGTTTCAGAGGAAGCTCCAGGCAAAGGGAATTCAGTGTGTGTTTGGAGCAACTTGTGAGGTGCAGGAGGCAGTGTGGAGCTGCTGAAAACAGCAGAACATGGAAAGGCTGCTTTCCAGAGCCAGCTTGGAGTGGCAGGTTTCCAGACCACTTTTTATGCAGTACATTTGGGGTTTGGAAGGAGAGAGAGAGACTTGTTTCCTTTTTTTTCCCTTTTTTTCTTTTTTTTTTTTTTTTTTTTTCCCTCAGAGCTTCCTGCAAGCACATGAAAACATCAGCTGCATTTCAGGTGAGGCCCAACAGCATCCATGGCATTTGTCAGGGTTTTATGGTCTCCACTCAAACAAAATTAGCTTGGTTCCAAAGCAAACAACCTGTTGTGAGAGGACCTGTAAGGGAGGAAGCCTTTGCTTTTTGCTAGGGGTTGCTCTCTTCTCCCTAGTAACAAGTGGTAGGATGAGAAGAAATGGCCTTAAGCTGCACCAAGGGAGGGTTAGTTTGGAGACCTCTCTGCTGCAAGAGTGGTCAGGAATTGGAACAGGCTGCCCAGGGAGGTGGTGGAGTCCCCATCCCTGGAGGTGTTCAAGAAACCTGTGGATGTGGTACTGTGGGACATGGTTTACAGTGGCCATGGTGGTGTTACATCAATGCTTGGACTTGATGACCTTAGAGGTCTTTTCCAACCAAACCCAATTCTGTGCTTCTGTTCTTCTGTGCTTAAGGCTGGGGGAAGGGGCATGTGAACTGTCCTGCAATCTCTGTACCAAGCACAGAACTTGGCTGCTACTAGGTAGTCTCATCTGGTAGAGACAGGATTTTACACTCTGCAGGACGTGTGGGGACACTCAGGTATCACTGTGCTCTTGCCTAGAATAAGAATAAGAATAAGAATAAGAATAAGAATAAGAATAAGAATAAGAATAAGAATAAGACAAGAGTGGGGAGTGAAAAATAGACTTGGGAATGAGAAATGGACTTTGTAGAAGGAAAGGCAGGATGGGACCTGACAGCGTCAACAAAGCAGGGAGAAGATGGTGAGCTTTTAGCTGGCAAGCAAGGGGAGCTGCTCTCACAGCAGGGGTGTCAGAAAGGCAGGAGTCATCTTGCTCTCCATGCTGGGCAGTGACTGACAGTGTACCCCCAGTCCCACCATGTGCCTCTCCTAGCTCTCTATTCACATACTTACCAACCTTTTCCCATCTTCTGTACCTAAATCCTGTTTCTCTTCCACTGTGTCTGCCTTTCTTGCTTGCATTGCCATTGCAGACCTGACACCATGTGTCTTTTCTGTCCATGTTCCTACTCACAGAATCACAGAATGTTAGGGGCTGGAAGGGACCTCAAGAGATCATCCAGTCCAAGCCTCCTACCAGAGCAGGATCACCTAGAGCAGGTCACAAAGGAACTCATCCAGGTGGGTCTTGAATACCTCCAGAGAGGGAGACTCCACAACCCCCCTGGGCAGCCTGTTCCAGTGTTCTGTTAGCCTCACAGGGAAAAAATTCTTCCTCCTGTTTCCATGGAACTTCCTATGCCTCAGCTTCCACCCTTGCCCCTTGTGCTGCCATTGGGCATCACCCAGCAGAGCCTGGCTCCAGCCTCTGGGCACTGTCCTGCACATCTTTATAAGCATGAATGAGGTCACCTCTTAGCCTCCTCTTCTCCAAGCTACAGAGCCCTCAGCTCCCTCAGGCTCTCCTCCTAAGGAAGATGTTCCACTCCCTTAATCATTTTCATGGTTTTGCCCCGGACTCTTTCAAGAATTTCCCTGAGGTCCTTCCTGACCTGAGGGGCCCAGAACTGGACACAATATTCCAGATGTGGTGGAGTAGAGAGGGAGAAGAACCTCTCTTGACCTACTGACCACAGCCCTTCTAATCCACCCCAGGACACCATTGGCCTTCTTGGCCACAAGAGCACATTGCTATTGCATCTATCTGTTCCTTCATGGCTCCAGCTGTGCTTTACCTGCTAGGAACTGGAGTAGAAGGCGCTGAAAACCACCCTGTCCTCTTCAGCCTTCATCCCTTACACATCTAATATGTGATTCCTCCTCTCCCTGTGTCACTCCTATCCTGGGGTGAACTGGAGAGGGCAAAACCCACTCCAGTCCCCCTGTTTAAAACACCATTGGAAGGTGCTCAGATACTCTGCTGCTGTGTGGTGCCAAGTCCCTGACAGAGCAACCTGACTGCAGAAAAGAATTAAAACACTGTGCATATAAGCCAGGAGAGCAGCTCCCCTTACAGCTGCTTGAAGGAGGGACTGCTTAATGTGGAGGGAGATCTAGTTATGAGATCCTCTGTTCCTTAGGGAGCAGTTCAAACCACTCAATATTTATGAAGCTTTTAGTATGACTCATGCAATTTGTTCCCCCTTCTACGTGCTTGTCTTTGGGACTCAGCTGTTGCTCTGCCTGTTTGCTGTGGTTTAACTGTATCCTTGCTTAGAGAGAACAAAAGGGAGAGTCCAAGGCAGGCTGTAGAGCAGCTCAGGTTGCCACCTCCCTGCAAGCAACCCAGGGAGCACCCAGAGGGAAGCATCACAGGCTGCCACCAGCTGGGCATTGTGCTAAAGAGAAGCAAAAGGTTAAGGCAGTGGAGGGTAAGGAGTGCAGCTGGGCTGCCTGCCTGGCTTTCACATCCACACTGGAGGCTATCAGGAAACCATCCAAATTCTCAAAAAGCACACCACCTCCAAAGTAGCTTCCTGGAGTGAAGGGCAGAAAGAACAACACAGAGGTGTGAAAGGAGGCAGCCCATGGAGAGAAAGCAGGGAGCAGAGGCAGTTGTGGTACCATTCTCACCTGTACCTCTTCATTCTGAGCTGGAGCACCTCCTCCAGACACAACAATCTCTTGTCCCTCCTGACTGGGATTAGTTGGCTGAGATTTCTGGTGAGGTGATGAAAGCAGAAACCTTTTCTGCTGTTTCATGTTCTGTGACCTGCTGGACTAAAAAGTAATTTCCAGCGATGCTCCTGAATGGTAGATACTGAAATGGCTATGCAGGGACTATTCTGACTCCTGTGTCTGGAATGCCCTGGAATGACCTGGTTTTACCATCAGATTTACCTTGAGCTTGATCCCTCTCTGTTCTGACTCACCTGGAAGCTCTGAGTCTGTTCTGGATGACGAGTGTGAGCAGTGCTCCTGAACTTGGCAGGGACACCAGATGCTGAGTAAGGGAAGCTGTGAGGTGTCTCTGCAAGAGCAGTGTCACCTACAGAACATAGTCCCCCAGCAAAGGCAATGGAAGTGGGAGGGTTGAGCAGATCTCAACTGGGAGATCTGGGAGCAGAAGTCTGGGAGCAGAAGTCTGCCTGGGTTTCTGGAGAGCTTTTTCCTCCTCCATTTATAGGACATTAGAGAACAACCACTTGTGAAAAAGGCAACTGAGGTAACACAGCCAACAAGAGGCAATTTCTGGAGCTGGGACTTGGCCACCACCCTGCCAATAGTGGCAGACCTCAGTTCCTTTATTCTTTCTGGAAGATGGATTGCAGTGGTCAGCATCACTTATTCTCCCAGCAGGCAAAGCCAGGAGGAACCCAAGTGGTGGTCTGGCACGTGACTTTTGATGGAGCTTCCCCAGAAGTGAGGAGAAGCAAGCATGAGCTGTGTTATCTCTGCTGAGTAGCAGCAGGCTTTTTTTAGGCTGCTTGTCCCCAGAGAGCTGATGCATCTCCCCAGTGAGGTGGAGATCCAAGCCTGGCCATCAAAAAACCCTCTGTGGATATTAGCATGGCACTGGGATGGGTTAATTAGCCTGGCTCCTGAGTGCCAGGGTAGCCTGGCTGGTTCTGGGATAGCTTCTGCAGAGCCAGCACACAGGGCACTGCCTGCCTGGAGTTCTGTGCTCAGAAAGTCCTATTTCCTCAACAGCTCCAAGGCTTCTGGTAGTGAGGCACTGTGTCCTCCAGACCACACTGCAGCCACCAGCTGGCAAAATTTGCTGCCTGCTGTCCAGGCTGACATGAATTTGGCAGTTCCCAGTGTGACCACAGAGGACTGAGCTGGCTCTTGATTTTTCTTGCAGATGTTGGGCTGAAGATGCTCAATGCTACCTGCATCAAGGACCTCTGCAAGGATCCTGTGGTGTGGTCACCAAGCATTGCATGGGAATGAGGGTGTCTCAGAATGTTTCCCCTGAGTTTTGCACACTTCCTTCTGCTCCAACCAGCCACTGTCAGTGGGTGTCTGGGTGCAGCTTGTACATGCACTGCTTTGGGAACTGCGGCCATAGAGACAAGGCTGGGTGGTTTCCTGCTAAAAATGCTGGTTGGGGCACCCTACAGGCTGTGCAGAAGAGAAGGCTCTGGGGAGACCTAATAATGACCTTTCAGTACCTGAAGAGGGCCTGCAAGAAGGATGAAGAGAGACTGTTTACAAAGGCCTGGAGGGATAGGGTGGGGGGCAATGGCTTCAAACTAGAGAAGAGGAGATTTAGATTGGATGATAGGAACAAGATTCATAGTGTGAGGGTGGTAGAACACTGGAAGAGGTTGCCCAGGGAGGTGGTTGAGGCCCCATCCCTGGAGAGATATTCAAGGTGAGGCTGGACAGGGCTCTGGGCAACCTGATCTAGTGGAGGATGTCCCTGCTGCCTGCAGAGGGGGTTGGGCTGGCTGACCTTTGTGGGTCCCTTCCAACTCAGACCATTCTGTGAGGTTAACCCTGCCTGCTAACAGTGCCAACTTTCACTCTGTTGTTCCCTTTTCTCACTTTTCTGCCTCTCATTTCTCCTCATCTGTCTTTTTGGCTTACTAAGAAATGTTTCTTGTGTTTTGGAAAACTCTCACTGCTACAGGTTACCCAAGGAAGGCTTAAAGAGTGTAGAGATCTGTTTGGTTTTGAGGAAACATGATGCACAGACAATAATTTTTGGAGAGCTTGCCTTTTCAGCCAGCTTTTCCTTTGCACCCAGGGCTGCTGAGACTTTATGACCTCTTCTGCATGTGCTAAGCAGTGTTTTGTTGAGTGATTGGCAAAGCTTTGTGGATGTAAACTTACATATACAAAATCATGACTTGAAAAGAGAGTGTAGGACATATGCAACCCTCACCCTTTGGCCTGCTTGCCACCCTGCAGCTTGGGAAATAAGGCTGGCAGAAGTGATAACACAGGATTTTTTGTTGTTGTTGTTCAAAATAGGATGGCAATCAAAAGAGGAGGCTTCTAAGTAGACCTAGGGATTTTCTCCAAGTGGAATATAGCAAACCTGCTGCTAGGCAAGATCTGCATTGACTTCAGCCCTCACCAACCTCACTCTAAGTCAGTGTGTTGAACATTCACCCATGTAGTGACTGTGAATAGCTGAGGACTGGCCAAGTTGCTTCACCACTACCTGCCACATTTTTTAGGCTTCTTAGGCTTCTGTTGTGTGGAGTTGCAGGAAGCTCCCTGCAGAGCACTAAGTGAATAACACTGTGTTGCTGGGTTCTGGGCTTCTGACTTAAAAGGCCAAGGAGGTCTCCTTCTCTGGAGACTTTGGAAGACAACCTGGATGTGTTCCTGTGTAGCCTGCCCTAGGTGCTCCTGCTCTGGCAGGGGCATTGGACTGGATGATCTTTGGAGGTCCCCTTCCAACCTCTAACATTCTGAGATTCTGTGTGAAAGGTGCACAGCAGCTGAGGGAAGAATAGAGTAGCACATGTACCACCTCAGTATTACTTTCTCATTTTCATTGGTAAAAGAAGGCATTTGGTCTCTTTTGCTGATGTGAAACTTCCACTGTTTCACTTGGGGGATGGGGGGGAAAATCATTGAAACTACAAAGCCTTGCAAATGTCTGTGTGAAATCGTGGGCAGAGATGCAGACCTCATTTGCACTTTGCAGTTTCCAGAGTAGCCTGTACAAGCATCTGATCTGTGCAGGTAACCAAGCTGTGAGCAGCATCCTACCTGACTTCAACCTGCATGGGTTCTCCTTCCAGCTTGGAGGCTAACAAAAGCTCCCATTCTGCTCAGGATTTTCCTAGTGCTGCTCATTATGTTACCTGTAAGCACACGTTTGGTTTCCTCTTTGCTTGTTCTTTGCAATCACTTCATTCATTCCCCCTGATGTGCTCCACAATGCCTTAATCTTTGCAGGCTCCTGCTCTCCTCCTTCTGCAGGGAGCTTTGAATTCCCCCCAGGCACCACTCAGCTAAGTGAGGAAATTGCACACCTGCTGCTTGGTGCTCCTTGCCAGTGCTCCCTTCCTCTCATCAGCCCCATCTGGCACAGGACTTCAAAACTTTCTTCAAGTGTCTTAGCTTAGAAATTAGGGAGGTTAATGACTGAACTGGGTCAAAGAAGAGAAAAACAAAGGGGTGTGTTCCCAGCCCAGGAAGATGGAAGGTCAGTCTCCTGGCATCATTCATCACTGACCCACAGGTTCTGGAGATGATTTTGTGCAGCATTTGATGTCGGGAGACACCCAGACCATTAACTGATGCACACATTCCTGCATGCAGGATCATCCATCATGCCAAGCCAACCTCATGAGGTTCAACAAGACCAAGTGCAGGGTCCTGCATCAGGGTCAGGTAATCCAAAGCACAAATCCAGGCTGGGCAGGGACTGGCTGGAAAGCAGCCCTGAGGAGAGGGACTTGGGGGTGCTGGTGGATGAGAAGCTCAGCAGGAGCTGTCAGTGTGCACTTGCAGCCCAGAGAGCCAAGCAGAGCCTGGGCTGCAGCAGGAGAAGTGTGGCCAGCAGGGCCAGGGAAGGGATTCTCCCCCTCTGCTCAGCTCTGGTGAGACCCCACCTGGAGTACTGCATCCAGTTCTGGAGCCCCTATTACAAGAGGGATCTGGACATGCTGGAAGGTGTCCAGAGAAGGGCCACCAGGATGATCAGAGGGCTGGAGCTGCTGTCCTTTGAAGACAGACTGAGAGAGTTGGGGTTGTTCAGTCTGGAGAAGAGAAGGCTCTGAGGTGACCTTCTTGTGGCCTTCCAGGATCTGAAGGGGGCTCCAAGAAAGCTGGGGAGGGACTTTTTAGGATCTCAGGTAGTGACAGGACTGGGGGGGATGGAACAAAGCTGGAAGTGGGGAGATTCAGGCTAGATGTTAGAAAGAAGTTCTTCCCCATGAGAGTGGTGAGAGCCTGGAATGGGTTGTCCAGGGAGGTGGTTGAGGCCCCATCCCTGGAGGTGTTTAAGGCCAGGCTGGATGAGGCTCTGGCCAGCCTGATGTAGTATGAGGTGTCCCTGCCCATGGCAGGGGGGGTTGGAACTGGCTGATCCTTGTGGTCCCTTCCAGCCCTGCCTGATTCTATGATTATCTGTGTCTCTTCATCAGCTGGAAGTTCGCCTGGCCACCGTCGTTAAGGAAACTTTAAACAAAGGCTGCTCTGTTGAAAAGGAACATCTTGATGCAGCCTCATTTATTTCACAGTTGTTATCCTGTTGACCTAGAATGACAACAGGCCACTTGGAGAGGCTCCCAGTTTATGTAAGAAGCAAGCACAAAACTGCCTCTCCATGGCTGCAGAAAGAGCTTAGCAGCAGAAGGCTCTCCTAGCCCCACTGCTCTGCCTGACAGCTCCTGCCCTTGGGGCTTTTCTGAGGGTCAGTCCAGATTGTGTGGCTTTTTTCTAACAGTTCTAGCCTCTGCTCTGCACATCCCCTCAGGAGTGTTTTCAGGGCTGTGTTGTGTGTTGTGTGACAATCCAGATGCCTGGATGCAGGTAGGGAAAGTGTCCTGTCGTGGGGTTCCTTGGGGTTTAAGACTCATGTAGTGGCACAGTCCCAGCTGAAGCACCATCTCTGAGCATCTGCTCTCAGATGTCAGCTGGAGCTCAGTGATCATGGAGTGCCTTGCGCAGAGGGGCTGCCAAGAAGGGTAGCTGCTGGGAAGTACAGAGCCAACCAAGGTGCACAGTGCAAGGACAAGGGTCTAGGGTGTCCAGGGTCACAGGCTGCAGTGAGGAATCCACCTGAATATAAGGAGTGGGCAAAAAACAGAACAGGAGCTCAGATAGCTGATTTTCAAAACTCACCTGGTCAAGGCTCTGAGCAGCCTCATCAGATTTTGAAGCCATGCAAATTCCTTCCTGAGTGAAGTTATTCCATAAGAGATGATGAAGGCATGTACCATGCACTTCAGCTCAAATCCTGCATCAGCTTCCAATCCTAAAAATTCTGTGGTTCTACTTTTGCCCTGAGGAATGAGATGTGCTTGCCTTCCAGCAGAAGCTCCCATGAGATTATGTCCTTGCTTTTAGAAAAGATTGAAGTGTCTTCTTATCTTCAGTAGAGAGAGAAAAAAAATGTGACTAGTCTTCCCAGCTTTATTGGAATTCCTCTGCCCACTGCTTGTCAAGCTCTACACTTTGCGCAGGAAAAGCTGATGTCAGTCTAGCAGGACAGACAAAAACCATCCATGCTTTTGGAGCAACTCTTACACACAACTGGGAGCTGGGAGGGTAATTCGAGATCCGCCACTAGGAGAAGCCCTTTGGGAGCACAAGATGTGATGCTGCTGCAATGCTAATGTTACCTCAGTAACTCATTCCCTGGATCCTGTTTAATTACCTTTCCTCCTCAGTCTCCCTGTGGTCATTTTTGGGTTTTGTAGCTGTCTTTGAAACTTTCTGTAATTCTCATGTGATTCATTCCAGCTTCCAGATGAATGCTTCTCTCAAAAAAAAAAAAAAAAAAAAGAAATCAAGCTAAGATGAAAGGGAAATCCAATGTCAAAGGAAATACTTTGGTGTGTAGGACCCTGCCTTAGGGTACACTGTGCACTAATTTTTCTTCTGTTACCCCTCCCAGGAGCCTGTTCCAGCCTTTCTGTGCTCTGTCAGCTAGAGATGTTCCCTTCACTTCCAGCACCAAGGAAATATCTTCTCTCCTTGCAGTTTCCCTGGGTCCTAGCAGAGTTCATCATCCAACTGCTGTCACTGAGCTTCAGCAAACCTTGCAAGAACAGATAAATCTGCAGGACTATAGGAGCTCTAGGAAGGCACAAGGGTACCCGGAGCCACATAATTTGTGCAGCTGAACCCAGGAACCTCAAGAACTACTCTGCTGTGACCCTAACATCAGGTACCAGATCTTGCTTTAGTAAAGCCACTCGCAGTCAGGAACACAGCTTCCTCTTAACAGCAGCCAAACTCCCATCAGTCCAATGTGGTATCTCTTGAGTGCAGTGCAGATTATGACTAATTTATGTCACTGGCTTTGGCCCTTGCCAGACAGCTTAATATGATACAAATTCATTACTGAAGAGGAGAGGAAAGAGCTATGTGGATGGAGTAAAGCAAGTGATTGCTGGGATGGAGAGCTTAGAAGCTGTGTTCAGAAATGTAGGGCAATAAAGGTGGCTCTGTGGCATTAAAGCAGATGTATTAATGTGAATGATTTGAACTTTCAGCTTCTGCAGCTGTGTATTGAATAACTTATACTGAGAGAAGGGCAGGAGAAAACCATCCTCCAGTTTTGGAAAGCTGTGACCCATGTCAGGTCAGCACATTCTGTGCCACTTCCCTTATATACTCACTTTGGTCCAATAATAAATGCTTATTTAGCTATTGAAAAGCTTGATTAGTAAAAGGTGTTCAGGAAAAAAAAATCAAATTTAGGAGAAGCTGGAAGCTGACTTTTAGACCCTTCCTTACCATGAAGCTGGCTGTGACCACGGGGATTGTTTGCAAGCCCTCTAGTTGTGCCACTTGTATGAATTGCAAAGGGATTAGGGGGAGCTGGGACTGTGACAGAACATCATCTGTGTGAGCTGCCCCATGACTAATCCCCATCTGTATGGTCATCTGGAGGACCTTTGTGGTGGGGGTCATCCAGTGCATCACTCACCTCTCAGTAAAGGGGCACAGCAGCCTTCTAGGCAGAAGGCTCATCAGCCCTTTGCCTGTATCAGCACACAGGAGAGGTGTGTGAGATGCACGAGTGAGACAGGATCATAAATACAGACAGCTCACTGCCTTTTACTGTGGAGAAGGTTGAGCAGCTGAGAGACAAGTAAAGGCTGTCAGATTAAAGACAAAGTCTATGCAAACCTGCTTTGGGAATGATGAAGTGTCATTTTAAAGGAGCAGAACTAAGGACTGGTAGTTCCTGAGTTTCAGAAAACTCCGGAAAATTCTGGATAGAACAAGGCTAACTCTATGCAAATTCATTCAATTTTTGCAGTTTCTTTAACAATTTTTTAAAATAAAACTGATACATTAATCCCTTTGCTATTTCCCCCCCCTGAGATCTGGTATCCCACTGTCTCCCTCCCAGGTCCCTTTCCAGTTGTCCAGGGAGCAGAACTCCCCATACCCTGTTGGAAAAGGAGAAGAAGGGATGGTCTCAGTTCCCCTCTCATCCCTGTATCCCTCTGCCAGTGGCACAGGGGCCACGGGATGTTAGAAGAGAAGCTGGAGGCCACACCTTTGAAGCGCAACAATACTGCCTTCGTCTGCTGCTCGCATGCTCCTGAGGTACATGCTTATTTATGAAGAGTTGACATGAGTGATTGGCTGTGTTGAGCACAGCCCAGAGAAGCTCAAAGACCCTTAAACCCCAAATCCTCTTCTTTTTGTCTCCTCCCCTTTGCCCAGAGGGCATCGTCTCCTGCGGTTTCTTTACTGCTGGAAAACAAAGGGCCTGCAGCTGTAAGTCCTTTCGATCTCTCCCGAAGGCTGCCTCCAACCCTTTCGTGGCAGAGTGCCACCAGAGCTCAAAGGCCTCTCGAAATGCTCCTTGACTAGAAGTCTGTCACCCTGCTCGAGTTGCGCCCGTCCCGAACTGATCGCACCCCTCCTTACTGCCGCTCCCCGACGGACACGGGGCACCGAGCGCTGGCTCTGACAGCCGCTGAGCAGTTGACTCGTTCGAGGCTCGACCTGGGCACGGTCTTATTTCCCAGTCGGCGCGACACTGAGTGGCACTGGGATCGGATGGCTTTGGGAAGGAGCAGGGCCACGGGCACGAGAAAGCGCCGGGAGACCCCAGCCGTTTGGCAAGCCGCTCGGGCGGCAGCGGGGGATGTACAGCCCCCCGCTTTTAAAAGAAACGTTAAGAAGTAAGGTTAATTACAAATAAACTCACTGGGAGCTTTCCCGTCCTGCCGACCTCCTGCTTGAGACCCACTAGAGAAGGGGAGGAGGGAAACCCCCGGCCCACCCCCCCGGAGGGGGAGAGAGGGGCGGCGAGCGGCAGCCCCGCCCCGGCGCCCGGCGCTTTCTGTCCCCTCTCCCGCGCCGTACGGCCGGGTACGTCGTCTCCATCCGCTGGCAACTTTGTGGCGCGGGGCGCGGGCGGCCCCGCCGCGGCTCTGCCGTCACCCCGGGGGCCAGGGCCGAACCCTGCGAGCCCTGGGCCGGCGAACCCCCGCCACCATGGCCGGGATCGGCATCGACCACTCCAAGTTGCCCGGAGTCAAAGAAGGTGGGGGTCATCCAGGTTGGGGGCCGGGGGAGCAGGCTGCCGGGCAGGGACTGGAGGAGCTGGCCAGGACGAAGCTGTCCGGGGGGAACTGGGAGAAGAGAGAAACTCTTCCTTTTCCTTTTTCTTCCTCCCCCCCCCCCCCCCCCCCCCCCCCCCAATGGCTATTGTTTTAAATTTTCCAGCCGCGAGGGCGGTTCGCGGCGCCCCCCCTGGAGCCGGGTCAGCGCAGCGGACGGGGCTCCGTGCTCCGGCCGCCACACGGCCGCTCGGGGTGGGTGGGTGGGCGGGCTGGCTGGCTGGCTGGCTGGCTGCGTGGGGCCCTTCGGGGTGTGCCGCAGCTGTCCCGCTCCCCTGTGCGTGGCTTTCGGCGACTGTGAGGGTCAGAGGAGGGGAGGGATGGCGGGGAAGATGCAGTGTTAGCTTGACGGCGAGCTGCGGCCGCCCTCGGACCCGGCTCCCCTCCCCAGGGCGTGCAGGGCAGTGCCGCTGCTCCCCGGGAGCAGAACAGTGCAGGGGGAGGGGGGCAGCCCTTTGTCTGCGCCGGGGCCGAGGCCGCCGCCGGCGCTTCTGCTCCGCTCGCTGCTGCCGAGCCCGGGCAGCGGGGGTTGGGACAGGGCTGTGAACGCGGCCGGGTGCACTCCCATGGGAGACAAGCCTGGTTGTGAAATGGCCGAGAGATCCCTCAGGGTACTGGCGTGCAGATATTCCCCTCGCCGTGATGGCTTGGCTGCATTTGGAGGTTCTGCCAGGGGTACTGAAAAATGGGAGCGGAGCTGTGATAGCCCATAAATGTTGGTGGTTTGAGAGGGACTGGTGATGTTGAGGTCCCGGTTAAAAATATTTTGAGTCTGAGGGGTGGTTGATTTTTTTTTTTGTTGTTGTTTTGCATTGAGCTTTGGAAGCCAAACAGCCTCCTCCCCCCTGCAGAACCCCAGGAGCGCAGGGTAAGGGTGGGCTGTGAGCGGCTCCGCTTGCCCGTTGGTGTCCAGCTGCAGCGGTGCCGGTTCAGCTTGTGCAGAGTACCTGGATTCGCCCTCAGTGAGGCCAGATCGGCCTCTGCTTCATATGAATGCCTTGAAGCTTAATTAAAGGTGCCCCGGAGCTGCTTTGGGTTTAAAAAGCTTTTTACGAGCTAGAGTCTTCTTTCTGACAGTGACATGGATCTGTAGAAGCTCTGTCAAAATCAAGTTGTTTCAGATTTATACTGCAGGAATGGAAAGCACTGTGTGCCTGTCTAAATACAACCAAAATTCCATAAACACTTTTGCCTTGTGTGGTGGGTTGGAACACCTTACCACTTACTATTTCTTTATCCTTTAGAAAGTTTCAGTTCTTATAAAATAGGGCGTGTGACTTTGATTCAGCTGGTCAAGACTAGAAAGCACAGGTTCCCTGTCTGTGCAGGGAGGTGTAAGTTCCTTTTAACCTCCTGTCACCCTTTAATGCTTCATGCCCTGCTGCTGTTGGGAGAAAAATAACTTCCATGTGCCGAAGTTTTGGGGGTTAATGTTGGTTCTATTAAGTAATTAGAAGACTTATTCTTGATTATTTTAATATGACCAGGATCTCAATCCTTAGAATCTGTCCACACATGGTAGCTCAAGAAAATTAATCCCATTAACCTTTCCAGTGGGTTGATTAAAGTGAATTAAATTTGTGTAGATGCTCTTTGTTCAGAATTTACATAGCCTTGATTTGATTTAACTTGATTCATTTTTGCCGTGAACTAACTGGAATACATTAAGGGTCACTTACGTGCTGAGTAAAAGTATGTTTACAGGCTTGCAGTGTTGAGCTCAACCAGGCCTTGGTGTAAATTTGCACCTATGGTTAGCATGGATTAAGTTTCAAGAGTGTCCTGGTGTGATGATCAGTTGTTACCTGAGAGGAATTGGATTAAAGCAGTGTCCCAGAGCAACTCCAGCTTGCAAAGCAGATGAGGCCAGAGCTGTGTCCTGCAAAGCCTATGAGATGTTTCATGCTTTTAGTGATGCAATTGGTTTTGTGGTGGAAAGTGGTGAAACTGAGCTGTGCTTTGGGTTAGATCTTTTCATGCCAACCACAGAAAGGCAGGCATGGCTTTCCATACCTAGGGAAATATTTATTGTTCCATTGTTATTGATGCAGAAATCACTGTTGATCTGTCTGGAAAAAGATTACCTTTCTTCATTCTGGGTAAGGGTCAGCTGAGTCAGTCCTTAACAATGTTTTGGTTGGAGTATTTCACCAGCCCTCCTTAGGGAGGGGAGGTGTGTCCAGGTTTTCCCTGCCTCTAGGTAGTTTGGACTACTTCCAGATGGGTGTCATCCTCTCCGGTGTTGTCTCAACTCTTCTGCCAGTGAGGTCATTTCTGTGCAGTGATGGCAGTGAAAATCTGCTAACTGCAGCCAGATGCTGCAGGAAGTCTTGCTTCTTCTAATGTTTACTTCTGGTTTTCCCCTTGAAAAAGCTTTGGTATTAGTTGAAGGCCTGACACAGATGGCATTTTGCTAGTTAAAACTACTTCAGCTGGTCCAGTTTATTTTGTGGGCAGGGGTTTGCTGGTGTAAAATACACCCTCAAAACACTCTCTTTCTGGTACCAACTAGAGCTTGATGCTGCAGCTTGGTGTTACAGTCATTCTTCCATGGGCAGTAAAGCAGACATTCTGACCACTGTGGTCAGTAAAGCTCTTGGAAGTTATTTGCTGAAGGTTTTGGTGTTAGTTGCAGTCTGCAGGCTGAATTTTTCAGCTTGTATTTATATTTGCCTCTCAAGTGTCTGTGATATTTTCTCCTTTCATAAAGCAACTTTGCTGCTGTGTGCTCTTTGGAACCCACCCCAGGGGATTGCTCAGCTCTCTCTGTAGATCTTTTCTTTTTGCTAGAGTTTTCATTTGTGAGCTTTTCGGGGACAAACGCATCTTGGAAGTACTACTTTAATTAGTTATTTATAAAGCAAATAAAAGACACTGGCTCTGCTTGATTTCTGTTTGTCTTTCTTGTCTCTCCTGCAATCTGATGCATTGCTAGCAGCTAAATTTGGGAAGGGCTTTACACCTTTTCCTTGGCTGCCTCCTTTAGATGAGCTCTTCAGTGTGGCTTCCCATACCATCTCAAAGTGCTGTGTACTGCCTCTTGCACTTTAGAGGCATCCTTGCTTGCATGCAGCCAAAACTGCACAGGAGGGCATTCCTGAGGAAGTATTTTGGAGCTGTGTAGACCTTCTCCCACTCTGGAGGACATACCTGTGGTGACATCTGCCCTTGCTTCCTTTGCCAACGGGCTGAGATCTGTGGCAACAGCTTTGTGGAGGGGATGCTTCTGCTAAAACTGAGGTGCAGTCCCTGAGTCAATGCAGTCTGAGAGCCATCAGTTGTTAGTAAAACTCCGGTATGGGCTTCTTTGCCAGGAGCTCTTGATCTTCCTGCCGGTTTGAATCCTCTGGGAGGAGAGAAAAGGGAGAGATAGAGGGGGAGAAAGAATCACAGAATCAACCAGGAGGGAAGAGACCTCCAAGATCAAGTCCAATCGATCACCCAACCCTAGCTAATCAACTAGACCATGGCACCAAGTGCCTCATCCAGTCTCTTCCTAAACACCTCCAGGGATGCTGACTCCACCGCCTCCCTAGGCAGTCCATTCCAATGGGCAATCTCTCTGTGAAGAACTTCTTTCTAAGACCAAGCCTAAACTTCCCCCTTGCACAGCTTGAGAGGCGCTCTGAACTCTGCCCCAGCAGTGCACAGCTCTTTGGAACTGTGGGAATTTGCAGTGGCTTACGTGTTTTTATTTAATCCTTATTTTTAGTAGTACTATGAGGAAATGGAAGGGTAGTGGATGTGTGCTGGTCATTGGAACCAACCCTGCCATGCTGCTGTCTCTTGAGTTCCAGCTGATGGTGCCCAGCCGTGCTCAGAGACGTGACAACAAAACTCGTGCTATGGTTTCTACTCTTTATTAAGCATCTGATTTGACTTTCTGGACTTCCTGAGCTATACATTCAGATGGTGCTGATTGTAGTCTGCTGCCAGAGAGGCAAATTTTCCAAATGTGCTAGTAAAAGGTACACCTCAGACTGTGGCTGAAGGAAACAGGAAGGGCTCCAATCTTTGTTTTCCATCTTGGCAAGGTGTTCTCTGGTGCAGGCAGCCTGACTGGCTTTCTTTTTGCATTGACATGGATTGAATAAAAGTTTGCTTGTAAGCATCAGTTTTCCTCTCAGCCACAGCACCCTTCCTCTGACCTGTGCAGCTTAACCTGACCTTCACTGAGACTACTGCAATAAAAACCTCCTGGCTGCTGACTTTAAGTGACCAGGGAAAGGGGTCAGCTCGGAGGTGCAGCGTGGAACAGACTGATGTTACTGGCAGCTGATGTTTTGGAGCCTCTCTGTGCTCAGCAACATGATGGTGGACATGAGAAATGATGTCTGTCAAAGGTGGAAGTGGGTTCAGAAAGTGTTGATGGCTGGCATGGTGTTTGCTGAGGAGGGATTCAGCTTTGAGATTTTTCAGGGGCTCTGATGTTGAGGGATGAGGTGTCAGCTGTGCTTATGTGAAGGAAGGGTTGGCCTTTAACTGGATTAGTATAATCAGGACAACAATTTTGAGAGCAGCTGAGGGTCAGCCAAGTCATGGTGAAGCCACCTGCCCCATGCTCTTTGGCTTCAGCTGAGGTTTTTTTCCTTGCAGCATTATGTGCAGTCTCATGGTTTTCTACTTTGGCTTCCTCAGAGCAGGGCTTTGAAAAACTTGGACAAGCTGGGTGGCTCGAGAGCAATGTGGAGGTAGAGAATGATGGGACACAGACACAGGCTTTTCTTCTAGGTCACTGGTGGATATCCAGCTCTCTTGAGTAACAGGAGGTCTGTTTTTCCAGCATTCATGAATTCAGTAGCTGAGGCTGTGGTGTTCATTTGATTCCTGGTTAAAGCTGGGTGAAAGTTTCTATTATGTGTTTGGTTGTTCTGGGTCTGCAGCAGCTGGCAGAGGAGATGGGCAGCATTAGTATATTTAATGCTCTTGGCTCCCAAATAGAACTAAGCAAGCAGGTCTGCCTCCTCCTAGCCTTAAACCCTTAGCACTTGTCCTCTGTGGGCTGCTGTGAAGGTTGTACCAAGGTGAAAGGTTTGCCCGAAAGCAGTCATTGGCAGAGAGGAGCTTCCAGACTCCTGCTGATGCCTCTGCAGTGATGTTTCCTTAGGCCAAAAACTTGTGAGCAACTGGGATAAGAAGGGGCACAACCTGCCTTGCCCTGAATCCTGGGGATGCTGGGAGGCAGGGTGGGATGTTCCTTCATTTGTGGCAGTCACTCGGTGCTGCTGTCTGAGTAATGATCCCAGCTGAGTGGTGTGTTGGTGTTGTGATTGCTGTGGTCTCTGTTTAAGCTTTAATTTCCTGTGGCCATGAGCAGTGTCAGAGGGTGTGCACTTCCCAGGCAGGAGGTGGAGATGGCTGCTGCCAAAGAACAGAGGAGGCTGGTTGTGCTCACTCTGGGCACAAGGAAAACCCTGCTTGGAAAAGCAGTGCCTTGGGACTGTGTGAAACTTCTCTTTGTTGCAATAAGCTTTCTCTTTTTTTGCTCAGAGATGTCCAGCTCACATAAACTTGGTGATTTATAGCACAAAGCAACACGTTCCCTCCCTGCTTCCTTGGCCCCTTCCCAGTGTCCCCAGCTGGCTGGCTTCCTACTTGCTTGCTCCTGCTCCTCTTTGTAATGCTGGTTTAAAGGCTGAAGGACTGAGGAAGGAGGCTGATTGTTGGTAAAGCTGCCTTAAAACTCCAGGTGCAGCTTGTGGTGTGACACTTGCTGCTGGCTTGTCCTTTTGCCTTTCTCCCAAAACGTGATAAGGATATTTGCTGTTGTGCTGGTGGCTTGCATTGCAGGGAGCAAAAGGCATTTGCTGGGAATTTCCACTGGGAAAGCAGGGCTGCCCTCTCCCTGGAGGCTGCTGTGTTAGGGATGCACTGTTCACCTTGCAGTGCTGCCTTTTCCACAGGGGACACAATGGGAACTGCTGGTAGTTCCTTCACTCTTTGTTTATATTTCCTTTTGAAAAGCAGAAATTGGAGCTTTCCCACTCTTTTCTTTCTCAGAACATGAGAAAACTCCCAAGGGAGGTGGTGGATTCCTCTACATTGCAGTTTCAAGGCTCAGCTTGACAGGGTGCTGGGCCATCTCATTTAAACTAAATTCTTACCCTGAAAGGTAGGACTGAGTGATCCTTGAGGTCCCTTCCAACCTGGTATTCCATGAATCTATGAAAAGATATCACACAGCTTGTAGAGTGTGTGCTGTGTGGCCTTGACACTGTATGGTAGCTGGGAGAGAACTTTAGCAGGGCTGGAGGGCAGCTGAGTGCAGCATCACAAGGTATGAGAGATGCAAGGTGAGGCTGTTTTGAACCTTGTGTTAAGTAAAGGAGATCAGTTAGGCCTTGGTGCTTGCAAAGTCTATCCTGTAACCCTAGGTACCTTGTGAATTAAGCTTGACAGAAATGTTAGCTTCCCCTGGGGGAAAGGTGTGGATGGAAATGTGCTGAGAAGCCTGGCCCAGCCCTTCTGCCCCTGCACTAGGGTTTTGTGTCGAGCTGTGGAAGCTCAACTGATGTTTATTTTAATTGCACACCAACCCCCGGTGCCACCACCACCACAGTGCTCTGTCAGCCAAAGAAGACTAGGGAGGGTGTTTTGACTCAGGCCTGGTTTGGTCAATGCAGTCTTAACAAGCCCTGCCATCAGTGAGTGCTGTTGAGGACAGAAAGTCAAAGTGGTTTCAGTTGCTGCTCTTCTCGTTTTCAAAGGAGCTGTGAAAAAGCTGTGTGCAAGAAAAGGTTGAGTTCTTGTATGCACATGGGTGTAGCTGGTTCTCTTCCCTGCCTTTCTGCTGAACCAGGGCTTGGTGGTTGGAGGAACAAGGATTAAGAGGAAAGATATGGACTCAGTATGTGGTGATGACAAAGAGGAAGAGGACATAAATGAGCAAATGCTTAAAGGCATTGAGAGACAGCTCTACCTTAAGGACTGACCTGAGAGGTAATAGGACAGGGAGGAAGGAAGTTTATGCAAAGAGGAATAACTCCCCACCTTGATGCAGAAACCTCTCCAAAAGACAGTGCACATAGATTTGGCACTGCACAGACAGGCAGGACAAGAGGCTGGAGCAGCAGGGAATGTTCCTCACTGAGATAATGTTGCTCCCAACCCAGCGTGCGGACTGGGGAAGCGCTGACCTGGGTCAAGGCAGCCTTCCCTGGCATGGGTGGAAAGCTTCTCCCTGCCAGCACAGCAGAAAGCACCTGAGCTTATCCTGTGTGTCTGTTATGGATACAGCAAACAGTACCTGGGGTATCCTGGTGAGAAGAGATTATTTATTTTTCTTTCTTTGTCCCTCTGTTCTGAAGTCAGTTTTGTTACTGGGCTGCTGGCTGGTGGGATGGACAAGGTTTATGTCCTACATTCACTGGTGTCTCCTGGAGCCTTAGGCAGTGCTGCTGTGGGCTGGGGTGAAGCAGTGGAGGGCAGAAGGGAAAGACCTGGACATTTTCCAAGCTGCCAGGGTGTGGCTGTGTTTGTGGCACGCAGAGAGTGGTGCTGTTCAGGGCTGTGTTCTCCTGCAGGCAGTTTGGTTGGCGCCAGGTTTCCAGAGGAAGTTGGTGCTATGAAGAGGCAGGGCTCTCCTGACCTGATTTGCAGTACTGGAGGGACTGAGTCCTTGGTTAGGGTTGCACAACCCTGTCTGCATCCCTCACTTCCCTGATTCAAGGTGGAAAAGGCAAGTTTGCCTCCAGGTCTGATTCCCTCACTTCCCTGATTCAAGGTGGAAAAGGCAAGTTTGCCTCCAGGTCTGATTCCCTCACTTCCCTGATTCAAGGTGGAAAAGGCAAGTTTGCCTCCAGGTCTGATTCCAGTGCTGCTGAGTTACCTGCTGCTCCAGGTGGTCAGCATTGCTCTGACCATGTAACTGGTGAGCTTTTTAAGAAGCTGTGAGCATACAACGTCATCTAAAAGTGATTTAGCTCCCAAAGCAAATATTTTTATTCTGACTGACTTGGAGCTCATTTTGTGCTCTCAGAGAGGTGATATCTAAAAGGCTCCCCCTCTGCTTCTTTCTTGTGCTTTGACATTCACCTGAGCTGTGGGCACAGATGCCACAAAGCAGTTTTCACTGTGTTCATGCTGGGGCCTCTCCCTCCCTGCCTCTCTGGCTCCAGAGGCCAGGCACTTACTCTTACCCTCCTACACCAGTGTTTTAAATCAATATTTGCTTGAAGGGCAGTGTGCCAGCACAAGGCTGTGGCAGGAAGGGAGTTGTGTATTATTGTTAGTTCTGCAGCTTCACTGATTTCTTGTAGAGGGATGTGAAGGTTTGACTGCTCTGGGGTTGCATTGGTACTTTGTGTTCTCCACAAAATGGAGATAAACCTGGGGCACTTAAACATGAGGAAGCAAGGGGGAAGATGAGGGAGTACCTGTGAGGAGCTGGTGGAGCAAATCAAAAAGGGGCTTTGAAACTAAACAGTGTGTCCTCAGCTGGTTAGGTAGAGGAAGGTTGTTCTTGTGGAGCAGATTTGCAGTGCTGGCATCAGCTGACTTTCTAGGAAAAAGGAAGCTGATAGGAATCTGTGCAAGGATCAGAGTTGATTGCAGGATCAATTCAGACACTTTAATCTTTGAAAGCAGCAGCTGGCCAGGTTTCCAGCAAGCCTGGGAGGCTGCCCTGAGGCCGATCCTGCAGGAGCTTTGCTTCTCTTGGTGTCTGATCTGGATGAATAAAACCCTGACTTGTTCTCTGTGGTCCATTCTTCAGCAAGGGCTGGGAAGTCAGTGGCATTTCTGAGGGACTCTTTCTTCTTCTGCTTGTTTTCCCCAGAGCTGCACGTTCTTCCAAATGACTGGTGGGTGCCTGGGTGTAAAACCACACTGTGAGGTTTTGAGAGGAACTGGAACCTTTTTTTTGGCAGTTGGCACCTTCTGTATGGGCGTCAGGCTTTCAGAAGTCAGCCTGGCATAAACAGTGCTTAGACTTGGACCAGAGGGACATTGAGAGCTCCCTTGCTCAATCCTGTGCCCCTTGTTTGCTAAAATTTCTTGTAGGATTAAGCTGGAGGAGAAGCTTGTGAGAAGTGACACTTTGAATTGTTTCCAGCTGCCTGCCTACCTGCCTCTGTGGAGCTGCTGTGTGAGTTTATTCACCACAGCATGAAAGTGAGGGCTTAAGAAATGCTAGGGACCCATCTGAGGTCCAGGGTGCCATGGTTCCTGAAAAGCACCCAGAACCACAAATCAGACCTGCCAGCTTTCTGCAGAGAAACTGCAAGGGATTTAGGTTTGTCTTTAGCAGAAGAATTCTGCCTGGCTGGGAAATCCAGTCTGTCCTTCCATGAGTGTTTCGTAGTATAACAGTCCCTAAAATGCTGAAATGAAAGCTGAAGTAGATCAAAGCAAAGTGCAGTGGTGGCCATTAAGCTGGGTCTGGGGGAAGATTGTGTATGAAGTGCAAACCTCTTGAGATGCAATCTCCATGTCTGAGCAGTTTTCTGAGTGGGTGGCTGTTTTGAGTTGTGCTTGAAAGGAGATGGTTTTTCTTTTTCCCCCCTCCGTTTAAATGAGTGGTGCTGGGTTTGAAGCTCAAACTGCCATGACATCCTAGCTGCAAAAGAAAAAACAAATGCCTGTGGGACACTGCTGAAGGAACAAGCTCTTCACCATGAGGGGAACACTGGAACAGGTTGCCCAGGGAGCTGGTTGAGGCCCTATCCCTGGAGATATTCAAGTTGAGGCTTGACAGGGCTCTGGGCAACCTGATTTAGTTGAGGATGTCCCTGCTCACTGCAGGGGGGGTGGACTAGATGATTTTTGGAGGTCCCTTCCAACCCAAACCATTCTACATTTCTATGAAGCCATGTTTTACAGCTACAGCAGTGCTCATGGAACATCTGTCTGAGCCAGGGCCTTTGACCTCTCCTCCTGAAGGTAACTCCTGCCTTGCCCTCCACTGGCTCTGTGGGGATTTGCCCTTGGGCAAAATGAGTTGTTGGAGGCAGTGTCTGTTTTGCTGTGTTCCATGGGGTAGCAGGATCCCAGATACAGCTTTGCTGATAGAGGGAAATGTTTTGAGCCTGGTGAGTTGTGAATCCTGGGTCAGCTGAAGCTGTGTCAGCTGCTGGAGAGGACAACTAGAGAACTGCTGCTGTTCTCATTGGTCGTTAACTTCCTCCACACACAGACCCAGATATGCCTCAAATATTGTCAGTGAAGTGTGGTTTTGGCTGCCTGTGGTCTGCTGCTTGGCTGTGGTGTCAAACTAGTCAAGCCATCCCTCACCATTTAACCTGAGGATTTTATACTTGTCCACCTGGATGTTACTGCTGGATCCACGAGCCAGCAATGTGCCCTGTTGCCAAGAAGGCCAACAGTATCCTGGAGTGTATTAGGAGGGATGTGGTTAGTAGGTCAAGAGAGGTTCTCCTCTCCCTCTACTCTGCCTTGGTGAGGCCACATCTGGAATATTGTGTCCAGTTCTGGGCCCCTCAGTTCAAGAAGAACCTCAGGGAACTGCTTGAGAGAGTCTAGCACAGAGCCAAAAAGATGCTGAGGGCAGTGGAGTATCTCCCTGCTGAGGGAGCTGGGGGTCTGCAGCTTGGAGCAGAGGAGCCTGAGGGGTGACCTCATTCATGTTGATAAAGATGTGCAGGGCAGTGTCAGGAGGATGGAGCCAGGCTCTGCTCAGGGATGCCCAATGATAGGCCAAGGAGCAATGGGTGCAAGCTGGAGCAGAGGAGGTTCTGCAGGAACAGAGGGGAAAAGTTTTTCACTGTGAGGGTGCTGGAGCCCTGGAACAGGTTGTGGAGTCTCCTTCTCTGGAGACTTTCCAAACCCACCTGGCTGTGTTCCTATGTGACCTGCCCTAGGTGATCCTGCTCTGGCAGGGGGCTTGGACTGGATGAGCTTTTGAGGTCTTTTCCAACCCCTAACTTTCTGTGGTTCTGTGAATCTGGACACATCCCTTGGGAAGGCTGAACTTTCAAGGCATGGGTGCTAGTGTACTCTTTTAGGTTCAAAAGCATTTTCAAGTACTTATATGGCACGAAGGGCTCCAACTCAACATTTTCTTCTGGAAGTCAAACACAATCTTTAGCATTCTTGATCTGCGGGTTGTGCTTTCAGCTTAGGCCATAAGAAGAATTGCTTTTGTTCAGAAAAATTGCAGATGAAGTGAGGTGGGACACAATTATGTAATGATAAAGAGATGACAGCCACCTGTACTAAAGGCAGAATACTAAATTCTGTCAAGTATTGTGGCTGGGACATGCTCTAGGATGACCTTTTGAGCTCCTTTTGTGGTGCCTCTTTTTCCTTCCCCCCCCCTTTTTTTTTTTTTTTTTCTTCCCTTTTCTTTCTATTTTGTCTTTTTTATTTGTTTGGTTTTTGCAGTTTTGGGTATCTCCAGCTCTCTGTTTATGTTGTGCAAGCACATCACCTTCTGCCTTGAAGTATTCAGCAGTTGCTCTCTCAGCTTGAGAACTGCTCTGTGTAGTAGTTTGCAGTCAGGTTTGCAGGAGTTGAATATCAGATCAGCAGCCATCATTTTGTGAATGTTGTTGATGTCCATTCCAAGGCAGGCTAAAAACCAGACTCATGTTCTTAGGATTTGGTTCCAGAATATCTATAGTCTTTCTTTTTAAAGCATTGTTGGGCAGGTGAGAGCTTATTGCTGAACAGCACAGACAGAGCACAAGCCTCCTGTGACCTTGACCTCAAGGAATTAGCTTAAAGCAGAGAGAATAACCTCTTTCTCAAATCCCAAGCTGTTCTTAGCTTCTAGGCCAAGACAGACAATAAAAAAGAATACATTCTGTGCCAGTACTTTTTTTTTTTTTTTTCCACTTTGCTCATTGCTTTCAAGAATTAGGCTGAGACCCCACAGTTTGGTTCCCTGTGGGGCCAGCCAGTCTCCTTGTGCTGCCTCATAGCTCCCAGCTATATGAGATGCTCTAGTGTGGTGCCTGAGAAGCAGAAATTGTTCCCTTCCCCAGGATGTCCAGCCCTGCCTCCCTCTGCCTGGGGGCCATCATCTCCCTGTGCAAGTATTTTGATGTCCTTGGCACTGCTGGTGTCTGGTGAACAAAGTCCTAGGAATGCTGTCTGTGTAACTGCAGCTGCAGCACCTGAGACATGTCCTGGCCAGCCTCTCTTGGCACCCTCCACTTGTGGCAGCAGGAGCTCAGGAATCTTCTGGTGCAATGGGAGAGGCAGGGCAGAAATGAGAAATGCTGAGGTCAGGCCACATGTCTCACAGAGCAGCTTTGATGGGGGTGAGAAGGAGCCATCCCTGTTGTGTATTTCCTCTAGGCAGCTTTGCTCTTCCATTTGGGTGACTGTTGGGTCATGCTGGCTTTGTTTTCAAGGAAACAGTCTGCAGATTTTGGAGGATTTACTTGGCTTGGGGTGGCCTGTGGCCTGTCTAGTCCCTGCTGGTAGAAGTCCCTATGAGGTCCCAGATTACTTTCTGATCTGCAGGGATCTTTGTAGCTCAGCATCTTCTTGAGACTACTGGCTTGTAATGGGTTGCACTTAGAATCACAGAATGGTCTGGGTTGGAAGGGACCTCCAAAAATTATCCAGTCCAACCCCCCTACAGCCAGCAGGGACATCTGCAACTAGATCAGGTTGCCCAGAGCCCTGTCAATCCTCACCTTGAATATCTCCAGGGAAGGGGCCTCAACCACCTCCCTGGGCAGCCTTTTCCAGTGTTCCACCACCCTCATGGTAAAGCTTGCAACTTGATTTGTCAGCTCTCTAGGCCCTACAAAGTGGCTTAATTAATTAATTTATTTATTAGGTGGTGAGACTTTGTCACTTTTGGCCTTCCTCTCCCTGTGTCCTTCAGTTTAGGGTTCAAAAGCTGCAGATGCTCTAAAACTGAGCATGACTCACACCTCCTAGATGATTGTGTGAATTATCCAGCCTAGGATGCTGATGGGAAAATGCTGGGAGTGGAGGGGGTGGGGAGAAGGAGGTGTTTCTTAAAACCTTAAAGGAAATGCTTGGAGCATGCTTGTGTGGTCCCTGGGTCACTGAACTGGCTGGTAGCCCAGAGGGTGTCATATGGGCCATGTGAACTGAGTGGGGGGGATACCCTTGGGCTTTTCAGTGGATGTCAGAATGTGGCCTAAGGCTTTAGGCAGAAGTGTGGGGGGTGTTGTGCTTGTAAAGCCAGTGGAGTTTGACCTCTTCTAGGGACAGTGCACCTCTTCCTGGACTTTATCTACTGTTGTCACATGCCTAAACATCACTAGCAGCACCTAGAGGAGCAAAGGCTGCCTTCTTATGGTTACTCCCCTCTCTTTGAAGCACTTAGAATTGCTGAGCTGTGGAGCTGAGGTAATAGTGCAGAAAGCAAGTGGCAGAACAGGAAAAGGAAAAGGCTGTTTATCATGGAATAGCCTGGGTTGGAAGGGACCTCCAAAGGTCATCTAGTCCAACCCCTCTGCAGTAAGCAGAGGCATCCTGAGCTACATCAGTGGGATTTAGTGAGATTTTTGTCAAGCTCCTGCACCAGCAGACATTCTTACCTCAGCCCTACAAGCAGGGCTTGCAACTATGCTTGCAAGAGACTTAGAATGTTTTTGGGGTGAACTACCAGTGGAGTTCAGAGCTGGGAGTGCTGGGAGCTTCCAGAGAGGCTCTTCAGGATCCCTGAAACAAGCAAGCTCCTTCTTCCATGCTGCTAGATGAAGTTTGCAGCCCACCACTGCTGCAAAGGATGATCCTTTCAGCCACGCTTCTGCCCTCCTCCTGCCCTGCTGGCACATCTGCTGGTTCTGGCAGCAACTGGGATTTCTTCTGCTGACATTTGTGCCAGAAGGACAAATCCCAGGCCTGCTCCCCACTGTGCTGAGGCAGACTGGCTTAATCAGACTATGGTAGGCTTGCTAATGTTTTGTGCTTCCCTGAGCTTGCCAATTGTAGCTGCACCCCCTGCTGCTTGTTGGACTGTCCCCTGGCTCACAGCCAGGGCTGGGGGATGGGAAGTCAAGCTGATCCACAGCAGTGAATCATTAATCTTACCTTTAATTTCTTGTTAAGGGATAATGAAATAGATTACTTTCCAGTTAAATATGAAACTTCTTGGAGAGGAGGAATGGTGAGTCTCTGCCTTGTCACTGGGGCCATCCTGTTTCTCAGCACTAACCCAGTGGGTGTAATACCTAGCAAGGAATGTGCTGGGTCCATGCTGAGACTGGGCCAAGAGGTGAGGACTAGCACTGGTGAGGCTTTATTTCAGACCATGGCTGGCTGGTCCACTTCTCCAGTTATTCCATAGTGGCCTCATTGGATGCATTGTCTTCAGGGATGGAGTTTTGTTTGATATCTTTATCAATGACCTGGATGAGGGGAATGAGAGCACCCTCAGCAAGTTCCCTGATGATACAAAACTGGGGGGGTTGGCTGACACCCCCTCAGGCTGTGCAGCATCCAACATGACCTGGCCAGGCTGGAGAGCTGGGTGCAGGCAAACCTCATGAAGTTCATTGAGGACAAGTGCAGGGTCCCACATCTGGGGACAAATAACAAGCACCAGGACAGGTTAGAGACCTGCTGGAAAGCAGCTCCACAGAGAAAGACCTTGGAGTGCTGGTGGACAGCAAGTTCTCCATGGGACAACAGTGTGCCCTTGTAGCCAAGAGAGCCAATGGGATCCTGGGATGTATCAAGAAAGGTGTCCAGCAGGGCTAGGGAAGTTCTTCTACCTCTCTACTCTGCCCTGGTGAGACCACAGCTGCAATCCTGTGTCCAGTTTTGGGCTCCCCAGTTCAAGAGAGACAGAGAGCTGCTGGAGAGAGTCCAAGCGAGAGCCATGAGGATGATTAGGGGACTTGAGCATCTCCCTGTGAAGAGAGACTGGAGAAGGCTGAGAGGGATCTGATCAATGTCTATCAATAGCTGAGGGGTGGGTGTCAAGTGGAAGGGGCCAAGCGCTTTTGGGTGGTGCATGGTAATAAGAAACACCAGGTACAAGCTTGAACAGAGAAGGCTTCACCTCAACATGAGGAGAAACTTCTTTACAGTGAGGGTGACAGAGCCCTGGTACAGGCTGCCCAGGGGGGTTGTGGAGTCTCCTTCTCGGGAGGCTTCCAAATCCCACCTGGATGCATTCCTGTGCAGACTCCCCTGGGTGATGCTGCTCTGGCAGGGGGGTTGGACCTGATGATCTCTGGAGGTCCCTTTCAACCTCTAATGTACTGTGGTAGTGTGATTGGTTTCTTTGGCCTTCCTTGCAGCTACAGTGGTGCTCGACTCATTGCCATGGGTCTAATCTGGAGGGAGTGCTCTGCACTTCCATCACCCCAGACTTGTTGGGGAGTTGCAGGTGTATGTCTCGAGCAGGTAGCGATAGGACTGAGGGGAATGGAAAAAAAACAAACGAGAAATGGGTAGATTCAGCTTGGATGTTAGGAAGAAGTTTTTCACTATGAGGGTGGTGAGACACTGGAACAGGTTGCCCAGGGAGGTGGTGGAAGCCTCATCCCTAGAAGCTTTGAAGGTTAGGCTGGATGTGGCTTTGGGCAACCTGATCTAATGTGAGGTGTCCCTGCCCATGGCAGAGGGGTTGGGACATTTTTTGCTGCCTGTCCTGCTGACAGTGCAGCTTTGTCTTTGCAATGGGATGTTCTCATCTTCCTTTGCACGTGGTTCTCAGGCTGCTGGGACTTGTGCACAACGTGCTCAGATGAGTTGGAGGGGGCCAGTCCTGCCAAGTTTCTGATGAAGGCGAAAGGCCTTCTTGTGCTGTCTGGCCTGGCAGCAGCTCCAGCAGCACAAAGCGAGGGCTGTGTGCTCGAGCTGCCCCTTCGTGGCTTTGTGAGAGCAGCTGAATGGGAGCAGAGATGCAGCCAAGTGGCTTCTGCAGCAGTGCATGAATGAATCCAAAGGTGTCAGCAAACCCAAGGCTTCCTGCAGCCCTGCCAGTCTCCTCTGCAAAGTGTCTCCTGTGGGATGAGGCTGTGTGGAGACCACAGATTCGGGGGGCTTCCAGCATGCATATCATTATGAACTGTCCAGCTTAGAATCAGAGAATCACAGAATTGTCAGGATTGGAAGGGACCTCACGGATCATCCAGTTCCAACCCCCCTGCCATGGCCAGGGACACCTCACACTACAGCAGGTTGCCCAGAGCCACATCCAGCCTGGCTGCAAAAACCTCCAGGCATGAGGCTTCCACCACCTCCCTGGGCAACCTCTTCCAGTGTCTCACCACCCTCACGGGGAAAAACTTCTTCCTAATATCCAAACTACACCTACCCATTTCTGTTATTTTTTTTCCATTCCCCCTAGTCCTGTCACTCCCTGACACCCTAAAAAGTCCCTCCCCAGCTTTCTTGTAGGCCCCCTTCAGATACTGGAAGGCCACAATAAGGTCTTCTCAGAGCCTTCTCCAGACTGAACAGCCCCAGCTCTCTCAGTCTGTCTCCAGAGCAGAGCAGCTCCAGCCCTCTGCTCATTCTCGTGGCTCTTCTCTGGACACCTTCCAGCACCTCCAGATCCTTCTTGTAATAGAGGCTCCAGAACTGGACACAGTACTCCAGGTGGGGTCTCACCTCTCCGTCTCTCTGTACTGGACCTTGGTGGGATAATTATTACTGTTTTAAGACCCAGCCCCTAAGTGTTCCCTGGCTCTTCCCAGGACATTATCATTACTTGCTTTGTCCCCATTTGTTTAACTTTGGAGCCCCATGAACTGCTTCCAATAGATGTCTGGAGGAGCAGCTGGAAGAAGGAGGCCCAACAATACAACACAACAGTGTAAGTGCTTGGCCTTTTGAGTTAAAGAATCTGCACTTTCCCCAGCAAGTTTTTAGTGGCCCATCAATCAGAAAGGGTTAAACAATAATTGCTGCATTGTAGGAATGAAGCCCACCAGAGAACAAGGGACTTTTGGGAGGGGCTGGTGCAAGACTGTCAAGAGAAGAGCAGCAGTGTTCTGCTATGGTCCTCCCACTTTCTTGCATGTGTGCCAAGCATGTTTCTGTTGACTTATTTCTTCCCAACCAGAGAACTGTGTCTGGTGTGGGTTGAATGGAGTAAAATAACAGAGCAAACTGAAGTCCTTCCCTGCATGTGTGCATCTCTGGGGAGGAAGGAGCAAGAGTCTGCCAGCATCATCTTCATGATGACCAACAGAGTGGAGCTGGAAGGTCACAGGATCAGAGCAGGATATGAGCCTATGAAGAAGGGAGTGATGGAGGGCTTGGGATGCAGCTTCCTAAACATTTCTTACTGCAGTGATCTTGGTGCAAAAAATAGCTCCGAAATGTTCTTCCTTGCCCTGTGCTGCCTGCCTTTTCTTGCTAGTAGAGCTGTTCAGGAAGCTGTGCAGAGACCTGTCACAGAAAATTTGACACTTCCCTCCTTTTTTTTTTTTTTTTTTTTTTTTTTTTGGTAGCTGTCAGAGGCAAACACTGCTTTTTGAACATGTGATGGTAAAAACATAGCCCTAGGTTGGGGCAGGCTGTTTTTATGGCTCTGGACTGAGGTGGCTTTGCTTGGTTCTGAACTGATAGGGGGCAGACCTTCAGGTTGTACATGCCCTTGCAGCAGGCCAGATGATGCTTGTTGTGAGCAGAAGGTGGCCGGTCCACAGTTGTGCTGTGAAGCTAAATGTCCTGGTCTGAGCTGGAGCAGAACTAATTCTGCTCAGTGATTTTTTTTTTTTTTTTTTTTTACTTCTCATCTCAGTCCCTTCTAAGTAACTGCACTTCCCTATGTTAACATCCTGCTTTTCCAGTTAGTGTCTGCTTCTAGCACTGATCATGTTTCTAGTTAGAGTTCCCAGGATTGGTGTGCAGACCAAGGCTGTTGCTAAATTTTGGGTTGCAGAACATCTGGGGGCGCAGAAAGCCAAAGGCTGCAGCTGCAGGGAGGAGAGGACAGGCTAGGTGCCCCTGAAGTGACCAGTCATACTCAGTATAAAGCTGAGGGATTGTGAGGGTCAACCTCTGTTCAGTGGCTGGTGTCCAAGGAGGATTCTGCATGTTCTGCCTTCAGTGCCAAGCTCTCTATTTGTGAATCCAGCTCCTGGATCTGGTTCCCATCTGCCACTCAGTGTGGTCTGGGACTTCTGTCCCAGCTTCAGTGGGGATAGTGATGTAATTGCCCTCAGGGAGTTGTGTGGATAGTGATTTGGTATGTGTTTGTATATCTTTCACTTTATTGTTATTATTTTCATTAAGTAGTTTTGGTCTTCTTTTACAGACTGTAAATCTCTCCCTTATTCCCATTCTCTTCCCTTTGGGAAGGGAGAGGGATTAATTGAGAGCATCTGCCATTTGTCTCATGGCTGACCCAGCTCTTGAGACTGATGTAGTATTAGAAACCACAGAAATAAAATATCTATGGGCAAGATCCCATAAAAATGTGTTAATGACCACCAGGCACCTCTGAACAGTACTGCTGCCTGCAACCCAACTGTGGCTTTTCCAGATCCGTGGCTGAAGCTGAACCAGTTAGAGCACCTCTGCTCTGAGGCCAGGCTGAGGGAGCTGGGGGTGTTCAGTCTGGAGAAGAGAAGGCTCCAGGGAGACCTAACAGCAGCCTTCCAGGACCTGAAGGGGGCTACAAGAAGGATGGGGAAAGTCTATTTACAAAGGCCTGCAGTGACAGGACGAGGGGCAATGCTTTAAGCTGGAGAAGAGCAGATTGAGATTGGATGTGAGGAACAAGTTCTGCACCATGAGGGTGGTGGAACACTGCAACAGGTTGCCCAAGGAGGTGGCCCCATCCCTGGAGATACTCAGCATGAGGCTGGACAGGGCTCTGGGCAACCTGATCTAGTTGGAGATGTCCCTGCTGACTGCAGGGGGGGTTGGACTTGGATGAGCTTTGGAGGTCCCCTCTGGCTCAGACCGTTCTATGATTCCTTTATTTGCAGACAGAAGCCCCACTGGAAGTGTTTCAGGGCCATCTGGTGGATTGTAGCCTCTTTCCTTCTATGAAAAGATGCAGTTAAAAGATTAAAAAAAAAGAAAAAGTCAACAACAACAAAACCCTTAATTGTACCATCCAGAATTGTCCAGCTGTAATCTTGATCCTCATCTCCACTCTGCTGCTGCTGCTTGTTCCTTTCCCTCTAGTCTTTAGCAGCTTTTGTCATCTGTAAAACACCCTGCAGTGCATAGACACCTGAAAATAGATTCTATTGAGTGCAATAAAGAATGAAGTGTTTATCTGATGGAGAAAGTCTCTTAGTTTAGAAGATACCTGGGCATTCCTCTAGATGTTTTGTGAAGCTGCCTTGGTGCTTCTTCATCTATGTACATCAATGGGCCATGAAAATGCTCAGGGGGTTGGAGCACCTCTGCTAGGAGGACAGGCTGAGGGAGCTGGGAGTGTTCAGCCTGGAGAAGAGGAGGCTCTGAGGAGACCTAATAATGACCTTCCAGTACCTGAAGGGGGCTACAAGAAAGATGGAAAGGGACTGTTTCCAAAGACCTGCAGTGACAGGAGAAGGGACTGTGGTTTCAAACTAGAGAGGAGTAGATTGAGGTTGGATGTTAGGAACAAGTTCTGCACCAGGAGGGTGGTGGAACACTGGAACAGGTTGCCCAGGGAGGTGGTTGATGCTCCATCCCTGGAGATATTCAAGGTGAGGCTGGACAGGGCTCTGGGCAACCTGATCTAGTTGGGGATGTCCCTTCTGAGTGCAGGGGGGTTGGACTGGATGAGCTTTGGAGGCCCCTTCTAACCCAGATCATTCTGTGATTCTATGGTCAGAAGGAAGGCTTGTGGGACTGGGACTCATGAAGACCTTCTCATTTCCTTGTATTTCCCACCCCATTGCAGTGATGGAAATGTTTTACCTTCTCTTACACTGAACCCTCTCATAAATGAGTTTCTCATAAATTCCCCTGGTAGTTTTGGTACTTTCTGGGAGTTTTGGGGTTACTTTCACTTTCTGCTGTAGATTGTAGCCAAGAGAAACCTTTTGTCTTCCCCAGAGGTTTTGCATGTGGAGTACAGCAGGAGTGATTTGTACCTCCCTCTACAGCTTCAGAAGCACCTTGTAGCTTTCTGCTTTGTGTTTTATGTTTCAAACAGGAGATCTTCCCTTCTGGGTTGACATGAAGCTGCCTAGCTTGTCACATTGAAGGGAAACCAAGTGACAGATGTCTCCAGTGTACATTTTTCAGCACCCCTGCCTTCACCTGCCCTTGGAGCAGATGGGATCCCTGTGTGTGGCAGATAGGCAGAGTGAGACCTCATCTTGCAGTCTGGGGGCACAGGTCACACTTTCTTTGGTTCACTGAGAAGCTGATGTGTACCTAGCACCAAAAAGCTGAACCATGCAACTTGCCTTTTTGTTGCCCTCTTGTCTTTAACTTGCCTATCACAGCAAGTTAAAAATAAACACTGATGTTTTTCTAGAGTGTGGGTAGAGCATTCCTTTGAAAGTTCAAGTGGGAAAGTGATAGGCATTGGCAAAAACCTGCTGCTTTCAGGCTGATGCCAAAGGGAGCCTGTTCCCTTTAGGTTGTCTCTGGGTGATGTTGAGAATTTTCTTCAGAAGCTGTGCTTTTCCCTGCCAGCAATGCAGTGGTTGATCCCATATGTGGGGGTCCAGGTACAAGTCCATCATCTGCACTTGAAAAAGTCAGTGGAGCTTACAAGAGACAACAGTAAAATGATTCCTGAGCTGGTTGAAACACCCTGCAGTGAGCTCAGTCTGCTTAGCTCTGCAGAGGTGGTGATGTGCAGTGTGCTGCTGTGTGGAGAAGTTACTATTCTTGGACTCTTTAACATGGTAGAGAAAGTCATAGTAAGCACAAATGCATGCTGGTGGTTCTGGGTGAACAAAGTCAGCATGGGCTTTAAAGACAGTTTAAGGGTGTTTAGCTCTTAAACTAAAGAAGTGGAAGTGGAGGGGAGAGTGGAGAAAGCTTTACATGCAAAGGAGTGCATGCAAAAATAGGCACAAGTGCAAGAGGGAGGGGAAAAAAACCCAACACTAATCCAGGCCTTGGGTGGTAGGAAGTGTCTGAAGTCTCTGCATTATTTATGCTTACAACCTCTATAGCTCTCCTGCTGATTTGGTTTTGCTCACAATGCTAACTCCTCTTTGCTTTCTCTCCCTGCCCAGTGTGTCGGGACTTTGCTGTTCTGGAAGATCACACCTTGGCCCATAACTTACAGGAGCAAGAGAGTAAGTAGCAATGATCTTTGGAACAAAGAGTACTGTGTCCAGTTCTGGAGCCCCTGTTACAGGAAAGATCTAGAGGTGCTGGAAGGTGTCCAGAGAAGGGCCATGAGGATGAGCAGAGGGCTGGAGCTGCTCTGCTCTGGAGACAGACTGAGAGAGTTGGGGTTGTGCAGTTTGGAGAAGAGAAGGCTCCAAGAAAACCTTATTGTGGCCATCCAGGATCTGAAGGGGGCCTACAAGAAAGCTGGGGAGGGACTTTTTAGGATGTCAGGTAGATAGGACTGCGGGGAATGGAAAAAGAAGTAGAAATGGGTAGATTTAGGTTGGATGTTAGGAAGAAGTTTTTTCCCCATGAGGGTGGTGAGGCACTGGCAGAGGTTGCCCAGGGAGGTGGTGGAAGCCTCATGCCTGGAGGTTTTTGCAGCCAGGCTGGATGTGGCTCTGGGCAACCTGCTGTAGTGTGAGGTGTCCCTGCCCATGGCAGGGGAGTTGGGACTGGCTGATCCCTGAGGTCCCTTCCAACCCTAACAATTCTATGACTCAATGAAAAATAAGCAAATTTGGCCCAGCACACATCTGGCTTTATTTAGCTTTGCTAAGAGAAAAATCCTGTCTGCTTTTGTTTCATTTCTGTTCTTTATAATGTAATGTGGATGATTATGATTATTATTACTGTCTTCACTGTGCTTCATGCTACTCTGCATGCTGCCTCAGCTCACATTATACCCTAGAGACAGCTGCATTTCACATTTCAATTTTGTGCTGTCTTTAGAGTGGAGTTTATGCCATTTATGGCAAGTGCATGTAGGAGTGCTCTTGAGGTTTTGGTGCTGTGCAAAGCTTTTAGAACTCACTGGCAGTTTTGGAAGTTTTATAGGCTGGCTCGAGGTGCAACCAACAGAGGTCTGTTAGTTTTCTTATTTCAGAATTACTAATACCTTGTCTTTTGAAAGGAGGCTTCCATTTAAGACATTTTGAGGTGGGGCAGCTGTATGCTATGAGGAAGGGACCCCTGGAGATCTTTCAGTCCAACCCCCCCCTGCCAGAGCAAGACCATAGAATCCAGCACAGGTCACACAGGAATGCATCCAGATGGGGCTTGAAAGTCTCCAGAGAAGGAGACTCCACAACCTCTCTGGGCAGCCTGTGCCAGTGCTCTGGGACCATTACAGTAAAGAAGTTCTTCCTCATGTTGAGGTGGAACCTCCTGTGCTGGAGTTTCCATCCATTGTCCCTTGTCCTATTGTAGGGCACAGGTGAGCAGAGGCTGTCCCTTCCTTCCTGACCCCCAGCCTTCAGGTATTTATAGACATTTATTAAATTCTCTCTCAGTCTTCTCTCCAGATAAACAGCCCCAGGGCTCTCAGCCTTTCCACATAGGGCAGTGCTCCAGTCCCTTCATCATGCTTGCAGCCCTCCCTTGGACTCTCTCCAGCAGATCCCTGTCCCTCCTGAACTGGGGAGCCCAGAGCTGGATGCAATATTCCAGGTGTGGCCTCACTAGGGCAGAGTAGAGGGGGAGGAGAACCTCCCTGGCTCTGCTGGACACACTCCTCTGAATGCACCCCAGGATCCCATTTGCCTTCTTGGCCACCAGGGCACATTGCTGTCCCATGCAGAACTTGTTCTCCACCAGCACTCCCAGGTCCTTCTCCACAGGGCTGCTCTGTAGCAGATCACCTCCCAACCTGTCCTGCTGCAGTTTATTCTTCCTTCCCAGGTGCAGGACTCTGCACTTACCCTTGTGGAGCCTCATTAGGTTCCTCTCTGCCCAGCTCTCAGTCTGTCCAGGTCTCACTGGATGGCTGCACAGCCTTCAGGTGTCTCAGCCAAGCCTCCCAGCTTGGTATCATCAGCAAACTTGCTGAGCAGACTCTGTCTGTCCCCTAATCAATGTCATTGATGAAGGTGTTGAACAGGACTGGCTCCAGCACTGATCCCTGGGGGACTCCACTAGTTACAGTTCTCCAGCTGGACTTGGCACCATTGACCACCACTCTTGGGACTCCATTGTGTCACCACTTCCTAATCCATCTCACTCTCTGTTCTTCTGTCCCACACTTTCTTAGCTTACTCACCAGGATGTTATGGGAGACAATGTCAAAAGCCTTGCTAAGGTCAAGGTAGACTACATCCACTGGTCACCCTGCATCACCCAGTCAGTTATGACATCATAGAATGCTGTCATTAGGCTTAAGAAAGCTATCATTAGGGTTAAGAAAGGAGGAAAAAAAAAAAAAAAGTCCAGCCAGGAGTTTACAAGTGGCAGGTGATTTTTAATTATTTTTTCTCTTTTTGCATGCTTTATCTGTTACTTTGGGTTTGTTTGCATTGCAGTTTCAGGTATGTTGGCCAATCTAATCTGCTTTGGGTGCCAAGACCATCGGAATCTACCAGTACTAGGTGCTGATTACCATTCTAGCTCCACCACCATGTGTGCAGCTTGGGCTGAAATTGTGCCCTTGCTGCTGGAACCTGAGACCCCTGAATTAAAGATGGCTTTCAGTTGCAGCTCATGTAGCTGTCTTTTCTTGCAGGCAGTACCCATGTATGGTAAAGGACTTGCTGTAGTTCTCAGTTGCTCTGTTGCTAAATATAAAGGTAGGGAGATTCTGGAATGAAATACAGAGAGGGAGAGGAATTCCCTCCTAGAGGTTCTTGAGAACAAGACAGGGAAGCATCCATCTGAAGCAGTTTAGGTTCAGCTCATACTTACTGGCATCTCCAGAACCAGTTTATGAATCTAGGGTAATTTCCAATGGCCAGGAAATTTAAATTCCATGCCTGGTGGGCATGGGGAAGGTTGTGGATGTAGTCTACCTGGACTTCAGCAAGGCCTTGGACACCATCCCCCATAGCAAACTCCTGCCCGTGGCTTGGACAGGAGCACTCTCTGCTGGGTTAAGAACTGGCTGGAGGGCCAGGCCCAGAGAGTGGTGTTGAATGTGCCACATCCAGCTGGCAGCCTGTCACTAGTGGTGTCCCCCAGGGATCAGTGCTGGGCCCCATCCTGTTCAATATCTTTATTGATGATCTGGATGAGGGATGAGTCCATCATCAGTAAATTTGCAGATGACACCAAGCTGGGAGCAGGTGTTGATCTGTTAGAAGGTAGAAGGGCTCTGCAGAGGGACCTTGACAGGCTGGACAGATGGGCAGAGTCCAACAGGATGGCATTCAACAAATCCAAGTGCCAGGTGCTGCACTTTGGCCACAACAACCCCATGCAGAGCTACAGGCTGGGGTCAGAGTGGCTGGAGAGCAGCCAGGTGGAAAGGGACGTGGGGGTACTGGTTGACAGCCACCTGAACATGAGCCAGCAGTGTGCCCAGGTGGCCAAGAGAGCCAATGGCATCCTGGCCTGCATCAGGAATAGTGTGGCCAGCAGGAGCAGGGAAGTCATCCTGCCCTGTACACAGCACTGGTTAGGCCACACCTTGAGTGCTGTGTCCAGTTCTGGGCCCCTCAGTTTAAGAAGGACATTGAGAGACTTGAATGTATCCAGAGAAGGGGAACAAGGCTGGGGAGGGGTCTGGAGCACAGCCCTGTGAGGAGAGGCTGAGGGAGCTGGGGGTGTTTAGCCTGGAGAAGAGGAGGCTCAGGGCAGACCTCATTGCTGTCTACAACTACCTGAAGGGAGGTTGTAGCCAGGTGGGGGTTGGGCTCTTCTCCCAGGCAAGCAGCACCAGAACAAGAGGACACAGTCTCAAGCTGTGCCAGGGGAAGTTTAGGCTGGAGGTGAGGAGAAAGTTCTTCACAGAAGGAGCAATTCGCCACTGGAATGTGCTGCCCAGGGAGGTGGTGGAGTCACCATCCCTGGAGGTGTTCAAAAAAAAAGCTTGGATGTGGCACTTGGAGCCATGGTTTAGTTGTGAGGAGGTGTTAGGGATTAGGTAATAGGTTGGACTTGATGATCTCTGAGGTCTTTTCCAACCTGGTGGATTCTGTGATTCTATAAAACCAGGTTTTATAGAAGATGTGTGTGATGAAGATATGCAGATCTTGTTTTGGTAACAGACTCACATACACGGCCTCCCTCAGCACAGTCTCAAGCTGCTGGCATCACTTCAGTTTAGAATTTCCCCACCTTTAGAAATATTACATACCATTTCCCTGCCAAGAACTGGCCTGGAATCTCCCTCCCACTTGCTTTTTTATCTTGTTCACACCACAGAGTTCTGCAGGCTGATTTGGGGGTTCTTGTCTCTGTTTATTCCCAGTTGAGCATCACTTGGCAACAAACGTTCAGCGTAATCGTCTGGTGCAACATGACTTGAAGGTGGCCAAGAAGCTGCAGGAGGAGGAGGATCTGAAAGCACGTGCTCAGAAACACCAAAAGGACTTGTGAGTTGGAGCTGTTGAACTGCTGGTTCTGTTTGGTCAGCCCACTGAAGCCAGCTGCTTTGCCTTGGTTGACTGTGGGGTTCAGGTCGATCAGCCTTTTGCTTTTGTTTCCTTTTTCCTTTGGCTGGCTGTTACCATATGTGGAGGGTTAGGGATGGGCTGGCCACTAGACAAATGATAGATGTTCTCTCTTAACTCCTCTCTATTCTCAAGGTGAAGAGGAAGGTATGAGATGTCATCCAGGGGGACCTGGACAAGCTGGAGAGGTGTGGGCCCAGGTTAACCTCCTGAGGTTCAACCAGAGCAAGTGCAGGGTTCTGCACCTGGGCCAGAACAATTCTCACTACCAATACAGGCTGGGGGAGGAGGGGATAGAAAGCAGCCCTGAGGAAAAGGACCTGGGGGTGCTGATGGATGAGAAGCTGGCCAGGAGCTGGCAGTGTGAGCTTGCAGCACAGAAGGCCAAGGGCAGCCTGGGCTGCATCCAAAGCAGCACTGCCAGAGAGCCAGAGAGGTGATTCTGTCACTTTGCTCTGCTCTGCTGAGACCTCACCTGCAGTGCTGTGTGCAGGGCTGGAGCCCTCAATATAGGAAGGACAAGGACTTGATGGAGAAGGTCCAGTGGAGGGCCACAAGGATGCTCAAGGGGTTAGAGCAGCTCTGCTGTGAGGCCAGACTGAGGGAGCTGGGGGTGTTCAGCCTGGAGAAGAGAAGGCTCCAGGGAGACCTAATAGCAGCCTGCCAGGACCTGAAGGGGGCTACAGGAAAGATGGGGAAAGACTGTTTACAAAGGCCTGCAGGGACAGGACGAGGGGCAATGCTTTAAGCTGGAGAAGAGCAGATTTAGATTGGATGTGAGGAACAAGTTCTGCACCATGAGGGTGGTGGAACACTGGAACAGGTTGCCCAAGGAGGTGGTTGAGGCTCCTGCCTGGAGATACTCAATGTGAGGCTGGAGAGGGCTCTGGGCAACCTGATCTAGTTGGGGATGCCCCTGCTGATGGCAGAGGAGTTGGACTGGATGAGCTTTGGAGGTCCCTTCCAACCCAGACCATTCTATGATTCTATTCTGTGAATAAGGTAGAGAGACTTGGAGACTGGAAAAGTAAAACTGCTTTAATGAAAGCAATAACCATTAAGTGAAAGATGTCTACAGGTGCTTCCAAACCCAATAGTCAACCCAGCTCCTCCCATGGCAGTTGACATCACCACCAGTCAGTTGGGAAGTCTCAGACTGGACTGAGTGGCAGATGGGAACTGGATTCAGGAACACATGGATTGGAATTGAAAGCAGAACAGGTGAAGCTGTCATTGATTGGCAGCCATTGAAGAAGAGGCTTGACCCTCATGATCCCTCAGCTTTAAACTGAATATGACTCTCCTAGGTGTGAAGAACAGACAGAAATAATTTTGCTCCCAAAGGAAGTAAAATAAAGCTGCTGTCATTGAATTGGAGAGAAATACAGAACTATATCTATTATAATGTATTATACATTACATATATATTAAACAATATGCAGGAAATACAGACTACATGAATCCTTTACACCAAATACATACACAGGACACATGAAAACCTTCCCCCAATCAGACTGAACCACAAACCCCAGGGCTCCTTTTCTTCCCTCCCCCTATTGTCTCCCTTCCATTAGGTCTAAGCAGGCTAAAATTGCACAGTAAAAATCAGTCTGAAAGCCACAAAGAGACCTCCCCCCCCCCAAGTTACCAGATAAGGGAGGCACCCTCTGGAGAGCCAAAAGGAGGGAGGAAAGAGACTGAGTTGGCCTTGCTGCCAACTTATGGAGAGGTAGCAGAATTCTGGGATTGAATAACAAAGTTACAGTTTTCCAGCCCATCCCTGGATCTTTCTGGTCCTCCTGGAGGACACAACTCTTAAGTTTTTGTGTGGGTTTTTTTTTTTCCTTAAAGGCCTCAAGCTACCCCAGTGACATATATGGAATGCAATAACTTGTTGGTCAGTTTGGCATCACCTCTCCTGACTGCTCCTCCCTGCTCCCTTTTACCTTCTGCACCTCCAAGGTGGTCCATGTGGGAGTTTTAGGTTGATGCGTAAGAGGGAGAATGTAAATAAATTCCCATTGGATGTTAAAGAAAAATAATGCTAAAGTCTAAATAATCCTATTGGATTCTTGGTCTGATAGCTAACAAAGTTAGTTGTATAAATTATTTTTCTGTCAGCTTCTTTGCTCTAGCACTGGAGCACTTTGCTCCAGTGACTGGTTTCTTCTGCTGGCTTGCTGACCTTGGCTGCATTTCTTTGTTGTGGCTCAGTACTAAGAAGCTACTCTCTGCTTTTCACCTCTTTCTCTTTCCCTTCTCCTGGGGGGAAGAGGTGGGCACTATTGGTAGCCCCCTGGTTTTGTCCAGGGGGGGGTTCTTGTCTTGTTTATGAATTGTAAATACCTGTCAATATTGTATATTTTGTACATATTCATTGCGTTTCATGTTTCTAGATTGGAGTTTTGCTTGTAAATAGAGCTTGATTTGCTTCCAGCTGAGCTGGTCTGGGAATTTTATTGTGGGGGTAATTCTCCAAATGAGTTGGGGGCGTGTGGGTGTAATTTCAACCCAAGCAGTGACTTGGTCTGCTCAGGAGCAAGTGTAAGCAAGAGCAGTTCTTGGTAGTGACTCCAACCATCAAGTGCTGACGCTGTCTGCAAACCCATGCTGTTAGCTTCAGAAAGTGCAGTGACTGAGAAGAGACTGAGCTGAAAAGTGAAATCACTGAGCAGCATTGGTTCTGTTCTAAGTCAAACCATTATTGATACTAGGCTCTGGCATAGAGGAATGAGAACAGGGTGGAAATGCATGGTCCTGTGTGACCTGTCCTGATTATGTCTGTTGCCTTGACCATGAGAAGGAGCCTTCCTGACTGCTGCCTGTTGGCAAAGTGAGCTAACTTCTTGGCCACTACTGTTGAATTTGTCCTTGACTGAAGTCTGAGGAAGAAGAAACTGCTCCATGGAACTACAGTGTTAGGGAATTGTCTGTTGTGGGAATGGCAGCTGTTGGTGTGTTTGCATTGTGCCTGGTGAGGGCTTTGGAGAGGCTGGATGCAGTGCTTTGCAGTGTTCTACTGCAGGGAGCAGCTGGAAGCTGCTTGTGCATGCAGATGCTCCAGAGTGAAGTGATCTGGGAGAGGAGCTGCTACCTCAGGATCAAGTGGGGGAGATGGGTGTTGGGGGCCAGCCCTTCTCTTGCAGTCAGTGGCTTCTGCAGGAGCTGTGGGAGGATGTGTAATGAATAATCCAGTTTGCATTGCAGGTTCCCTCAAGCATCACACATGACAGTCGCCACTGTGGCTTTCTGTGTGCTGTGGCTCTGAGGCTATGGAGGTGGTGCAGAACTGCAACATGGCAGTGCAGAGCAAAACAACCTGTGCTGCCCAGTCCAGATGTGACATTGGGGGTTTGCTTGGGGCTGGGTTTTTTGGGTGGTGTTTGTTCCCTCCAGCTTAGTCTCTTGCAGTGCACAAGATGCAGTAGCAGTCAGGTTGTGTGACAGGGCTCAGTCAGATGCCAGTGATGAGAGACAGCAGGATGGGACTCCCTGCAAATGTAGGTTCTGCAGGACAGAATGCATCTGCCAACAGCTTGTTTCCTGCTCTGTGATGCCCACCAGCCAGTACAGCTGGTGGTGGATCACAGACCCTGGGTGGCTCATCTGGCAGAGGCAGCAATGGAGTAGAACAGCTCTGGTTTGCAGATGTTTGAGATACAGGACTGACTTCAAAGGAGCTGCTCCTAAAAGATTTGAAGCTGGTGTGTGACAAACTGGCTGCCCTTTGCAGTGTTCCCAGCATGTGCTGGCAGCACTGGGTGGATCCATGTGTGTCTCTGACCAATCTGCTTTCCCTCAATACTTTTGCCTTCATTGCCAATTAGGGATGTGAGCATGTAAAGGACAACATGAAAATTAATTTTGTATGGCAGAGATGATTCTCTTTTTTGTGGCTTACTGGGAACTGGAAGCAGTTTGCTTGTTGTAGGACTCTGTGAAATGGGATTTATGAACTTTGCGAGCCAAGGTGCAAGCAGAGCTGCTGATGCAAAATGTTGTGTCAGCAGCAATTCTGCTCCTGAAAGCAAGAGTAGTAAAAAAGAAGCTGGACACATCCTTTTGTAATTGGATCATTTTATTCATAGAATCACAGAGTGTAAGAGATTGGAAGAGACCTCCAGAGATCATCAGGCCCAACCCCCCCTGCCAAAGCAGCATCACCTAGGGCAGGCCATGCAGGAACACTTCCAGCTTGGCTTTGAAAGTCTGCAGAGGAGGAGACTCCCCAACTTCCCTGAGCAGCCTGCTCCAGGGCTCCAGCACCCTCACAGTAAAGAAGTTTCTCCTCATGTTGAGGTGGAACTTCTTGGGTTCTAGCTTATCTTTGTTATTCCTTGCCACTGAAAAGAGCCTGGCCCCTTCCTCTTGACACCCACCCCTCAGATATATACACAGACATTAGTAAGATCTCCTCTCAGCCTTCTGTTCTCTAGAGTAAGCAGTCCCAGGTCTCTCAGCCTGTCTTCATAGGAGAGCTGTTCAAGTCCCTTCATCATCCTCATAGCTCTTTGTTGGAACCTCTTTAGTCCATCCCTGCCTTTCTTGAATTATTCCTCAGTTCTCTGAATGTTTCCACTGTCTCCTTGTACAAGATCAGTGTGTTCTGGCAGCAGAATTGTCCTCACTCTTGTTGCTTTCTATGCTGTCTAGGACAGTTTGACCCTGCAAGGTGCTGGGAGGTGTAAAGGGGCAGAACTGGGGTGGTCTTTAGAAAGAGGGAACATAGACAAGCTCTGTAAACTATGGCCTTTCTTCTCTAGTTTGAATTCTAGATTCTCTCAGGAAGACTTTGTGAAGAGGGTGATCAGAGGGCTGGAGCACCTCTCCTATGAGGAGAGACTGAAAGAGTTGGGGCTGTTCAGTCTGGAGGAGAGAAGGCTCTGAGGTGACCTTATTGTGGCCTTCCAATATCTGAAGGGGGCTCCAAGAAAGCTGGGGAGGGACTTTTTAGGACATCAGGTAGTGACAGGACTGGGGGGAATGGAACAAAGCTGGAAGTGGGGAGATGCAGAGGATGTGAGGAAGAAGTTCTTCCCCATGAGAGTGGTGAGACCCTGGAATGGGTTGTCCAGGGAGGTGGTTGAGGTCCCATCCCTGGAGATGTTTAAGGCCAGGCTGGATGAGGCTCTGGTCAGCCTGATCCTGTGTGAGGTGTCCCTGCCCATGGCAGGGGGGTTGGAACTGGCTGATCCTTGTGGTCCCTACCAACCCTGACTGATTCTATGATTAACTAAGCCAATGGCATCCTGGCCTGGATCAGGAATAAGGGACAAGGGAGGTTATTCTTCCCCTGTACTCAGCACTGGTCAGGCTACACCTTGAGTAGTGTCTACTTCTGGGCTCCTCAATTCAAGAGAGATGTTGAGGTACTGGAACATGGCAAGAGAAGTGCAACGAAGGTGGTGAAGGGTCTGGAATACAAACCCTGTGAGGAGAGGCTGAGGGAGCTGGGACTGTTTAGCCTGGAGAAGAGGAGGCTCAGGGCAGACCTCATTGCTGTCTACAACTACCTGAAGGGAGGTTGTAGCCAGGAGGGGGTTGGTCTCTTCTCCCAGGCAAGCAGCACCAGAACAAGAGGACACAGTCTCAAGCTGTGCCAGGGGAGGTATAGGCTGGAGATTAGGAGGAAGTTCTTCACGAAGAGAGAGATTTGCCACTGGAATGTGCTGCCCAGGGAGGTGGTGGAGTCACTGACCCTGGAGATGTTCAAGAGAAGCCTGGATGAGGCACTTAGTGTCATGGTCTGGTTGATTGCTTAGGGCTGGGTGATAGGTTGGACTGGATGATCTTGGAGGTCTCTTCCAACCTGGTTGAGTCTATGATTCTAATCAAGTCTCAGTATTTAATTGCCTCTGAGCAATAAACCCCCAAATCCAATCCTGTGCTGCTGTTGAGTAGTTCTTAGAGACTGATGTGGTGTGTTCCACATTGTCCTGTGGAATCCTGCCTGCTGGCAGGAATGTTGCTGCTTTTGCATCACTGCTGCTGTTCTTTGCTGTGCATGGAGCAGCAATGACCTTGCTACTTTGGCTCTGAAAGATGATTAGCTGTTGCTGTGCCCTGTCTGTCTGCAGTAAGATGTATTTTAAGCATTTAGCAAGTCACTTGGTGCTGATGAACTTGGCATCTTTGCCCTGTTCACAGGTGCTGGGGGAACTGGAGATGTCTTGATATGTCTGACCTTTAACTTATTTTCTACCTGGATTTGTGTCCTCTCAGACTGAGGTCATAAGAGATCCACTATCTTAGGCCCACTGACAGCCTGCTCCCCAGGGATTTGCCTATGCAGCTGTTGTTTTGCTGGGGACTGTGGTTCCCTGCTGGTGCCAGGATTGCAAAGGTCCCTTTTTATATGCCATGCTCCAGAGCTAGATGTGCTGCTGTCTGAGCTCATGTGCCTTTGAAGAGCTCTCTTTGTGGAGTCCAGTGAAACCAGCATAGGCACACACACAAACAGTGCCAGGTTTTCTTACCTGGATGAAAGAAACTGCTGTTTGACTTGTTGGTAACTCCAGCCCTACAGGCACTGAAATTCCTGAGTGCCTTCCAGGCTGTCTCTAGATGTGTGTCAGTTTATGGACAGTGTTTGCAAGCCTGGTGGTCTGGGAAAGGGAAGGAAATGTCCTGTTGTGACACTGACTTGGGGGAAGGGGTTATAAATAACCTGTAAGTACCCAATAGCAGGGTTGACAAAAATAGAGAAGCTTCTTTTCCTTGCTGCTGCATCTTCCTTTCCCCTCCCTGTGACAGATTAGTTTTTCCTTGATGGCATTTGTCTTCTAAAGCCTCTCCTTTTGGTAGTGTCCCTCCTCACCCTAAACCATATATCCACTCTGTCCATTTCTCTCGTTCTTCTTTGCTTTCTGTAAAAGAAGGCTCTGGTGCCACTGACTGCTCCAACCATGCAGCTTTTCTCTGGTTTGCTCCTGGAACTGCTTCTCTGCTATATTAGTTCCCTCCACCCTTGTCCTAGCCTCTCTTCCAGTCCTTTGCTTCCAGATTCACTAGGTTGTTTATGCCCTGATCCGTGCTCAAGCCTACAAGTAGTTGCTCCCACACAGCACAACTTTGACATGGCTGAACCTGCTTCTCTTGAAATATTTGCTTGAATTCCACAGTCTGCCCTTGGTAGTCCTCCCATCACCCATCTGGTCATTGTCAGTGCGTTCTTCAGAAGATTGTGGCAAGGTTTGTCTCTTGCTGTTCCCCCTCTCATCTTCTGTGCCTTGCCTTTCGGTAATCTCGATTGCAGAGATAGCTTAGATTGATTTTTCTGACCTCTTCAGAGGTAGTCTTTGGTTCAATTTCAACTGTGCTGAAAGAGAAAGTTCAGAATATTTCTTCTCAAGTACCCCTTCCCTTTTCTGGGTTGCCCTAAGGAACCCCTGGCCATTGTTCCAGCCTGTTTGCTGGGCAACAGAGCCTGTAACTGAGTACAGCACAGTTCTTGCAGATGCTTTCTGTATGACATTCCTGAAATGGGCCCTTCCCAGCCTGTCTGCACAGATGAAACTCTCAGTCTGTGTCTCAATTACTCTGGTAATTGAGTAATCTCTTTGTCTGTCCCCAGTGAACACAATAGTGCATTGCTCTGGCACCTGCAGTGGGTGATTGCTGCTCCCTCATCGTCCCTCATTTTGATGTGTATTGCTCCGTTACCTCCTGACACTGGATCTGCTTTTCTCTTGTCCCACCTCAGTGGCATTTCTCACTTGTTGTTGAGCTGCCACCTCCAGCCTCCTCTTGGCCTGCATGCTGTGCCTTCCTATCAGCATTTCTGCACTTTCTCCTTTTTGGCTTTCACATGAAGACCCCTTCCCAGAAATGCCCTGCATTAAGCGTTCCTCTAAACCCCTTCCTTGGCTCCACGTGTACAAAAGCTCCCCAGAAGATTCTGACTGTGTAGAGACTCTTTTGCACTTCCTTGGCCTGCCCCACCCTGTGGCCTCCTTTCTTAGCAAACTGCCTATGAATCTGTTTTCTTTGCTTTGTTCTCTGAAATGTTTTGGGCCCTATTTTCTGAGTTTGGTCAGCAGTAAGTACAGAGAGTGCCGGTCCCTGCTAAGCATTCATAGGCTCTGAACTAATACCAAGTAATAATTCTTCTGTGTGTTTCAGCTGGTTCTTCAGCTCTTTTTATCCCTTTCTGCAGGCTGACTGATGCCTTTGACTTCAGTTGCCTATAATCTTTGTCTCCTTGTCTTCTAGGGAACGGCAGGACTGTGAGATTGCTCAGGAAATCCAAGTGAAGCTGGTGTTTGAAGCGGAGCAGCGCCGCAGGCAAGAGGAGAAAGACGAGGTAACCTTTAAAGCTGCAGGGGTGGCAGGGCTGTTTGGATCAGCCCTTTCAGTGCAGACATTTCTTGGTCATTAGCCACAGGAGTTGGCTTGCCTGTGGTGTCAGGCCTTGTCCTCAGAGATCCTGGTATGCACAGAGATTTTTGGGGAGTCCTGTTACAGGAATAAGATACAGTCCTCAGGCACAGGAGTGCAAGGCTCGTCGATGCCAGTGGCCTTGCTGATGAAGAGGGCAAGAGGTGAGTGGGCTTGAACAGAATCAGAGAAGGCATCTGGCTGGAAGAGATCTCCAAGCTCATCCAGTCCAACCCTCAACCCAGCACTGGTCAACTCCAAACCGTGTCCCTAAGCACCAGCTCCACAGGCTGCTTAAACACCTCCAGGGATGGTGACTCCAGCGCTGCCCTGGGCAGAACATTCCAATATTTGAGAGCCCTTTCAGTGAAGAAATATTTCCTAGCACCCAGCCTGAACCTCCCCTGGTGCAGCATATATCTATGTTTCCTGGAGGAGTCTGAAAGAGGGATCTGTCCTTACCTGACAAATGCATTAAGTTTTTTGTGTCAGACCTCATTTGCTTACACTACTAAGCCCAAGCAAATACTGAAAGGTTGTGCAGGTAGCTGTGGAAGTGTTCCAAGAGGAGCTTATGGCAATGGGAGTGGAAGGAAGGCTAAAGGATTTGTGCTGCAGATGTGAAACCTCTGTCTCATTTTTATGAGGAAGGTGAAGGAGATACAATGCTACTCCATGTTGGCTGTGGGAACTGCACCTTTCCTTCCTGCTTTAGGTAGAGGGCTACTGGCATGTCAGCAGCCTGACAGCAGGTCCCTGCAACCTGTCAAACTAGTGTGCTGACCAGCTCCTGCTGTTGGGAGCAATCTTCAGATGGATGTGGCTCAAAGCAAGGAGAAGTTGTAAATACTCTTTCTGCTGCTACATGGAGTTAGGCTGCAGCTGGGTACCAGGGTGTGGCATTAGCATCTATCCTCGCAACAGAACTTCTAGAGAGCTTGAATTGGTCCTGCTTCCCTTCCAGGATCCCTCCTGCAGCATCATTTCTTTTGGGTAGGCTCCTGTGGAGATACAGAGGCTGAACATACAGAGGCTGTGCAGTGCCCCAGGGCTTTGTCAGCAGGTAGAGTGACAAACATCAGAGCCCCTTCTGGGGCACAGCATCCATACGTACACCCTGCAGGACCTTCTTCTGCATCACCCTTGTACTGGCCACATGCTGGGCTAGTCTTGTGTTGGTCACACTGCCCAGTGCCTGTGGTAGCTCTCTGCTCTCAGCAGTGGCTAGCAGTGTTATGGCAGTGCTGTGCTTGAGGCAGAGCCAGTCTGGTGTGCAGGGATTTTTCAATGAAGTGCTAAGCCTGCCTGCTTGCAAGTCCAGTTTGTAGGGAATGCTTTGTTTGGATTTGCAAGTCCTGAGCTGTCTCAGTCCTGGAGATAATGTGCTTAAGCCCATGTATTTATAGACTTACTGTACTTGCTAGAAGAAGTTAACCTTGTCAGGGAAGGAACATTTTGGGGGATTTTTTTGTGGTAGTAAAGAGCCTGTGGCATCCCCAGGTTCTCCTCAAAGCTGGTTAATGAGCAGATCTGTTTGGAATCCTGCAATAATAGTTGGTACTCCAACACCCATCCAGTGTCCTTGAGTGCTAGCTTTGCTCTGAAGGGTGTTCATTCTCAGTTTGCATTTCAGTGATGCCTTTCCTGTCTGCAATGTACACTTTTGCATGTGTGGCTCTATGAAAGTTCCTGAGGATTAGGAAGGCTTAAATGAATAGCATCCAAGAGCTAACATGCCCAGTTGGTGTCTTCCAGCTTTTCTTCCTACCTTCAGACTACACCCACTGAATTGTAAGCTCCTGGCCCCCAAATGAGCAAGCCCCAGGGAGCTGTTTGCTGCTGCCAGGCCTTGTTGATCCATTAGTCATCTAGAAGGAAAACCAATTAGGAAAATAGAGTGCTGTTCTCTTAGATGGCACATCTACCAAAACTGTGACAGGAGATAAACAGCTGCAGTCCCTGCAGTGCTCCAGCCTTGTGCCTCTCCTGCTCTTCCTAAAGTCCCTTTCCATTTTCTTTTCCTTTAGCCTGTGTCAAATTGATGGATTTCCCTGCCTGGCACCCTACAGTCCCTGTAAATTACAGCTAGGCTGAAGCAAGTTCACGACTTTGCTCTGGGAACTCCTTCCAGTCAGTGTCTTCAACTGGGGATAGTCTGCCTTTGTGTTTTTCCTTTCCTTCCAGATCCTTGCTGAAAGCTTGAGGTTGCACACATCGTCCCTTCTGCCATGCCTTGGCCATTAGGGCTTTGCAGGCTTGTGTGCCTGTGGAACAGGAACTTGCAAGTCTGCCCTGGGATTGGAAGCTTAACAGTGGGGCTGGGTAAAGTTGGGTATTGCTTTCTGAAGTGGTCCCTTGTGTCAGCTGATAAGTTGGAAGCTCCATCCAACCCAGGGTGAATTTTGAGAATAACCTTGCTGTTGCTGTGTCTGAAAAATTAAGCTATCAAGTTGTTTGGTTGGTTGGTTGTTTTTTTTAATGAGTGAATAAAGAATTTGAAGAGAGGGATCTGGAGGTCCAATGTCTGTTTTCTGCTGACTCTGCAGGACATTGCCCGTCTCCTACAACTGCAGGAAGAAAAGAAGCACAAGACGCACTACCCAGAACCCCAGGGACACACAGTCTATGAAGACAGCTATTATGCAGAGAATGGAGGTATGTTTCTGAGAGATAAAAGGTCAAAATCACAGCAATAGAGGTGGACCTGGTGACCTGGCCACCTTCATTTCAGAGACTGCCTCTGTTGAGTTCTGCAGCGTTGCATCAGTTTCCAGGATCAGGGCCAGACTTTATTCTAGAGTCAGGAAATATTAAAACCAACCAAACAAAACCTCCAAAACCAGACAAACCAATAAAACAAACAAACAAAAAGCCCAAACCAAAACCCAAAGCAAAAACCCCACCAAAAGCAGCAGAGAAAACAATTTTACAATTTTGGATGTTCTAGAAGATGGCCTAAAGGACAGAGCTAGGCTGTGTGATCCAGATATGTGCAAGCATACCCATTCTTGCATGTTTTAAAAGGGCTTGTGGAAAAAATACAAGTAGTTGATGGTACTGATAAGCCACAGTTGCTTCTGTATGACACCCAGAGAGTGTGGGGGGAGAAATGCTGCTGTAATTCTACACTTGCATTCGAAGAGAAACAGTTCTGTGTTCAGCTCGTGGCTACATGCCTAAAGGAATAAATGCTGCTTCATTGGAACAGCTCTTCAAAAATAGCTCCTTGCAGGTATGTGTCCAAGCATTAAAATTAGCACAACTGCTTTGACTTACTGAATAACAGCAAGGTCAGCTCCACAGAATGTCTCTGCTGGGATCATCTGGGCCTGTGCGTCGTGGAAGAGATAGGACCCACAGGGCTGTGTCGTGCTTGGTTGGCTTTTATGATTGAATGCAGACCTTCTTTTGAGAGGAGAGAATCAGGGTGTGTTTAATTATGGAGCAATCTGGGGATGGCTTTGCTGTGCACTGGTGGTGGTTCTTCTGTTCTTGCTTAAAAAAAAAACCCAAAACCCAAAACAATGAAACTGTGGTATGGAAGAGACAAGCTGCTTTCGATTAGCAGATCGTGAAGATGAAGATCAAACCTCTTCTTTCTCATTCTGACATCAATGCATTGGTGATGTTAAATGTCTTTTTATTAGAGCTTGCACAAAGTATTTTGGTTTCAATTGGAAAGTTCAAGGATGTTGGAAGTTCAAGGATAGCCAAGAAAACAAAGCACAAAGTGCAAAGCAGTAACCGAGTGGAAACTTCATGACCTCAAGTCCTGCTATGTGTAGAGAGCTGGAAAAGACTTTGATCTTGGACTTTTATGGCCAACTCACAGTTCAGTTTTTCAGAATTAAATAGGACAAGTCCCTGAAAAAAACACGATATAGGTAATAGTGTTGGTGTGCAGAGGTGACAGGACAGAATGGATTTTTGTAACAGAAATCAGCTGACAAAAGCTTATAGTTCTGGACTGAGGCTGTGATGCAGATCTGGAGAGCAGAATATCTTGTAGGTGTTCCTGCAATAATCTGGAGCCATGAATGTGAGGTAGAAGTGGATTTTGGCTGACCATTGATAGTAGTTCTGCTCTTGATCCATGCTCCTTAAAAACTGGAAAGGATTTTGATGACTGGATCTGGTCTGTTGATCTGGAAACTCATAAATACTTGGTCACTGTTTGATTAGGCTTCAGCATCCTCAGGTTTTTATTGTATTTATTGTCTGTGAATTTAAACACACACACACACACAAAAAAAAAGTCCTTTCCTTTGTTTGGGTTTTAGTCTGTCTTGAGACTAAATATAAAAGTATCCACACCCAGGAGGAATGTGGATCGGGGCTGTTGCTTCAAAGCAATCTGAGCTCTTAAGAGTGGGGGAAAAAAAAAGTAACTGTGGGAAGAGGTGGAATTCTTCCCAGAAGTGTCTGTGCCACAAAAAACATTCCTGTAATTGCTCACTCATTGCTGCTTGGGAGAGTTGCACCAGGACCTGAAGAGTGATTACATGGTCCCTCTGGAAGGTGCTGCAGAAACTGGTGCCTGCTAAGGAGTTGATTGCCCTGAGACACCACAACAGCAAATCTGCTGGGGCTCTTCGGCATGCTTGTGTTACCTGCAGCAATCCTTTCCTAGTGTGGCCACTCTTTGCTCTCTTGTGATTTCTGTTCCTTGCTGCTGTATTCATTGAGCTTTCCTTCATTAAAAAATGGACTTATATTTTAGACCTTTCTTAGTATGGTTCAAAAACTGGCTCTTGCTTTCAGGCTGTGGTCCCTGTTGTTCAGTAAGTCACTTAGACTGTTTCATTGGATATTTATGTTTTGGAAGTTGTAAATGATCTAAAACTGAACAAAACCCACCCAACCAGTTAACAAGGACTGCTGAGGGTTGCTCTTGCAGTCCTTGGATCTTTGCAAATCATAGAATGGTTTGGGTTGGAAGGGATCTCTAAAGGTCATCTAACCCAATTCCCTCTGCAGTAATCAGCAACATTCTCAACTACAAGTTGCCCAGAGCCCTATGGAGTCTCACCTTGAACATCTCCAGGGATGGGTCCTCAACTACCTCCCTGGGGCAATCTGTTCCAGTGTTCCACCACCTTCATGGTGCAGAACTTGTTCCTAACATCCAATCCATATCTACTCTTCTCTAGTTTGAAATCGTTGCCCCTTGTCCTATCACTGCAGGCCTTTGGAAACAAATTAAACCTGTTCTGGATAAAAATCACACAGATTTGTTTTCAAGGTGGATTTTTTTTCTAGACTATTTTTGCTGGCTCTGAAAGTTTGGGGTTTTTTTTGGGGGGGGTGTTGTGGGTTTTTTTGTTTGTTTGTTTTTGTTTTGTTTTGTTTTTCTGTCCAGAACAGTCATTGAAAGGAACATTAAGTTTTGGTAATGTGTTGGTCTTTTGTTTTGTTTTTGTTTTTCTTGCTGTTGTTTGTTTTTGGGTTTTTTTTGGTTTTTTGTGTTGGCTCTCTGTTCTGTTTTTCATCCCCTTCAGAATCTAAATTACTGTAAGGAAGGCAGAACTGTTTCTTAAAACAAAATGCACTTCATGTGCAATGAAAGCTATTAAATGTTTGGAGATACCATAGAAAAAGTCTCAGCAGTGGAGGAGAGTCTTACACTGCTGGGTTGAGTTTTTTTTCTGGTCTAGCTCTGTTTGAAATCAGCCTCTGCTTCAAGGAACTTTTTGTTTCTTCAGACCTACGCTTTCATTCTGAAAAGCTGCTAAAGAGCAAAACCAGTTCACTCAGGGCAATGGTTTTTAGCAGTGAGTTGACTGGAAAAGAATTTGGTCAGCAGTTTGGAGAGAGGCAGACTGCTGCATCCTCAGAACTGTGTCAGTTTTATTACTGAAACTAAAAGCAAAGAAAATTTCCACCTGCTTTCTGGAAAGCATGGAGGAAGCAGCCCCACCAGGCTGCTGAGTTAAGTGGCTTTTCTTGCTACATTGCTGAGGTCAGGAGCCTGGGTTTGGTGAAATCTTATCCTGCCCTTAAATATCCATAATCCTCTCTGCAGTCAGAGCCTGAACTTCCCTTTAGGCAACAAGTAAGTGCAGACCCTGAAGCTTCTGGGCTTGCAAGAGATACATGAGAGCCTGTGGTGGAAGACAGTTGGATGCTGCAGCTTATCTGTGGTCTTGTTCTTGCTTTAAAGAGAGAAGTAAATGAAGTTAATTAAAAAATCCCATCCTGCTTTTCTTTCTATTCTGCTTTCTCTGGATATTTCTCCCCACTGTGGGAGGCTGTTTGCAGAAAAAACTTGTGCCTGAACCCAAGGCACGACACTGGTGCTCATAAACCAAGATCTAAACTGACCGTCTGCTTGGCCTTACATCCCAGCCCTCCCACACTGCCTCCCAGCTTTACCTCCACCTTGTGTCCTCCTTTGCAAGCCTTTTTCTGGTGGCTTCTGTGACACGAGGAGATGAGCTGCTCTGCTGGTTGTTCTTCAGCCCTGATGGCATCATTTTGAAGTCCTTTATCTCCATCTTGGCTTGTCTTTGTATTAGGAAGTGCTTGCACACACTTCTGGGCTGGGCTGCCATTTCATTGTGTGCCTTGGCCTTGCACCCTTGCTGCTCTTTCTGACCCCTTCATGCTTTGCCTGCGTTTCCAGCTTGTCTTTCCATCAAGGTCCCTCATCTGCTTCCCGTGAGTCTGGCCTTGCTGAACCTTCATTAACCCTTGTGCCACTAACCTGCACCTTGTTTGTTCCCCCCATTGCTCAGAGCACCGCTGGGGCCACCCCAGAGAGCAGGTTTCTGAGCGTCACAGAGGCAGTAGTGGTGAGAGGGGCGTGCGGCGGCGGAGAGAGCACCGAGGAGAGGCCTTGCTGGCGCCCAGCGAAGCCTCCAAGCACAGACACTGCCCTCTGGAGCACCGTCACCAGTCCCCTCAAACAAGCAAGGCCAGCAATGGCCATCCACAGGAATGGAAATCAGCCAGCCAGGGAAGGTCCAGGAGACACCCCAGCCTTGAACTGGAAAGAGAGGCTGAGCGCTCTGACTACAGCAGTAGCTGGGAGCGGCAGGAGAGGAGAGCAGCCTGCAAGGAGAAGGCTTGGAGATCTCACAGTCTTGACCTGGAGTCAGAGCATGGACTCTCAGACCAGGTACAGCACAGCAGAAAGCCAAGGAGACGAGGCAGAGAAAAGCACCTTCCTGCTCTGGAGGTGGAACTGGAGGCTGAGCAGGAGGCCTGGCAGCGGGGCAGCAGCCAGCTGGGGCGCTCAGGAAAGCACAGACCTGGCCCTGGTGGGCACTCCTCACACGGCATGGGGCACGACGAGGAGCTCCACGGTGCAGAATCTAGAGACAGTCGTAGGAGGGGTGAGGAGAGAGACTGCAAAAGGACAGGACACAGGAGACCTTCTCCTTCCCTCCATGCTGTGTCCCAGGGAAAGGTTGGAGGCTACCAGCAAGACTCAGGTAACCAAGTGATGGGGAAGGTGTACGGCCATGTGGAGATGGACCTTTGCGTGCCCCCTCCTAGCATCCACGGTCTGTGGGGTTTCTTTGAAGGTGCTCTTCCAGTAGCTCTCCACAGTGAATTCTGTCTGGTTTTCTCCCTTAGGTAGTTGAGCTTTTCCTTATCTATTAATATTCTTGCTGTGTTTGTTTCCTGACATGGCCCCTGGCATCAGGGATATGCAAGATGGTATTTTTGGAAGTGGTGTTCTCAGTGACCTGTGTGTTTAAAAACCAACCAAAAAAACCCCAACAAACCCCAAACCAAATAAACTCATAGAATCACAGAATGGTAGGAGTTAGAAGGGACCTCCAGTGATCATTCAGTCCAACCCCTCTGCCAGAGCAGGAGCACCCAGGGCAGGTCACACAGGAACACATCCAGGTGGGTTGTGAAAGTCTCCAGAGAAGAAGACTCCACAGCCTCTCTGGGCAGCATGTTCAGTTGTTTTGTCACCCTCACAAAGTATTTCCTGATATTGACATGGAACCTCCTCTGCTTCAGCTTGTACCCACTGCCCCTTGTCCTATCGTTGGATATCACTGAGCAGAGCCTGGCTCCATCCTCCTGACACTGCCCTGCACATCTATATAAACATGAATGAGGTCACCCCTCAGGCTCCTCTGCTCCAAGCTGCAGAGCCCTCAGCTCCCTCAGCCTGTCCTCAGCAGGAAGATGTTCCACTGCCTTAATCATCAACCCCCCAAACTTCTGTTTCTCTTGACAAATGTAATGCTGTGGTGCACTTGCACAAGTAAAAGAACAACTCAACCCACCAAAACCCAAGTGTTAGGGTAGCATTTGTGGGTTTTTTGCAGGGCTTTAAGTGAGGACAGTACCTGTGTAGTTCCTGTTTTTCAGTAATGCTTGGGGACAGGTGGGTTTTAAAGACCCAGCTCCATCTTTCAGCTTTGAAAACCACCCTGGGAGCGTGGGTGACCTGTGTCTTTGTGAAAGAAGCTTGGAGACTTGGATCTGTGTCTGTGACAGCACAGGAAATTTGTGCTTTAAGCCATCTACAGGTCTTCTCCTGGGTAAGGTGGGAGTCATAGAATGGTTTGGAGTGGAAGGGACCTCCACAGGTCATCCAGTCCAACCCCTCTGCAGTCAGCAGGGATATCCTCCATGAGATCATGTTGCTCAGAGCCTTAGTCTAGCCTGACATTGACTATCTCCAAGGATGGGGCCTCAACCACCTCCCTGGACAACCTATTGCAATGTTTCTCCATCCTCATGGTAAAGAACTTGTTCCTAACATCCAGTCTAAGTCTCCTCTTGTCTGATTTCTAACCATTGCATGTATGTCTTTGGAGATACTGGGAGAGCTGTCATTGGTCTCCATCATGCAGTAGATCTTTACAGAAGTGGAAAGTGTTAATTAGGTCTTTATATAATCTGTGATAAGGTGTGGATCCAAATGACTCAGTATCTCATCACATTGAGTCAGAATGTGAGCCAGAAGCTCACATCCTCTTCCTGTGGGCCATGCTCATGATAGGCTTCCTACTCCCCTGAGTGCAGGCAGGGGTGATGTGGAAGTAACATTTATTGTTGTCCTCTGAGCAAATGAAGCCTGGCACCAGTCAGTGTGTGAAGAAAGTTCCGCTTCAGCCTGGTCAGCAAACAATTCCTGGAAATTGACTTTTATTCATAGAGTGGTGTATGGGAGCCTCTCAGCCCTGTTGTTCATTCTTGTGTGGTATAACAGTGGTTCCCCTGACCTTGGAAGCACTCTGAGGAATTTAACTGTGGCCAACCCTGTGCCAGGGTTCTTCACAGCTTGGATTGATTGCACCATGGGGGAAAGGCCAGGTGCCATGTTAGGATTAAATTGTGGGTTTATTATATTTTCTTTTCTCCTAAGGGAGGTGTTAATTGCCTAAGGACACTGATCAGTTGACTAAATCAAAAAACCCAGCCACAAAAACCCCAACAACCAACCATCCAAACACCAAAACCAACCAGAAAACTACCCAAAAAGCAAAAAAAATAAAACCAAACTCAACTCAACCCAACCCCTCTTTTAGTACCTGGAGAAGAATGAGTTTCCTATCCCGCAGTTGTATTCTTGGTTAACACATGAGGTCCTTGGCCCTCTGCAGTGTGAAGCCTTGTTGGGATTTGCTGATAGTTTGTCAATAGATGCACAGGAATTTTTTTGAGGCTGGTGGGTTGGTTACTTCCTGGTTTTCCCCCACTTTGGTCTTACCTGCTGGGAAGCAAACTGTGAGGTGACCCAGTAAAATGGAACAGGTATTTATAATGAATGTGCAGATGGTGGTAGCTGGAGGTATGATAGCTTGGAGTGAAATCTCTGTTGTGAGTTTGAGGTGGAAGAGACACAGATGGATACCCAGAGTATTTCTGTTCTTGGGACATAAAGTAGAAAGCTCCTTGAGGTGCCTGAGATGTTTCAACAATACAGTTCAGACTGCAGATGGAAGGAGAAGTGCAAATAGGCTATGGAGGAACTCAAACTGCATCGTTTCACATCACTTGGGGATGTTTTAATTTGAAAACAAGCAGGTCAAACTTCCTGCTCAAAGCTAAAAATGAACCTTACATGAACTTCAAAAAGGCTTCCTTAGCTGTTTTCTCACTAGGATTTGTAAAATTCATGGGTCAGCCCATGGAAGAAATTGTCAGAAGCTTCATAGGAGTCTTTCCCAAGCAGCTTTTGCAGCCCATGCTGCTCTAGAGGTATGTTTAGAGACTGCAGATGTTGGGCTGCTCTTTGCTGCTGGGATAATTGTGGTTCCTTTGCTAGCATCACTGTGTCAGCAAGGAGTGCTTCAAGGGATGTGGCCTCTTCTGCCATGTAGTTGTTTTGGTTGTGGTGTATCAAATATTTCTGTGTGCATAGAGAAGCCTCCCTAAGGTGCATGCTGCACCTCAGCTGAAGGTCCACTCAAAGCAGCTGTCCTGTCATGGACTCTGTTCCTCCTGAATGGGGATTTTGCAAGTGGCTTTTGGGGAGATGCTGGGGAGATTTCCTTACCAACACATCTGGGAAATGGGTGAGTTGATTGTGTGTTGTGTTGTGGTTTTTTTTTTTTTTTCTTCCTCTCACAATTCTGTAGGCACCAGGTTGAGAGGGTCACAGCAGGCCATGTATGATAAACCCCAGAGTGAACAGGAGCTGTCTGATGCTGAGATTGCTCGGAAGCTGCAGGAGGAAGAGCTTCTGGTAAGTAGAGAAGATGCATTAGACAAGTCAGAGGAACTAGCCAGCAATGACAGCTTTAATTTGGAAACCTTTCCTACACATTTTACTGATTTAAAACCTAAAACCTTGTTACTGTGCAGTCTGGTCATTACCTTTACCTCCTATAGAAACACCCAGAAGTGAAATGATAGAAGCAGAGTGATTAGGAATGTTTCCAGGCAGGTAAAGATGGCCTGTAGTTGCTGTGGTCAGCCCAGAAGGGAGAGAAACTATTGCCTGCTTCTGAGAGGGAGGGCAGCAGGGTGGGCAGTGCCTTGTTGTGTGGCCTGGCAGATAGATGAGAGCAAAACTGGGCTGTAAAGCTGAAATGACAGTTTTGGTGCTGGGTTGTGAGGGAAGTATTAAGCTAGCCAAGTATGTTTGGAGAGGATGGTAGAGTGTGTTTGTGTGGACAGCTACCTGCCCTGCCTGGTAGTATGAATAATCTGGAGATGTTTCATTTTTTCTTTCTTTCTTTTTTCCCCTGTTTTTCCCTCTCTCCTGTTTGTTTTTTTCCCAGGCTAGTGAGGCAGATCAGAAGGCAGCTCAAGTAGCTCAAGATGAGGTGAGCAAGAAGTCAAATGTTTGCAGTATTCCCTTACTGGTAGAAACTGGCAAACCCAACTTGCCCCCTCTGACCCTCTAGTTGTTTGTTTCCTGCCTTATAGTTGAAGCTCTGGGCTCCAGTGGGGCTTTTCCTAGCTGGTTTTCATGTGTGTGCTCCAGCTGGCCAAGGAAGATGTTGTCCTGCCTGCTGCAGCCATGGCAGAGGAAGGAAGTTCATGGCTCTGAAAGTGCCATCTCTTGTAACTGAGCCCCAAGGGATGTTATCAGAGATGCTGCAAAATGACCTCCCTCACTGAAGGAAAAGGGATGAAGGGGAGAAAGGCTCTGCAAATGCAGCTCTGGCAAATCAGAGGTCCACTGAGCATGCTGCATGTCATAGTAAGGATTGGAAGGGACCACAAGGATCATCTAGTTCCAACCCCCCTGCCATGGGCAGGGACACCTCACACCAGATCAGGCTGGCCAGAGCCTCATCCAGCCTGGCTGCAAACACCTCCAGGGATGGGACCTCAAACACCTCCCTGGACAACCCATTCCAGTGTCTCACCACTCTCATGGTGAAGAACTTCTTCCTTACATCCAGCCTGAATCTCCCCACTTCCAGCTTTATTCCATTCCCCCCAGTCCTGTCACTACCTGAGATCCTGAAAAGTCCCTCCCCAGCTTTCTTGGAGCCCCCTTCAGATACTGGAATGCCACAATAAGGTCACCTCTGAGTCTTCTCTTCTCCAGACTGAACAGCCCCAACTCTTTCAGTCTGTCCTCATAGCAGAGCAGCTTCAGCCCTCTGCTCATCCTGGTGGCCCTTCTCTGGACACCTTCCAGCATGTCCAGATCCCCCTTGTAAAAGAGGCTCCAGAACTGGATGCAGTACTCCAGGTGGGGTCTCACCAGAGCTGAGCAGAGGGGGAGAATCACCTCCCTTGACCTGCTGGCCACACTACTCCTGCTGCAGCCCAGGCTCTGGTTGGCTTTCTGGGCTGCAAGTGCACATTGACAGCTCATGTTGAGCTTGTCACCCACCAGCACCCCCAAGTCCCTCTCCTCAGGGCTGCTTTCCAGCCAGTCACTGCCCAGCCTGGATTTGTGCTTGGGATTGCCTCGACCCAGATGCAGGACCCTGCACTTGGTCTTGTTGAGACTTGTTTTGGGTGGCATCTTGGCTTTGCACCTTCCCCATTCAGCAGCTGCCCATAGGAGAGGTTTTCAGTAGCTGGAACCCACAAGAGCAGTAAAACCATCTGACTTCTCTCTCCATTCTCCCTTCTAGGAAATTGCCCGACTCTTAATGGCTGAGGAGAAAAAGGCTTTCAAGAAAGGAAAGGAGAGAGAAAAGTCTTCCTTGGAAAAGAGGAGACATGATCAAGACTGGAAGGTACAGGAGGTGTTCCAGAGGGATGTGGGGGTGTATGGTGAGAGCAAAAGAAATGGTGCAGGCTCATGCATCTAAAGGGTCTTGCTGCCTGTTACTCAGCTCTTTCCTAAGTCTTTTGGAGTGACCTGGTTAGATGCTCTTTGGCTTCAGCCTCAAGCAAAGGTAAGCCTTGGGCTCTGGCCTTTGAGGATGGGGCTCACAAGGATGCCACAGCACCTTGTAGTCTCCCTTATTTGCTGTCAGTCCTCCTGGTGCAGGACCTTCCCTCTGCTGAACGAGAAGCAGTAGAAGCAGGAGCTGGCTCTGTTTGTGCACTGCAGGTATAAAAGGCAATGCAGCTGCTCCAGTGTCACTCTGTTTCATAATTAAATGACAGCACTGAGTGCATCAAGCCTAGGTTTTTGCATGAGTAGCACTGCAGAGGCTTGGCTAGCTGATGTGGAAAGTGACAGAAAACAGATGTCATGGTCTGCAGTGGTAAGGTGCTAAAGGGAGCGTTATGGTAACCTTTGGGCCATTTGGAGGTGGCTCTGATGTTTTCAACCTCCTTACTGTGTTAGAGTGGTTGCAGGAGCACAGCTGTGTGCAGCCAGTGCCTTGTGCCTCACCCTGCCATGTGCACAGTCATTGCACTCTGACTGTACTCCACCCCAGCTTCAGGATGGGTCCCCCAGTGCTGTCTCAGAGCTGGGTCTAGAGCTTCATTTACTGCAAACCGGTCCTGCTGCCGCTGCCGTTCACCTCTGGCTGTAGTCAGTTTTGTGTATAAACTGAGCACAGGAGGTCTGCATGAAGCTGTGGCAGCCCCAGAGCACTGGGTGCTGTCCTGCAAGGCCCACAGGTGAGCTGCTTTCCCTTCTTCCCATCAGCGTGATGCAAGCGAGTCCACGTGCTCAAGGTCAAAAGAAGGGCCTGAAGCTCAGCGGCACAAAGGCGACAGGTCTGCAAGGTGAGCTTGAAATGGGCAGCTGCAGGTGAGAAGCTGCTCAGAAGCTGAATCCTTGTGTGGTGACCTGTCTGACCCACCCACAAGGGGCTTGGTAGACAGCAGAGGATCTAGCAGTGAAAAGAGGTGGAGGGCACAGAGCTGGTGAGGTGTTTGGAGCCGTGCGTCACTCGCTGTGCTCGTGGCATTTGTCCCGATCAGTCTCCCTGCCTGCTGCTGACAGAGATTGATGACTTTGTGCAGTGACATTTGTTAAATGGCAAAGAAACATTGAGAGGGTTAAAACACTTCTGGGGATGTGAAACCAAATGTCATCTCTGGGCAGGAAGGAGTAATCACAATGTATTTGCACAGCTGCTCCCCTGGGTACCTGCTGCCCAGTTAGGCCCTCTGTGCTCTTCGTGTTGCTGGGTGTGAACGTCCCTCTGCAAGCAAGTATATTGTGCTTTGGGGTACCTCACCCTAGAGCTGATGCAGATGTGCTGTTTCTGAAGCTCTTGGTACCCTGGCCTGATGCTCCTCATGAGGGACTGAACCCTGGAAGTGATTCCTGGTGGCTTTGATTTCCAATGGAGATAACGACCCTAGAAAGTTTTTTGAATTTACAAAAGAAACAAGTGAGCTGTGCAGGTGGAGACCGAGAGAGATCTTATTGAAATACTCTGGGATGAAAACCAGACAAGCATTAAGCACTCTAAAATACTGCTCTCTTGAGGGAGAGTGCATCAGGCTTTCATCTTGAGAATTCTTTGCCTCCTGATAACTTGAAGCCATGATTAAATGAGAGCAGTCCATCCGAAGCTGTAAGCACTGCATTCCCCCTCTGCAGAAACAGTAGTGAGCTGTGCTTAGAGGAGCTGCTCTGTGTGGGGAAAGTCCAGGCCAAGCAGAGTTTTCATCAAACTAGCAGAGACAGGCCAGGCAGCTGAGATGTTACTTTTCCCATGCTGTTATGCCTCTGAATGTTTTTTATCCCCAACGCTTTCTCACTGTGCTTGGCAGATCACAGCCTCATCTGGATGACTTTGAACGTTCTCGGTATTACACGAGCCAGCCCAGCCCTTCACGCCAGATCCCCAAACCTGAGCTCTCCCCTAAAGGTAGGGAGGATCAAGCCCATGGTTGCCTCAAGCACTTGAGTTGTTGTGGGCTGTTTTCCTCAAATAAACAGCCTGCAGTATGTGTTACTGGAAAGAAGGAGAGGACAGTGTTGCCCCAGCAGGCAGACGATGCTGAGTTGTACCTGCTGAGCATGTTGCAAGCTGAGAGATGAAAAAGCTGAATTGGTTTGCCTTGAGTTTGTCAAACTGCTCTCTGCCTGTCCTCTGTGATCTCTTAATGATGAATGACTGTAAATCCAGGCAGTAAATGAAGGGGAAATAACATGGAGACAATGACATGATGGATTTTAGGTGACTCACTAGTATCCAACAATCCAAAACAAGACAGAACCTGGCAGTGTCACCTAATGGGTGGATGGGAACAGGCTGGTTTTGTTCCTGTAGCATCTCAGCAGTGGTTTCTTGGCTTGTTTCCTCAAGTCATTTGGCACAAGAGCAGTGTGGTTAGGGTCACCCCCTTTCAGTTTTTTAAATGAGAATGCCAGTTGCATGAGGTATCTGTTAGAGTCTCTGGGGCAGGAAGTGGGCAACCAGACTTGGACAAAGTCACTCTGGTTTAGGAAGAAGTTTTGTACTTAGGAAGTTGTGCACCATGAGGGTGGTGGAACACTGCAACAGGTTGCCCAGGGAGGTGGTTGAGGCTCCAGCCCTGGAGATATATAAGGTGAGGCTGGACAGGGCTCTGGGCAGCCTGATCTAGTTGAGGATGTCCCTGCTGACTGCAGAGGGGGTTGGATTGGATGACCTTTGGAGGTCCTTTCCAATCCAGACCATTTGATGATTCTAGGTTTCTTCCAGCTGAATGTGACTTAAATGTGGGCACTTTCCAAAATGTAAACTTTGGGAAACATGTGTTTGGTCTTCATCAGACAGACTGGGAAGTTTGCAGTTAGCATTTTTTTTCTTCCCAGGATCTATCCTTACAGATTGTTTTTGTTTGTTTTCCTTTCCAGGCTCCCGTAGGAAGCAGTAAGCTGTGCTAAGCCTTTGCTTGGGTACTGACTCTTCTGTAGCAAACATTACTGGAATTTGCCAGGCAACTTTCTTGATTCCTTACACAATGGGAGGTCCACCTTCCTCTCCCAGGATCTCCTCTTAGGTGTCATCATATTAAGGAGCATTGTTTGTTTCAATTTCTTACCCAGAGGTGATGGCTGGAGCAGGACAGTGCAATCTAGCTGCCACTGAGCTATGTAAATCAACCAGCTGGCTGTAACAGCTCCCTTTGACCTTCTTTCCAGGCTTGCCTTTTAATTTTTAAGCTTTGGCTGGAGCTCTGACAAACAGGAAAAAGAGAAACATGTTCAACAGGGAGGAAAAAATTAAAGATCTGAGCTGAGTTTAAAAAGATGCAAAAAATTGGGAGTACAAGTCCTTTCCATGTCAGGATGGCTTAGCAAAGAGTTCTAAGAGGAAGTCTGGAGAAGAGAAGGCTCTGAGGAGACCTTATTATGGCCTTCCAGTATCTGAAGGGGGCCTACAAGAAAGCTGGTGGGGGACTTTTTAGGCTGTCAGTTAGTGATAGGCCTGGGGGGAATGGAGCAAAACTAGAAATGGGTAGATTCAGATCAGATGTTAGGGAGAAATTCTTCCCCATGTGGGTTGTGAGACACTGGCACAGGTTGCCCAGGGAGGTGGTGGAAGCCTCATGCCTGGAGATTTTTAAGGCCAGGCTGAATGTGGCTGTGAGCAACCTGATCTAGTGTGAGGTGTCCCTGCCCATGGCAGGAGGGTTGGCTCTAGATGATGCTTGAGGTCCCTTCCAACCCTGACAATTCCATGATTCTATGAAATGTGTTCTTCCTCTGTTGGGTAAGGCAGCTGAGCCAGCCTGACAGTCATGCTGGCTTGCAGGAAGGAGAGAGGAACACACACCAGCAAGAGGCAGAACCTGGGACTGCTGAGGAAGAAGTTGCCTATAGAAGAATATTTCTGATGTGCTATATTTCTTTCTAGGGGTTTGCAGCAGTCTGGGCAGAGTGTGTAACTGGGTTTTTAGCTCCAGGATCTGGTATAGAACAGTGCAGAGGAAATAGTTTCAACTGCAATTTTTCCTCGTGTGCATGACTTTGAAGACATGCCAGGGAGTTGATGAAGCTGTGAGTTGTGGATTGGGAAGGGTCATACAAACATTTTAAATGCCTGAAGGGACCTCTGTGGTCACCTGCTTTGAGCTTCAGTGTGGTTGAAGCCAAGGAATTCCACTGAAGTAAAGAAAGAACTCTGACTTCTAGCTGAGTACAGCAACTTGGGGCTGAACCTGCACATGTCTTGGAGATGTGCCTGGAAGAAGGCCATATGAGCACTGAATCCAAAAATCCACAGTTTCTGCTAACTTGGAGCTAGATGCAGAGTGCCAAACAGTCCCCAGGGTGTCTGTGCTGGTCCCTTTTTTCCCTTCACTATGAAGATATTTTTTCTCCTGTACAAATAGGAAGCCTTTTCCCTTGGCCTCCTCATTTCAATTATTTATCTTTTTTCTTCCTTTTTTTTTTTTTGTGGGGGGGTATGTGTGTCTGACATTTTGTTCAGGTGCATTTTTAAACTACAAAGCTGATCATCTGGACACTGGCTTGGAGTCTGTTCAGACAGCAGAGGGTAGTTACTCATTTGCCAGTGCAGTTGATGGCAGCAGGCTGGGCTGTGTTGCTCCTACAGACCAGCTGCCTTGGTGCCCAGCACTGAGTCTGTCCCACCAAGCTCTTTGTCTTTTTCTGGCAGCTGTGACTCCACTGCTGGCTTTGTTGAGGAAGGGAGCTGTGACTCTGCTCATCCTCACCACCAGTCAGCCTGGGAAAGGAGCTTTGACAGCTCTGTAGGGCTTTGTGGAGAGCACCTGCTGGTGTGGGGTATTGATAGGAGACTGGAAGAGATCCTGGCTCTCTGCTCTTAACAATTGACTTCTAATGAACAAGTCAAACTCCAAAGCTTTAAAAGCTTTAACTTTGGCTGTTGTCTTTGGTCAACAGATCTGCAGGAAGACAATGCAGCTCCTTTTACTCACCAGCTGAAAGGGTATTTTTAAGAGTACAACATGAGGCCTTATCTTGCCTTGGCCAACAGCTCTCATCTCTTGCCCCACATGGGAGGATGACAGCAGTTCATATGCTGTGTGAAGAACCAGGTAACCCCTGGCAGGTCTCTGTTCCAGGCATACACTAGACCAAAACTGTGTAAGGTAGGATTTTGTGCAGTGGCAGCAACATGTTCACAGGCTCACAGGATGTTAGGGGTTGGAAGGGACCTCTGGAGATCTTTGAGTCCAAGCCCCCTGCCAGAGCAGCACCATAGAATCCAGCACAGCTCACACAGGAACACATCCAGATGGGGCTTGAAAGTCTTCAGAGGAAGAGACTCCACAACCTCTCTGGGCAGCCTGTGCCAGGGCTCTGGGACCATTACAGTAAAGAAGTTCTTCCTCATGTTGAGGTGGAACCTCCTGTGCTGGAGTTTGTATCCATTGCCACTTGTCCTGTCCCAGGCACAAGTGAGCAGAGGCTGTCCCTGTCCCTTCCTTTTGACCCCCAGCCCTCAGCTATTGATAGACATTGATCAGATCCCTCTCAGCCTTCTCCTCTCCAAACTAAACACCCCCAGGGCTCTCACCCTCTCCTCCCCAGGCAGTGCTGCAGTCCCTTCAGCATCCTTGTAGCCCTCTGTTGGACTCTCTCCAGCAGATCCCTGTCCCTCTTGAACTGGGGAGCCCAGAACTGGATGCAATATTCCAAGTGGAGCCTCAGCCTTGCTTCCAGACTGAGAGCTTGCTCACCTGCAGGAACCCTTAAGTGACTTGCAAGCTCTGGTTTGCTCTCTGCTGCTTCTCAGGAAATCTCCCAGCCGGCGCCTAGGTTTTACTGTCCTCGCCCTGTGCCCTCCTCTCGTTCCATCTCTGCCCATTCAGAAGTGTTAAAGTTGTTTTGAAAGATCCAGAAAAAAGAACAACACAAGACTGTATTATTGTTACTCTTTGTTTTTTAAATTGTTGTTATTGTTTGCTAACTTTGGGCCTGTGTGGCAACTTCAGCTACAATGGTTTTATTTTGTAAAAATTTATTTTTGTATTTCATGTCACAGTCAAAATTTCTACTGCTGAAGATGTGCTTTTTTGATTCCTTTTTTTCCCCCCCTTTTTTGTTCCTTTTTTTATCTTTGGTTCCTTTCTGTTTGTTTTTTTCTTTGGTTCCTTTCTGTTTGTTTTTTTTCTTTGGTTCCTTTCTGTTTGTTTTTTTTCTTTGGTTTCTTTCTGTTTGTTTTTTTTCTTTGGTTCCCTTCTGTTTGTTTTTTTTCTTTGGTTCCCTTCTGTTTGTTTTTTTTTCTTTGGTTCCCTTCTGTTTGTTTTTTTTTCTTTGGTTCCCTTCTGTTTGTTTTTTTTTCTTTGGTTCCCTTCTGTTTGTTTTTTTTTTCTTTGGTTCCTTTCTGTTTGTTTTTTTTCTTTGGTTCCTTTCTGTTTGTTTTTTTTCTTTGGTTCTTTCTGTTTGTTTTTTTCCTTTGTTCCCTTTGTTTGTTTTTTTTTTTTTTCCTTTGTTTTTTTTTTTTTCTTTGTTCCTTCTGTTTGTTTTTTTTTCTTTGGTTCCTTCTGTTTGTTTTTTTTTCTTTGGTTCCTTTCTGTTTGTTTTTTTTTCTTTGTTCTTTTTTGTTTTTTTTTTTCCTTTGGTTCCTTTCTGTTTGTTTTTTTTCTTTGGTTTTTCTTTTTTTTTTTTTTTTTTTCCTTTGTTTTTTTTTTGTTTTGTTTTTTTTTCCTTTGGTTCCTTTCCTTTTTTTTTTTTTGTTTTTTTCCTTTGTTTTTTCCTTTTTTTTTTGTTTGTTTTTTTCCTTTGGTTCCTTTCCCTTTTTTTTTTTTTTGTTTTTTTTCCCTTTGTTTTTTCCTTTTTTTTTTGTTTGTTTTTTTCCTTTGGTTCCTTTCCCGTTTGTTTTGGTTTGTTTTTTTTCCTTTGGTTTCCTTTCCTTTTTTTTGTTTTTTTTTTTTTTTCCTTTCCTGTTTGTTTTTTCCTTTGTTCCTTTTTTTTGTTTTGTTTTTTTTCCTTTGGTTCCTTTCCCGTTTGTTTTGGTTTGTTTTTTTCCTTTGGTTCCTTTCCTGTTTGTTTTTTTCCTTTGGTTCCTTTCCCTTTTTTTTGGTTTGTTTTTTTCCCCTTTGGTTCCTTTCCCTTTTTTTTTGGTTTGTTTTTTTTCCCCTTTGGTTCCTTTCCCTTTTTTTTTGGTTTGTTTTTTTCCCCTTTGGTTCCTTTCCCTTTTTTTTGGTTTGTTTTTTTCCCCTTTGGTTCCTTTCCCTTTTTTTTGGTTTGTTTTTTTTCCCCTTTGGTTCCTTTCCCTTTTTTTGGTTTGTTTTTTTTCCCCTTTGGTTCCTTTCCCTTTTTTTTTTTTTTTCCCCTTTGGTTCCTTTCCCTTTTTTTTTTTTTTTTCCCTTTGGTTCCTTTCCCTTTTTTTTTTTTCCCTTTGGTTCCTTTCCCTTTTTTTTTTTTTTTTTCCCTTTGGATCCTTTCCCTTTTTTTTTTTTTTTTTTTCCTTTGGTTCCTTTCCTTTTTTTTCCTTTTTTCCCCTTTTTTTGTTGTTCCTTTCTTCTTTTTTGCTCCTTTCCTTTTTCCCTTTCCCTTGCCATCAGACTGTATTTATTGCTGAAATGGATACCTGCTGGGGTGTTGTTTGGGGTTTTTTTATCTACTAATACTTGTGCAAATCCCCCCAGCCCAAGCCCTGCTGCTTGTTTCATCTGGTGCACTTGTGAGAACTGGATAGGGAAAAATCCTGCCAAATCAGGAAGGGGTTGGTTTGGTTTGTATTCACTGTGCACGGGGGGGGACCACAGTGACCCTCTGTACGAGGCAAGGGGAAATGGCCAACTTTGGTGGTCTGTCTTGTGCTGCCCTTGCCTGATCTAACTTCTGTCCCACTCTAATCAGAAGAGTCATGAAGCCCCTGGGCCTGCTGGCATTTGAAGAAACCCAGGGGAATGCTTGGGTGTATCAGAGAATTAACTGCAAGGGTGCAGCTGCAGGGTGTGGAGTCTCCTCAAGGGGAGCCACCAATGGTGTGCTGGAATTCGTGGCCCTTGCCACTCTTCTGCCCAGCTGACCTCAGCCCGTGCATCTCTCTGTGCTGGTGAACAGCCCTGGTGATCCACTGGGTATTGACCTTATGGGATGGATCAAGCAGGATCACTTCAAAAAGCTTGGAAGTGGAATCTTCAGCCACCCAATATGAGTTCAAGGCTCGCAGAGCCCCACAGTGATGACCAGCACCTTCCTCTGCTACAGACTGAAGGCTCCAGGTGAACTTCAGCTGGTTGACACCAAGCTGATAACTGCAATGGCAGTGAGTGGAAATGATAGGAGAGAAGACTCCAGTTGGTTTTATTTGGAAGCTGGGTAAAGTCTTAAGAACATTTCAGTGCCTACTCTGTGGAGCTGCAGATTCTCCTTAATGGCCTCCTCGGGCTAGCCAAACCCTCCAGCCATGGCACCAAAGGAAGGATCCCAGGAGCATCTGCTGCTTCCTTGGATGCCTTCAGGGAATGCTGATTGCTTTATGGACTGCTTTGCCCCATATCTTCCCTCAGTCCTTACAATTTTATTCTTACTCTCTACCTTGAATAATTTGCTATCCCTTTTAAGTGTTTCTGCTGTTGTTGTTTTTTTCATAGCCCTTGTGCAAAGGGTGGCCCTGAAGAAGGCCCTGTTGGAAGGGGCTAACACCTATGGAGAGAGGCAGAAAATGCTAAGAGTGGTAGCTGAGGAAAGCATGTGGTAAACAGGGTACAAGCAGGACAGTTGTACCTCTAATAGATGTTCAGCTCAGGCAGTCAGCAAGTGACAGAATCCCTCAGGCAAAGGTTGCATCTGGACTTGAACATTTTGTCACCACTTTTGGAAGGAGATTCCATCATACCATTGAAGTCAGCAAGAGTTGTTAAGGTCATGGATAAGCAAGGAGCTGATTCACCTTGGGTTCTGCTGAGCGTCGAGAAGGTGCAGCCTGAGCAGGGAAGGTGCACAAGCAGCACCTTGCAGGTGCCCTGCTGGAAGGGGGCACAACAAAGCTGGTGGGAAGAAACAATTGGAGCAATATTTCCTTTCTGGGACAGAAAAACATGGAAATAACTTAACTTTTGTCCTTGTTTTCTCTTGCCAAGTTTCAGCAGCTTTGCCAACGGCTTTGCTTTCGATTTAGTAGCACACCGGAACCCTTCCTGGCGTCCCTCAGGTCTCAGCATCCCTTTTTGACTGCCTGGCAACAAGGTGGCAAATTCATCCCCATGAACTCCTGGCACTTCCTGACCTCCATGGTAGGCACATCTCACCAGCAAGAGTTCTGGCCACCTCCTCAGCTCCGTCCGAAGCACAACGAGTGGTCTGCAGAAGAGAGGTGGGGGCGAAACCAAGCGACTGTGCCTTACTCGCAGGGATGCTCAACGTCTTCAGCAGGCTGGTCTGAGTCACCTTGCTAGCAAACACTGTCTTAATGTGAACTGCACAGCTTCCTGCAGCAAGAAGTGTTTGTGGTTGTGTGGCTAGATCCAACAGGTTAAGCCCATCTGTTTGTTTTTTGTTTTTCTTTAGAAGAACTTCCTGGTTTTGAACTCAGTGGGGTGGGGAAATATCAGCTGGTAGGGGATAGGTGAAGTCTCATCATTGAAATTTCTTCTTTTGGGGAGGAAGGGCAGGAGTTACAAATGCTGCCATCTGCTTCAGTCTGTGAAAGGGATCTTGTGTGTACAGCATTTTTGTATCTCTGTGTTCCCACCTGTCAGGATTTGAATCAGGATTAATAACTGCGAGGGGGGTGAGGAGAGAGGAAAAAAAATGGATTTTCATTTTTACAGTGCTAGACCTTTGCTCATTTTTATTTTGTGCCAAATTGCAGCCACTGTTAGGTCCTGGTGCATTCATTCAGTTGGTTGCTATTGATCTGTGTGCAAGCTCACTGTGGATTGCTAATTTCTATACAAAGGGGAGCACTGGGAGGCAGTGTGAGGATTCCCCTACTTGGTTTACACTCTTGTGACACAGCCAGTCCATGAAACTCGTTGCTTCTTCCTCAGAATGATCTCCTAGGTGTCTGTCACCCACAGAGGTTGCTCCTGCCATTCCTCCAGGCAGCACTGCCACTGCCAGGCTGGGTGAGGTGCAGTAGGAAATGAAGCACAGCTCGTAGCGTGGCCAAGCTTTCTGCTGGCACTTCCAGCAGGGAGGGTGCTGCAGCAGGAATTCTCCTCTCTTTAAGGTTTACTCTGCCCTCTGTCCATGCCTAGTCTATGGACAGTTGGGTTTGTCCCAGTCTTGACACACTGAGTGCTTAGTTCTGCAGTTGCTTTGGGAGATGGGTGTGGGATCCAGCACTGAGGCACAGAGGTGCCCCTTGCACCACCTGCATCCTGGGCAGCCTGTCCATTGTCATTGTGGGGTACAGGCAGAAACCTCCAGAGACCCCAGTTTAATAGACTCATGGAATGCTTTGGGCTGGAAGGACCCTCCAAAGCTCACCCAGTCCAGCCTTCCTGCAGCCAGCAGGGATATCCTCCCACTAGATCAGGTTGCTCAGGGCCTTGGCTTGGCTGACCTGGGATGTCTCCAGGGCTGGGGCCTCACCCACCTCCCTGGGCACTCTGCACTCTTTCAAACACGTGCTGTAGCACCTTTCTGCCTGTGCTGCACACAAGTGCCACTTGCACTGCTGTGCCCAGGGCAGTTTTTGTGTTGAGAAGCTGCACTGACCTCAGCTTCTGAGCTGAGGATTAGAGCCACCTCCTCTCTGTGGGTAGTGCAGGGCAAGGGTTAGCTGTGCAGTTTGGGCTCTTGCAGGGGAGTCCCAGAGGACAGTGGCACACAGAAATGAGTTGTTGTTTTTTTTTCTACTTCACAGTAAAGAAGTTCCACTGTATCAGTGTTTATTCCTAACTAGACTCTGTGGTGTGTCTCCAGCTGCATCTGCACCCTGCAGTCCAGTTAACTGCCTCAGAGAAATGGCTGCAGTTGTCTCATTCAGCTCCTGAGGTTAAACTTTCAGCCTGTTGAGTCTCAGTGTGTGCTAAGAGCTGCATTAAGTCAGAAGACTTAAACTCCTCAGAGCTGCAACTGTCCCCAGTGCTGCAGCAGCTAATCCTGAAACACAAACTGCACACCCACAATAACCTCTCTATGCAAGCCTAGGGTTTGGTTTCCACCCCACCCTACCCTCTCCCCCCCACTATTTTTGACTGTTCACACTCTTAATTTTTACCAGGTTTGGCATAGAACTTCTGAATGACATTTAACCAAAGTATCATGTCCGTCGGTCTGTCTGTCTGTGTGTGTAGAGCATGCTTTGCTTCATACTCCTGGATTGTCATTGAATGTAAAGGGAACATTGCCTTGCCCCATTCTGTTCAATAAACCTCTGTATTTTGTTACCCATCACATCTTTCTGTGCCTCTTTGTGCTTTTCTGGTGACACTGAAGAGCAAGGGGGAAAAAAAATAAATATATATATATATATAAAATAAGCAACCCTTGGCTCCTAAAAGCTCAGCTGCTTCTACCTAGAATTATGTTCTTCCAATCTAATAGATGTAGCAAAACAGGAAATTTGTAGTTGATTATTTTGTAGCCAGAGAGATGGAGGGAGGGGGAGGGGGAAAAAAAAAAACAACAACAACCAACCTGTGTACTATCTTGGAAAGGATCTGGACTGTTTCATTTCTGGAGACTGTGATGCTGAAAAATAAAGCAATGTAATGATTTGCAAAGGTAGGATACTCTTTCCCCCCCCCCCTTCTTTCTCTTCTCTCTCTACTTTTTCTTCTTCTTCTTCTTCTTTTTTTTTTTTTCTTTTTGCTTTCTTGAAGCTTCCCAAGAACACCTCCCACTTGCAGTGAAAATGTGGCAAATGCCCTGTGCCTGCTTGACTGTCTTCAATCAAAGACCTTAGCTGAGGATGCAGCCACATGCAGCTCAAAACAGGAGCAGGCAGGAACCCATTCCCACACCATGAATTCATCTGGTGCCTAAATATGCTAAAATCAAGGGGAGGGTACTAAATATAAACTTGGATCTTGAGGCCAGGCTGTAAACTTTTGTGAAGTGGTTATTCTTTCCCTCTGCTTGCCAGGTGTAACCACTGCACAGGGGAGCAGGAGAGCCCTTGCACACGCCAGGGGGGCCACCAAGCTGTGCTGCCACAGGCTTGGGGCTCCAGGTGAGTGCTCATGGTTCCAGGCAAGTTCAGTTTTGGGCTTGATTTTGGGCTGTATCACAGCTGTCAAATGCCTTTACATCATCTGGCTGCTGCCAGTTGTCTTGGAGTCCATTAGGTGTTAGCAAAGAACAGAGGTAGGAAGCAGCAAAACAGTTTTCAGTCTCCTTTCCCCTGCCACTGCTTTTGTCTTATTAGTAGCTCCCCTGTTCTGCCTTCTTCCCCCACCCCCCCAAAATGGACATCCTAACTCTACCTCACAGTGACTCACCTCATGGCCTTTTGAGAGCGGGCTTCAAATAGCTGCAATTAGCCCCTGGCTGGTGGTGGGGCTCCCAGCCCTGCCACATGATCTCTATTTCTGTATAAACAGCATAAAGCCACATCATCACAGTCAGAGGGCAGGGGTTTTTTTTTCCTGGCTGGTTCAGATTTGGATGGTGTCTCATCTCTGTTAAACCATGGTTGACATATGCAACACCTAGTTAGGAGCCAGAGGGCCACATGTGGTTGATAGTAGGCTGAACATGAGCCAGCAGTGTGCCCAGGCAGCCAGGAAAGCCAATGGCATCCTGGCCTGGATCAGGAATAGTGTGGACAGCAGGACAAGGGAGGTTATTCTTCCACTGTACTCAGCACTGGTCAGGCCACACCTTGAGTATTGTGTCCAGTTCTGGACTCCTCAATTCAGGAGAGATGTTGAGGTACTGGAACATGTCCAGAGAAGGGCACCAAGGCTGGGGAGGGGTCTGGAGCACAGCCCTGTGAGGAGAGGCTGAGGGAGCTGGGGGTGTTTAGCCTGGAGAAGAGGAGGCTCAGGGCAGACCTCATTGCTGTCTACAACCACCTGAAGGGAGGTTGTAGCCAGGTGGGGGTTGGTCTCTTCTCCCAGGCAACCAGTGACAGAACAAGAGGACACAGTCTCAAGCTGTGCCAGGGGAGGTATAGGCTGATGTTAGGACAGAGAGGGTGATTGCCCATTGGAATGTGCTGCCCAGGGAGGTGGTGGAGTCACCATCCCTGGAGGTGTTCAGGAGAAGACTGGATGAGGCACTTAGTGCCATGGTCTAGGGCTGGGTGATAGGTTGGACTGGATGATCTTGGAGGTCTCTTCCAACCTGTTTGATTCTATGATTCCCTGTGTGTGTCTCCATTGGCAGGGGTTTTGCTGAGGTGAGTGGTGCAGAAGCACACCAGTGTCCCCTTGCCTGGACTCAGCACTTTCCTAAAGAGTGCTGCTTTCCTCCCCTCTTCATCCTCCACAGGTACTGCCAGTGTCCAGAGGAAGATCACAGAACCACAGAATGTTAGGGGTTGGAAGGGACCTCCAGAGATCATCCAGTCCAAGCCCTCTGCCAGAGCAGGAGCACCTAGGGCAGGTCACAAAGGAACACATCCAGGTTGGCTTTGAAAGTCTGCAGTAGAAAGGGATGCCACAACCTCTCTGGGCAGCCTGCTGCAGTGTTTTGTTACCCTCACAGTACAGATGGCATGGCTGTGCCTCAACATGTCACAGGAGGCTGTTTGGGGAGTGTGAGGTTGGAAAAGAGCTGATTTGTAGTTTTAATAGCAACAGCTCCAACAGCTGGGGGCTTACCAGGGCAAGGTGGTGTCTGGGGAGAAGACAAGGTGTCCAGTGACTCCAACCACTGGCACTGCCCACCAGCAGCCATGCCACACACTGTCAAAAGAAGTTGTACTCAGCCTGGCAAGGGACACTCAAACCCCACTGTATTTGCTTGCTCATTGCTTACCACTAAAGGCCAGCCTGGAGTGGTAAAGTCCTGGAACATCTCTACCATAAAGTGCAGGCAGCTCTGGAGGAAGAGATTGCTTGCAGTCTGCTCTCCAAGGGTAAAGGGAAGCACCTAGAGCAAGGGATTCTCAGTGAATTTTCCAGTCTGCTGGCAACGCCAGCTAGCTCATCTTCCTGGGAAAGTCCTCAACTGTAGAAAACAAGTCCCAAGCACAGACAGGATTGTCCCTGTTGGCACCAGGAGCCTGGGAGAGTCAGTGCAGAGCACCCCACAGGAAAAGGGGATGCATCATTGTAGCACCTGAGGCAGAGCACACCCACATGTGCCCCAAACATGGCCATGACAGCTGTGTCTTGTTGACATCCTCATGGCATAAGTGGGACCACAAAGCAGTAGTACAGGCAACTGAGAGGGGCAGATCTCTCTTTTCTAGGCAGAACTGGAATGTCCCAATAGCAGCAGAAGACTGAGTCCTCCTGGTGCTTGCTCTTCTGGGAACTTAAGCCACTTCTCCTGAGAGCAGGAGTTAATTCAGCTGTGCAAATGTTCAAGTTAATGCCAGCTTGCTTCATCCCTAAGGGTGCTGGAGCAGCCAACTAAAGCTGATCCCTCCTAGCTCTGCTGTTCTTCATCTTCTGCTCTTTTAGCTGTGAACAGTTCCCTCATGGGTCCTGGGTGACAGCAGTAGCTCCCATCAGAAGCAGGTAGGCCAAGAAGGGACAGCTTTGCCTTTCTGTGGGACACACTCTGGTAGCTGCTGCTGTCTGCCTGAAATTAAGACTTGCTGCTTGGCAGGACCCCAGCACCAGGGGCCATCTGGTGACTTTCTGTTCATCTGAAAACTTCCTGTTGCCTCTAAGTATTCCTCCAGTTTGCTGAGCTGCAAGTGTGCAAATAGAGCACATATTCCTTGGGCAAGAAGGAGATCAAATCCCCAGGAATGAGAGAAGATTTCTTCATTTTGGACACCCAGCCCTGTGACCCAGCCCAACACACCTGAACTTTTGACAGCAAACACTCAAAATGAGCTACTGAACCTAAAAACAAGGAGGAATGGAACTTCTTGCAGGTACTTGCAGCACCTAAATACTAAATGATCACCTTTTTAGTTGGTTACTGGGATACCTATGAAGGCAGTGAGGGCTTATTCCTTAAATCTTACTCCCTGGGTACCATGCAGCACAAAGACTCAAGTGAGTGCTGATCTTAATGCATGCAGAGCATCACTCCATGCAGATGGTGTTCAGCTGCATGAGTGGGGCTCAGGGCTGCAGCAATGCAATGCATCCTGCCAGCAAGGCAAATACACTCAAACTTTTTTTTTTTTTTTCCCCACTAAACTGCTTTTACTTCCAGGTAAAACTCCATCACAGCTAAAACTGATGCTATTGCACTATGAGAAAGGGCTCCCAGCACCCATGGAAGTGTTTTGATACCTCTACCCTGCACTTACTGGAGAAGAGAAGGCTCCAGGCAGACCTAATAGTGCCCTTCGAATAGCTGAAGCAGGCTCTCAGAAGGCTGCAGAGGGGCTGTTTGCAAAGGCCTGCAGTGGTAGGGTGAGGGGTAATGGTTTGAAACGAGAGAAGAGCAGGTTCAGACTGGAGGTTAGGAAGCAGTTCTGCACTATGAGGTTGGTGGAACACTGAGCAGGTTGCCCAGGGAAGTAGTTGAGGCCCCATCCCTCAAGGTGAGGCTTGACAAGGCTCTCAACAACCTGCTCTAGCAGAGGATTTCCCTGCTCACTGTTGGCTTTGCGTTTCGAGCGAGCCGCTCTGCCCCGGCGGCAGCGGCTGCGCGGGGCCCGCGGAGCAGCAGGTTTGGTACCGTGGCGCCCCCTAGTGGTCAAACTCAGAAGAGCAAAGCCGCCGCCGCTGCCCGCCGGCAGAGCCACAGCCGCAGGTCACGACAGACTGGAGCTGGCTACCCGGGTGCTGACACCCCACAACAAGCAGCAGCCAAGCGGTGGGCTCCCCTCTCGCAGATGTTCCTCCTACAGAGACTGCTCAAGCCGCAGGAGCCACAGGGGGGCGCAGCCGACAGCCCTAGCTGCGAGGTGTGCTGAAGAAGGACTCACACCTGCGACTGGCGCGGCGGTGCAAAGTCGGCAGGGCAAGCGGGCTTTGCTCGATGGAGTTATTCGAAACTTCCCCAGACGGCAAAGCACCTGACACAGCTAGCAGAGGTCAGATAGACAGATCTCCCATTGGAGATCTTCCTTCCTGCTCCTTCCAGCACAATGCAGCTGGGAACAGTCAGGAAGGAGGAATCCTCCTCTAGCTTCTCCTTCCCTTCTCTTCCCCTTCTCTTCCCCTTCCCCTTCCCCTTCCCTTCCCCTTCCCTTCCCCTTCCCTTCCCCTTCCCTTCCCCTTCCCTTCCCCTTCCCTTCCCCTTCCCTTCCCCTTCCCTTCCCTTCCCTTCCCTTCCTTCCCTTCCCTTCCCCTTCCCTTCCCCTTCCCTTCCCCTTCCCTTCCCCTTCCCTTCCCCTTCCCTTCCCCTTCCCTTCCCCTTCCCTTCCCCTTCCCTTCCCCTTCCCTTCCCCTTCCCTTCCCCTTCCCTTCCCCTTCCCTTCCCCTTCCCTTCCCCTTCCCTTCCCCTTCCCTTCCCCTTCCCTTCCCCTTCCCTTCCCCTTCCCTTCCCCTTCCCTTCCCCTTCCCTTCCCCTTCCCTTCCCCTTCCCTTCCCCTTCCCTTCCCCTTCCCTTCCCCTTCCCTTCCCCTTCCCTTCCCTTCCCTTCCCCTTCCCCTTCCCTTCCCCTTCCCTTCCCCTTCCCTTCCCCTTCCCTTCCCCTTCCCTTCCCCTTCCCTTCCCCTTCTCTTCCCCTTCCACCCTGTTTATTTTCCCTTTACCCCCTCCTTTTCTCTTAAGTATCATTTTGCAGTACAGTGGATAGCAGCCGTTGGTACCTAAGCTGTTGACCACTTGGAGGGTAGTATTTGTGCAGTACTCCTGTTGACAGCATTGCACATCCTGTATTCATTCTCATTACAGAAATTGTGTGCTAAAACCACATCAGTTTAAATAATCTCAGTGATGTGGCAAAGCCAAACGCTCATAAATTTAGGAAACAGCAGAACTGAAATAGTAAAGACAGTATTAATTAAACCACTTTACCAGCACAGTGTAAGCCATCTAAGATCAGGGCAGTATTTTTCCCCAGACTCTTACCTCAGCCCCTGGGCAGACCACACTTGGAGAATCTCTTCTGATTGTGGTGTGAGCACGAGCCCAGTGAAACTCAAGGCTGTGCTTTGCAGAGGAGCTTGCAGTGACTTTCTGATGTGTAGCACTTTTAGGAAGCTGTGCTGCACACCCATGTGTCAAGCAACCTGCCTCAGAACTTGGCCTTGCAGCCTCCCCCCAAAAGGGACCCAGTACGGGTGGCTCCTGCAGCGCTGGAGATTCTGGATGTGGTATGAGCTGGCACAGAGCACTGCCCCAAGCCCTGCAGCCAAGCTGCTGTAGCAGACTGCCAGCAACTATTTTAAACCTCATCCTGAGCCACCAAAACCTGTGGAAGAGAGCAGTTCTGTAGGAAAGCTACCACTTAGTGCTGTGAAAGAAGGGAAGGAAGCACTCAGGGAAACCTTCTTTCTGCTGAATCATTCCCTTTTTTGCTGTGCATGAAGGCAGAAAAAGGATCACCTTTACAAATAGGTACAATCATCAGGAAAGCACAACCAAGCCCCCTTTGCCTTCCCCCAAGGGCCCTCCCCCCCCCGCCCCCCGAGCCAGAAAGAATCCCCCCAGACCCCCCTGGCAGAAGGCAGAGAGTCAAGAAGCAGAGAGGCTGTTGGACTTAGCTTGTCAAGGTCAGTGTGTTATCTTCAGCCAGGAAAGAAGAAGCAGACAGACAGAAACCCAGCAAGCAAGCTGAGAACTGCCCAAACTCCCCAACCTTCTTTTGAGTAGAGCTTCTTAAATGGAAGTGTTTAGAAGAATCATTATTTTGCTTTCTGACACTCAACAGTGATTTCTTCACATTCCTTCACCTTCTCTGCTTGACCTTTGTGAAGAAAAATTAAAAAGACAGTTTCAAAACCATCACATTACCCCCAAATTGTGTGAGGTATGCAGGTAAGGGGAGGCAGCTCTAGGAATAGCATCTTACTAAGGACAGCTTTTGCTGCTGTTCCCTGCTTCTGAAATTGTTTTTATGGCTTCAGAAGGAGAGATTTCTCTGTTTGTCTGAATCCCATGGACTTAAGCACTTCACTGTTCTTTTATCTGGCCCATTTCCTTTTTATTTATTTATTTTTTAAAGTATTTACCCCTTACAGCTTAATTGGGTTCTGTGGTACTGAAGGCTGCTTGCTGCTTAAAGGGCATTAGAGACTTGCACTGAAATATTTATGTCCAGTGCATTACTTCATTAAGGAAATGATGTGAAATGAATGAAGATTGAATTTTGCCCCAAATGCCTTATAAAACTGAATACTGACTGATTACTTAGTGTTCCTCCTGATACATGATGCATTTGAGGTCTGTGTGGCCTTTAATTTTTCATGGGCTGAGCTGTGATTTACAGCAACCCCAATCTGCTGGCTAATGGCATTTCCTTGTAACAAAAGAATATAATCCCTTCCTTTGCTGTTGTTTCCTTGGCATGCATGGTGTTCTCGTGGTACAGGAATTGAGGTGTCAAAGTGTATTTTGTGCTTGAGAGTGTCATTGAGGTCACAGAATCACAGAGTGTTAGGGGCTAGGAGGGACCTCCAAAGCTCATCCAGTCCAACCCCTCTGCCAGAGCAGGAGCACCTAGAGCAGATCACACAGGAACAGAGTCAGGTGGGTTTTGAATATCACCAGACAAGGAGACTCCACAACCCCCCTGGACAGCCTGTTCCAGTGTTCTGTCACCCTCACAGGGAAATAATTCCTCCTTCTGTTTCCATGGAACCTCCTATGGCTCAGCTTCCACCATTGCCCCTGGTGCTGTCATTGGGCATCACCCAGCAGAGCCTGGCTCCAGCCTCTGGGCACTCCCCCTGCACATCTTGAGGACCTGAATGAGGTCACCTCTCAGGATCCTCCTCCTCTCCAAGCTACAGAGCCCTCAGCTCCCTCAGGCTCTCCTCCTAAGGAAGATGTTCTACCCCCTTAATCAATTTTGTGGCTCTGCCCTGGATTCTCTCAAGCAGTTCCCTGAGGTCCTTCTTGAGCTGAGGGGCCCAGAACTGGCCACAATATTCCAGATGCAGCCTCAGCAGGGCAGAGTAGAGAGGGAGGAGAACATCTCTCAACCTACTGACCACAGTCCTTCTAATCCACCCCAGGCTGCCCTTGGCCCTCTTGGCCACAAGAGCACATTGCTGGCTCATGGTCAACCTTCCATCCACTAGGACCCCCCAAGTCCTTTTCCCCTTCACTGCTCTCCATCAGTGAAATATTTATTGCACTGAAATATTTATGCCCAACCTTTACTGGTCTATGGGGTTGTTCTTTCCCAGGTGCAAGACTCTCCCCTTGCCCTTGTTCAATTTCCTTCAGTTTCTCCCTGCCCAGCTCTCAGCCTCTCCAGGTCTGGTTGAATGGCAGCACGGCCTGAGGGGGTGTCAGCCACTGCTCCCAGTTTGGTGTCATCAGCAAACTTGCTGGCAGTGCCCTCTGTGTGCCATTGATGAATATATTGAACAGCACTGGTGCCAGTACTGACCCCTGAGGGACTGCAGTCAGCAGAGGACTCTAAGAGGTCACTAAGCAGAGGACTCCTGTTTCAGTGCTAGGAAAGAAACCTGTTCAGGAGATACACCTGCAGCTCAGGAGAGCCCTTGGGATGTGTTTTGCTGTTGGCCACATGCATAGGAGCTGCCTTCATAAGCATGTCAGCTGTGGTCAGAGAATGGTTCTGTGGTTAAGACTGAAAGAGGTTAATTTGGTGCTAACAACTCAAGAGAGTATGTAGAGAGCAGGGAGCCTTTACCAAACTTTTTCAGTTTGAGGGCTTTTGTCAGGCTTAGTTTGATCTGCAGTTACAGAGAATGAATTCTTCCAGCTGTCAGCTCCTAGTGCGAATATTAATACACAGGTTGCAGCATGCAAGGGAACTCTGCAATGTGTCTTTTAGGCACTGCTGTCCATGCTTCCAAGTGTGTGGTGCTTCTTTCTTTCTCTTCTGGAGCCTTCCTTCCATTTGTTTCATTCCCCAGGAAAACCACTCTGTGCTTCCTTGATGGAGAAACTCCAGCCTGGGTTCAGAGTGAAACTGAGGACAGCAGAGCCTGCAAGAGTGAGCTGTGGCCTGGCTCTTGGTGCTGCTTGTAACACTCTTGCAGTATCATTCCTGTCTTTCATGGCCTGGTCCTGCTTTCCTAGACCTGTCCAGTGCCTGTTTCAGTGTCTGAGAGGGATTTAAGTCAGCCACACACAGTGTTAGCCTTCTGCAGAGCAGGAGTTCTTTAAACCTTCATTTGTGCAAAAGAAAATGTGCAGGATTTAAAAGAAATGCATTTTAATAACATAAATGTCAGCTCTGATCCCATTTTGGTCTCCACCCCTTAATCTCGTTGTCTCACGCACTAGGGAGACCACTCCTGAAGCTGATTTTATTAATTGATGCTGATTGGATTATCTTTACAATCAAATGAGCTTTAGCTGGGTGAGAGGGGGAATGAAAAGCATGCAGGGACTTGTTGAAGGCAATTTAATTCCGTAGAATCCCTTTGCTGAAGTAAAAAGTAGCTCCTGCAGAGCCTGATTTCCTGGAGCACTAGGAATTCTTCCAGCTGGGAGGGACAGTTGTGGCAGGAAATGCAAGGAGTCAGGAGAGCTGAGCACACTTCCCAGTTCAATGCAAACTCAGGGAGCAAGGTTGTGGCAGGAAATGCAAGGAGTCAGGAGAGCTGAGCACACTTCCCAGCTCAATGCAAACTCAGTGTGCAAGGTTGTGGCAGGAAATGGAAGGAGTCAGGAGAGCTGAGCACACTTCCCAGCTCAATGCAAACTCAGTGTGCAAGGTTGTGGCAGGAAATGCAAGGAGTCAGGAGAGCTGAGCACACTTCCCAGCTCAATGCAAACTCAGTGTGCAAGGTTGTGGCAGGAAATGGAAGGAGTCAGGAGAGCTGAGCACACTTCCCAGTTCAATGCAAACTCAGTGTGCAAGGTTGTGGCAGGACTGAGGGTACCAGCAATGGACTTGAGTTCTGGGGTGGGAGGTGCCTGATGCCCAGCAAGTAATAGGAAACACTTTGCCAGCACCAGTCCTCTCTGAAGAAACCTGGTGTTTTGGAAGTGTAGAATTGATAAATTCCCACTTGAGGCTATTCAACAGGAAATGGGATGTGTGTGCTTAGCCCAGGCTGACATCTGCTTTCACAGCTTGAGGAGATTAGATAACCTCCAGGCAGCATCCACTGCACTGAAGTGCCAGTTTTCTGCATCTAAAATGTAGGTGGTTGGCAAGCTGAAAGCCTGGGCTTCAGTCTGTCTGCTCCCTGAGGGACAAAGCCATGTCTCCACTGTGCCAGGAGAGTGTGCTGGCTGCACAAGTTTAGTATTACAGACTCTGCTCTCCAGCCTCTGGTACTCAAACACTGCTGTTTTGTGATGAACTGAGCTCCCAGGGCCAAGTGAAGAGCACAACAGGGAGCCTTAGGTGTCCCTGAGGAAGAAGGGAGGCCTGGATCAATCCTGCTCCTGCAGTGATTCAATGCTGGCATTGGATTAAATCCTGAAATATTATTTCTGTAGGGAGCCAAGCTTGGTACTTTCAGGCCTGAGGGAGTCTCACCTCGAGCAGGTTGTTTTTGCTGATGTCTCTGTGCCTTCTAAGGCTCTTCTGTGTCCACCTGGGTGGTGGCAAGGAGTGAACCAGGGCACCAAATAAGGAAGGAGTATGCAGCAGACAGGCAGCAAGGAACCTTCATGGAAAGTAATCAGAGGGAGACATAATCATAGGGGAGTTGAGCTGACTATGGAGGGAGGCATAGAGGAAAAAGGACACAGGAGCAAAGAAAAGGAAATTAGCATTTTTATTGTGTTCCTTCTAGAGCAAGCTGGGGGTTTTGCTTTGCCTTCCTGGGGGGAAAGGGAATACCTCCTCCCTGTCTAGCAATGTGATGGAAACTCAGAGCAAACCACCTGACTCCTGCCAGCTTGGGCTTTTTAACACCAGTAAATAAGGCACTGTGTTTCTGCAAAGTCAAAAGGAGGACCTGGGCTTTGTGACAAAAGTTATTAATAAAAAAAAAAAAAAAAAAAGTATTCTCCTGGGCTGTGAATTCAGAGGTTGCCTCATCAGGCAGTAATTACCTACCCAGCACCACCATGCTGCAGACAATTGAAATTTAGCCTCCTGACAAAAAATTGATTTTGAAGATGAATTGTCCCCTGCTGCACAGTTTTAGCCCAACCTGAAATATGAGAGAGAATGATTGTCCCTTGGGTTTAATAGAGCTGTCTCACAGCTCACAGAGCTAGAGCAGCTAGACAAGTTTCTGTCCTGACTTCAAGCTGATATGAAGGAGGCAGCTTCAGGATGGTCAGCGAGGGAACAGCCATGGGTGACATCCATCCTGGGCTGAGGGTACAGCAAACAAATTTTGGCTTTCAAAAAGTGTCCAGTTTTGGGCACCTCAATCCAAGAGAGATGTGGAGGTGCTGGAGCCAGGGCAGAGGAGGGCAAGGAAGCTGTGAAGAGCCTGGAGAATAAATGTGATGAAGAGAGACTGAAGGAACTGGGGATGGTTAGTGTGAAACAGAGGAGGGCGAGGGAGACCTCATTGCTCTCTACAACTACCTGAAAGGACATTGTGGAGAGGTTAGTGCTGGTCTCTTCTCACAGGTAATTAGTGACAGAACAAGAGGGAATGGACATTAGGAAAATTTTTTTTCCCAGCAAGAGTGGTCAGGCATTGGAATGAGCTACCCAGGGAGGTGGTTGAATCACCAACCCTGGATGTGTTTAAAGGTGGTTGGGATGTGGTGCTTGGATATCTGGTTTAGGGGTGAACCTTGTAGAGTAGGGTTCTGGGTTGGACTTGGTGATCCTGAGGCTCTCTTCCAACCTGAGTGTTTCTATGATTCTGTGAAAGTGGAATTTCCTCAGGCAGCTCCAACTGCAGCAGTGTCAGCACTGTGCAGCCTGCACAGCTTTTAAAGCTGCATTGGGAAGACAAAGCTACCTGGAAGAGTTTATCTTGATGTTGTCTTCAAATGTGTCTGAAAGGGCTTTGCTCAGAGCCCTGGGGAGCTCAGCAATCCCCAGAGAGGACTTCTGAACTGCAGGAAAACAAACCTTGCTCTAACACACAGCTGTTGTCTAGCTGCTGAGGAGGGCTTGGTTTGAGCTGGGGAAACTCTTCTGGGTGGAAAATCATTTGGGATAGACTTTTTCCTTTCCTGGCTTGAAATTCATTTGGGATAGACTCTTTTTCCTTTCCTGGCTTGAAATTCACTTGGGGTAGACTCTTTCCTTTCTTGGCCTGAAATTCATTTGGGGTAGACTCTTTTTCCTTTCCTGGCTTGAAATTCATTTGGGGTAGACTCTTTCCTTTCTTGGCTTGAAATTCATTTGGGGTAGACTCTTTTTCCTTTCCTGGCTTGAAATTCATTTGAGATAGACTCTTTTTCCTTTCCTGGCTTGAAATTCATTTGGGATAGACTCTTTTTCCCTTCCTGGCTTCCTGTGCCTGGAGCTGAAACGCTGTCAGTGCTCCTGTGAGCTTTGAAGCCACAGGTGAGTTTTGGTGAAATTAGCCAGGCACATCTGAAGTACTGCAGCAGGTGCTCAACTAATTAGCCACCAGAGAATCCATGCTGGTGGTTGCTGAAGGAAAATGGCCTTTGCATGTCCTGATGCTCAGGAAGCAACTCCTGTTTGGCTCTCCCTAGGAACTGGACAGCTGATCTCCCAAGGTACTGTGTGAAGCGTGCTGAATCTGAATTGGGTGGGGAGCTTCCACTGGGAGTAGAGGAGTGCTGGGAGGAAAAGAGGAGAAGTTGGGTCTCAGAAGGAGACTTGTGGTTCAGGAGTGTAAGGGCTGGTGATTCAAGGGGGTGCCCTGAACCTCAGTGTGAAGCATTGGTCTCTTGGCCAGTTGAATTACCTATGTGCTTGGTGTCTCCTGTTGCCTTCTACGTTGTGCCTGGGGGCAAGATTTCTTTGTGCCTTCAGCCTGGCCTCTCTGTTCAGGTGTCTCTGTCCCAGGACTCTTCCACCTTGTTGCTTCTAGGAAATGGACAGCTTGAGGAGAGTTATTTGCTCCAAGCAGGAGAGGCTGTTTGTGTGTCTGATTAAGATGATACCAGGGGAAATTGCAGACCTGGAGGAATAGGCATCTTGTCCACACTTACCTGCTGACCCTCTGGATGTCCTCTTGTGCAGATCCATGATGGGAAGTGCTTGGGAGTTAAAAAGCAAAGGTCTCTTCTGGAATAGCACTGCAGAGAGCTCCCTGCTGCAGCCTTTAGCAGCTGAATCCCAGGGAACTTGGAAGAACTGGAATTGTCCTTCACCTCGTGCACCCACACACAACACTTGTCCCATAATTTCGCACCTTTTTAGCCTACTGATGTGAGAGAATCTCCCTCTGAAGAAACTTATTTAATACAATATTTTAGTAAATAAAATATTGACTGTAGTAAATAGTAAATAGTACTGTAGTAAATGGTAAATACTGTAGTAAATAGTAAATAAAATATTAGTACTGCCAGGCTCCTGACAGCACTATCAGCTGGGAATGGTACCTAGCAGCAGCTCTGAGGCTCCTGGGCTTGCTGCTGAGCTCCTCAGTCCCTCATTATCAGAGGGGAAGGTGTGGGAAGAAGGAGCTTTGGGCTAGGATTAGCTTTGAACTCTTTTTTTTTTTTTTTTTTCAGCTAAGAGAAAGACTTCTCCCCATGCTACTGACAATAGCAAATGATTTCCAGCTTTTATAGGCTCTCTTCTATTCTACTTTGTGTTGCTGATAACCTCACAGCAGGGATTCAGGGTGGGAGGGAGGGGGAAATCCAATACTGATTTACTTTATAGAGGGAGAAAGAGGGAAAAGGGCAAAGCCAAGGAAATAAAAGTTGCACAACCTTTTTATTTATTTTGAAGACTCTCTTCCTTGAACACAAGCTCCAGTGCCTGGGTTTCCCTCAGCATATTGTGGTGTCCAGGAGCTTTGTGACACGACTGGAGGTCTGTATCTAGTGCAGTCCCTCAGGGGTCAGTCAGCACTGGGACCAGTGCTATTCAATGTATTCATCCATGACCTGGATGAGGGCTCAGAGGGCACTGGCAGCAAGTTTGCTGATGACACCAGACTGGGAGCAGTGGTTGACACCCCCTCAGGCTGTGCTGCCATTCAACCAGACCTGGACAAGCTGAGAGCTGGGCAGGGAGAGATTGAATGGAATTGAACAAGGGCAAGGGAAGAGTCTTGCACCTGGGAAAGAACAACCCCATGGAGCAATAGAGGTTGAAGCCTGACATGCTGGAGAGCAGTGAAGGGGAAAAGGCCCTGGGGGTCCTGGTGGATGGAAGGTTGGCCATGAGCCAGAAATGTGCTCTTGTGGCCAAGAAAGCCAAAGCCATTCAGGGGTGGATTAGAAGGCCTGTGGTCAGTACGTCAAGAGAGGTTTTCATGCCCCTCTACTCTGCCCTGGTGAGGCTGTATCTGGAATATTGTGTCCAGTTCTGGCCCCCGCAGGTCAAGAAGGACCTCAGGGAACTGCTTGAGAGAGTCCAGCACAGAGACACAAAGAGGCTGAAGGCAGAGGAAAATCTCCCTGCTGAGGAGAGCCTGAGGGAGCTGAGGGCTCTGCAGCTTGGAGCAGAGGAGCCTGAGGGGTGACCTCAGTCATGTTGATAAAGATGTGCAGGGGGAGTGCCCAGAGGCTGGAGCCAGGCTCTGCTGGGTGATGCCCAATGACAGCACAAGGGGCAATGGTGGAAATTGAAGCATAGGAAATTCCATGGAAACAGGAGGGAAAACATTTTTCCTGTGAAGGTGACAGAACACTGGGACAGTTTGTGAAGTCTCTTTCTCTGGAGCAATTCCAAACCCACCTGGCTGTGTTCCTGTGGGACCTGCCCTGGGTGCTACTGCTCGGGCAGGGGGCTTGGGCTTGATGAGCTTTCAAGGTCCCTTCCAGCCCCTAACACTCTGTGATTCTGTGATTCCCTGCAGAGGGGCAGCACCTGTGTGAAGTGGGGTGGAAGGGACAAACCATTTGATCTTCAGGGATCATCTGGGAGGTTTTTTGTTTAGATTCTTTTTCTTTTTCTTTTTATTTAATTCCCCTAGTGCTGTAATCAAAAGAGGGAAAGGAAGGAAAAAATGATATAACATTCAGTAAAGCCACGGAAGTAAAACCTCTTGCTGGGCTGTGAACAGACCAACTTTGCTTGCAGTGTTCCCTCCAGCCAAATCTGCAGTCCCCGTCCATGTGCAATTAGAGGATTCAGCCACTTGATGTCTCTGTGGGTTGTGGGGAGCGATGGATAAGTAGAGGTCAAGCTGGAACGAGAGCTGGGTGGAAGCAGCAGTGGCTGCTCCTCGGAGATGAGGCTTGAGAGAGTAGCGTTGCCAATCCCCAGGCCCTGCTTGTTTCTTTTAATGAGCTTCAGGTTTTCAAAGGAGTTGCAAAGCCAGGAGGATTTGATGACAGGCATCCACAGGGAGCTGCTGAGGACGTGCACCCCTCAGTGCTGCAGTATAAAATATGCCATAGAAGTGTTGAGACAGGAGTCCTGGCCACTCCACAGCCCTGTCTGCCTCCCCACTAGGCAAAGCCCAATGGCATGAAGGAGCAAAGACTCTTGCAGTGTCTCCATGCAGGGAAAGATGAGGCTTAGCAAACATCAGACTCAAATCCTCACCTGCTGTTAGCTGGTGGGGAACTGCCATGAGGTGCTAAAGCCACAGCTCTGTGTGAGCATGAGGACATTTAGGGCATTCCCATGGCTTGGCAGGTGTGCCAGGCTGCCCTCTGAGCCTCAGCACCCTGCAACACACAGACCCTCAGACTAAGCATTCAGATGGGACTGAACCCAATTACAGGAAGGATCTGGAGGTGCTGGAAGGTGTCCAGAGAAGGGCCATGAGGATGAGCAGAGGGCTGGATACAGACTGAGAGAGTTGGGGTTGTGCAGTCTGGAGAGGAGAAGGCTCCCAGGAGACCTTCTTGTGGCCTTCCAGTATCTGAAGGGGGCTCCAAGAAATCTGGGGAGGGATTTTTGAAGGTGTCAGGGAGTGACAGGACTGGGGGGAATGGAGCAAAACTAGAAGTGAGGAGATTCAGATTGGATATTAGGAAGAAATTCTTCCCCAGGAGAGTGGTGAGACACTGGGGCAGGTTGCTCGGGGAGGTGGTGGAAGCCTCATCCCTGGAGGTTTTTGCAGCCAGGCTGGATGTGGCTGTGAGCAACCTGCTGTAGTGTGAGGTGTCCCTGCCCATGGCAGGGGGGTGGAACTGGATGCTCCTTGAGGTCTCCTCAAACCCTGACAATTCCACGATTCTATTCTATGCTCCTTTCTGTCTGACACCATCACAGTCCTGAAGATCATATTCACCACAAGTCTTCTGTTTATGGATGATGAAATTCTAGGTTAGCTTTTGTTGGAGCCAGCCTGTGATATCTCTGTGCCTCTCAGGAGATACTCAAGACCTGTCTGGATGAGTTCCTGTGTGACCTGGTATAGATGACCCTGCTCTGGCAGGGGGGTTGGACTGGATGATCTCTAGAGATCCCTTCCAGCCCCTAACATTCTGTGATTAGGTCTTGGAGAGATAGTTGGGGCTGAGATTGCTGTGGGCACAGATAAACTGGATGTGATTACAGCCACAACTGTACACAGAAATGCCTCAGGAACAGAAGTTGTCCATGGTAATTTCTGCTGCTGGTGGTAAACTTTACTCTGGCAGCAGCAACGAGAGGATCCAGGTCTGCTGTGTTAAATGCTGTGCAGGGGGAGAGGTGGATTTCTTTCCAGTGCTTCTCGGGTCCTGAAGAGTTTGAAACCTTGTTTCTGCAAAGCCAGATCTGCCTAGATACAGACTTGCACGGTGATTCAGCAGGACTACAGCTGTTCCTTAGGAGTCTACAGAGCCATATATCAATCAGGTACAACAAAAGAAGTTGAATCACCTTTTTGCAACACACACACACACAAGTTCTGCTGTATTTTGTTTCAAACAAGCAGTTTTAGCTCACTGCATGGCTTTTCACTTGCAACGTATCCAAGCACCTTTCCCAGAGCCATTTCAGAGGGAGGAGAGCTTTGTGGTGGGGGAAAAGGTGACTGGGAAAGCATCTCCAGCCAAACAGCTTCCCAGAGCAGCTTCCCAGCCTCATGGCACTTGAGCAAGATTGCACACAAGGCTCAGGCTACAATTTTCTAACGCTGGTGTGGGAAGATAAACTCGAAACGTTGCAATCTATCTGCTAAGCTGCAGTTTATGAGCTGCAAATGGCTGAGTCTTAGAGGGGAATACCAAACTGGAGCCAAGACTCTGCCACTCTGCCTCTGGAGGCAGAGAACAGTGGAAAAACTAACTGCCTTTGGGTGGAACATAGGGATTTAGAGACGTGACAAGAAGCCCGCTCAGGGGATGGCAGCGGCGTCGCGGGGTCTGCGCTGCAGATCAAAGCAAGCTGGGAAGGATTTCAAGTGAGGAGCGAGGGCTTGACGAGGAAATTACCTGGGAAACACCCAGAAATAGCAAAGGTTTCTGTGTCCACATACTCTGCTCCCGTGCAGTTCACAAGAGGGAAAAAAAAAAAAAAAAAGGCAGGAATCTATTTCTTAAACAACTTCTTTCTTTTTTTTTTTTTTTTTTTTTTTTTGGTTGGTTTTGTTTTGTTTTTTTTTTTTTTTTGTTTTGGTGACTTGTTAATTCAATTCATCCCAGGACAGAGCAGCTTCCTCCAGAGTGTTTGTTATTGCTTGCCTGGAAGTCACTCCTGAAGTGATGCTCTGGTTGAAATTTCTTCTTCTTCAGGCAGTAATTTATGCACCTGCTAGGAGACTGCTCAGAGGGCCAAATGACTTCTATTAATATAACTTTAATTCTGGACTTTCAGCAGAGATAATTTATGCCTCCTGTTTCTTCAGGACCCTTTATCAGACTTCAAGTCCAGCTTCTGGGGAGAGATCAAGGCCTTGTCCTTTCACTGGTGACTGCTTCTTTGAGGCTAGAGCTGTTTTAATTTTCTCAGGAGCCAGACTGGGAATATGGAACAGGTCTTGGCAGGTATCAATTCCTAAAGCCTTTTATCTTCTCCCAGGGAAGTGTTTGTTGAGACTCAGTTACACAGAGAAGTAGGGCCAGGTTGGCATCCCTAAGTGGGTGCTGGAACCTGCAAGCTTCTTGCTCTGGATTACTCTGTGACACAAAAGGAGGAAAAGTCTTGTCTCCAAGGTCTCCAAGTTCTGACAACGTACTTTGTAGACCTGCACAGATGGAATGTTGCCAGGGAAAGCTTCTAATCATCAAAGAACATGTCAGTGTTCATGTGATTCTTGTGGGTCTCCTAAGGGAATGGCTTATGTCCTGCCAGGAGAAAGGCACCACTGAATAAATCATCAAATCATTCCTTCCCAACAGGACCCTACTTAATACATTGTGCAGATGAGGATAGTTTTCCTGAGAGGTGATTCTCCTGCCAGCAGCATCCCAGGTACGTTGGCAGCAGCTGCTCAGAGGCACATGAGTGTTGTTCTCAAAGAACACTGCCTGCATAGCCCTGCAAGTGTGGCTTCTGGGCTAACAGAAATGCCACACAAGCAGGTCACTGTCCCCTTTAGGGGGACAATGACGCCCAGCAGCAGACACTTCTGGAAACTAAGCTGTCCTATGCTGCTCTGCTCCCCATGCATGTCTGCTTCTGGCTGTTGAACTTTCTCCTTTCTCTGTCCCTGCTGCCCAAGGGCTTTCCTCTTTCTTGGCACTGCTGCAGAACAGCATCCAGACAAACTGCAGAAGCATCTCCTCACCTGTGTGGAACTGCTCCTGGGGCAGCAGCCAGGATGCCACAAGCTGCCTTTCTCTACAGTAGCCAGGTAGCAGCTATGGAAATGGCTTTAGGTGCAAGCAGTCTCCAGCCACAAGGCTGTGGTGGGTGGGAGTTTGACTAACCAAGTCCTTTCAGGGATGTGTTACTTGGCTATCTGGGTTTGCAAGGTGTGGGTCAACAGCCCAGAGCCTCTTCAAGGAGACTGTCCCCTCTTGTGGGAGTTAGAGCTGGCAGGTTCCCACTGACTTTGGTTCTAAATATGGTTGCCTTTGGTTCAAGGTTTTGGATGCTGGTCACTGAGCTCACCTTATAGGGAGCACCTGCAGGCTGCAGCCACTGGCTGCTAGAACAAATAATCTTTGTCCATGCTGCTGGAAGCCAGGGAAGCCCATCCATGCCTGGCACTGGCCCTGCAGCTGATCATCCATGTCTGTTGCGATGCTGGTTGAAAATGGTCGTGAGTGCTCTGGTGGCTCAAAGCATGAGCTCTCAGATGGGTTTGCAGTCACTTTCTGCTGGGAGCTGACACAGGCTGGCTGAGCAGCAGGCAGGAGAGGAAGGGTAAGCAGAGGCTGGCAGATGGTGGCACTGCAGCACTGGTACCACCCAGCACTCAGCACAACCAGTGTGTGAGGACACTGGGGACACTACTATGGGTATCCTCCACCCACAGGCTCTAGGAAACCCACGAGGAAGCTCCCTGAATACAGCCTTAAATGCTTCACTGTTGTGGTGCCTTCCCCCTCCTCCTGGCATTTAGCTGTGAGTTTAGAGTCTGTTTGAAGAGTTTTGGGGCTCAGATGAAACTCTGGTCCTCTCATCCAGCCCTGAGGACAAGGGCATTAGACTCTGTTGTCATGAGCAAAATCCTAGCACTCCTCCACTTGGACTACTGAGCCAGTCCCTTTACATCTCATTTTTCAGTGGCATGTTATTACTCCTTGGCCATATCTCTCACCAGAACATGATGAGGATGGGAATATCCCAGGAGCTGGTACTGTGCCCTAAGGGTGTAGGGCAGGATCCACATGCAGCCTCCTGTTGGTCAACCTAGAAGGTCCCTAAACTTCCCATGGCACCAGGATTGTTGCCAGGGCCCCATCTGTGCTGTTTTTCCTCCCCATTCAGTGTCTCTTATGAAGAGTGACTGATGGAGCTGGGGATGGTTAGTTTGGAAAAGAGGAGGCTGAGGGGAGACCTCATTGCTGTCTACAACTGCCTGAAAGGACTTTGTGGAAAGGCTGCTGCTGGTCTCTTCTGGCAGGTAATTAGTGGTAGAACAAGAGGGAATGGCATCAAGCTGCAAAAGGGGAGGTTTAGACTGGACCTGCTTAGACATGGCTGTAACTGGTGACAGGAAAGAGCTAGGCCAGAATTGCAAGCTCCATTTAGTCTCTCTCCTCAAAATACACCAAATGGCAAAAAAAAATATTTGGTGCTAGAAGGTTCCCTTCATGTGTTAGCCCCCTATGCTTTTCTTTGTCTCTGTGCGGCTTGTAAAGCAACTTTTTTCCACCTGCTTAGACATGGCTGTAACTGGTGACAGGAAAGAGCTAGGCCAGAATTGCAAGCTCCATTTAGTCTCTCTCCTCAAAATACACTAATTGGCAAAAGAAATTTGGTGCTAGAATGTTCCCTTCATGTGTTAGCCCCCATGCTTTTCTTTGTCTCTGTGTGGCTTGTAAAGCAGCTTTTTTCCACCTGCTTAGACATGGCTGTAACTGGTGACAGGAAAGAGCTAGGCCAGAATTGCAAGCTCCATTTAGTCTCTCTCCTCAAAATACACCAAATGGCAAAAAAAGATATTTGGTGCTAGGAGGTTCCCTTGATGTGTTAGCCCCCATGCTTTTCTTTGTCTCTGTGCGGCTTGTAAAGCAACTTTCTTCCACCTGCTTAGACATGGCTGTAACTGGTGACAGGAAAGAGCTAGGCCAGAATTGCAAGCTCCATTTAGTCTCTCTCCTCAAAATACACGAAATGGCAAAAGAAATTTGGTGCTAGGATGTTCCCTTGATGTGTTAGCCTCCCATGCTTTTCTTTGTCTCTGTGCGGCTTATAAAGCAACTTTTTTCCACCTGCTTAGACATGGCTGTAACTGGTGACAGGAAAGAGCTAGGCCAGAATTGCAAGCTCCATTTAGTCTCTCTCCTCAAAATACACTAAATGGCAAAAGAAATTTGGTGCTAGGATGTTCCCTTGATGTGTTAGCCCCCATGCTTTTCTTTGTCTCTGTGCGGCTTGTAAAGCAACTTTTTTCCACCTGCTTAGACATGGCTGTAACTGGTGACAGGAAAGAGCTAGGCCAGAATTGCAAGCTCCATTTAGTCTCTCTCCTCAAAATACACCAAATGGCAAAAGAAATTTGGTGCTAGGATGTTCCCTTGATGTGTTAGCCCCCATGCTTTTCTTTGTCTCTGTGCGGCTTGTAAAGCAACTTTTTTCCACCTGCTTAGACATGGCTGTAACTGGTGACAGGAAAGAGCTAGGCCAGACTTGCAAGCTCCATTTAGTCTCTCTCCTCAAAATACACCAAATGGCAAAAGAAATTTGGTGCTAGGAGGTTCCCTTCATGTGTTAGCCTCCCCATGCTTTTCTTTGTCTCTGTGCGGCTTGTAAAGCTACTTTTTTCCACCTAGGAAAAAAAATTAACAGAAAGAGTGATCAGACCCTCGAATGTGCTGCCCAGGGAGGTGCTTTGAGTCCCCAAGCCTGGATGTGTTTAAAGGTGGTTTGGATGTGGTGCTTGGGGACATGTTTTAGGGGGGAGCCTTGTAGAGCAGGGTGATTAGTTGCACTTGGTGATCCTGAGGGGCTTTCCAACCTGATTGTCTCTGTGATTGTCTCACATGGATATGGGAATAACATTGATCTTCTGCACACTCTGTCCTTGGCTCTGCACAAGGTGGTGTGCAGCCTGTCACATGCAGACTCACTTGCTTTAACCTATTTTATTGTGTCTTGAGGAGGTGGAGGTAGAAGCACATTCCTTATCCCTTCTTGGCTGAAAGGCTTGCCCTGGAGTCAGCCAGGCTGTCTCACTCTATGGTTGGAGGTAGTCATTTATTTCTAGAGCTGTTTTGCAGGAGCATAAGGTTTACCAGGGTGGTGTCCTGGAAAGCTCTGAGAATACTGAGCCTACAGCTATTATACTGCCTAAAGAATCACAGACTCAGTCAGGGTTGGAAGGAACCACTAGGATCAGCCAGTTCCAACCCCCCTGCCATTGTCAGGGACACCTCACACCAGATCAGGCTGGCCAGAGCCACATCCAGCCTGGCTGCAAACACCTCCAGGGATGAGGCCTCAACCACCTCCCTGCACAACCCATTCCAGTGTCTCACCACTCTCATGGGGAAGAACTTCTTCCTCACATGCAGTCTGAATCTCCCCACTTCCAGCTTTATTCCATTCCCCCCAGTCCTGTCACTACCTGAGATCCTCAAAAGTCCCTCCCCAGCTTTCTTGGAGCCCCCTTCAGATCCTGGAAGGCCACCTCAGAGCCTTCTCTTCTCCAGACTGAACAGCCCCAACTCTCTCAGTCTGTCCTCATAGGAGAGGTGCTCCAGGCCTCTGCACATCCTCATGGCCCTTCTCTGGACACCTTCCAGCACCTCCATATCCTTCTTGTAACAGATGCTCCAGAACTGGATGCAGTACTCCAGGTGTGGTCTCACAGAGTGGAGCAGAGGGGGAGAATCCCCTCCCTTGCCCTGCTGCCCACACTTCTCCTGCTGCAGCCCAGGCTCTGCTTGGCTCTCTGGGCTGCAAGTGCACATTGACAGCTCCTGTTGAGTTTCTCATCCCCCAGCACCCCAAGCCCTTTTTTTTCAGGACTGCTCTCCAGCCAGTCCCTGCCCAGCCTGTAGTTGTGCTTGGGATTGCCCTGACCCAGCTGCAGGACCTTGCACTTGGTCTTGTTGAACCTCCTGAGGTTGGCTTGTGCCCACCTCTCCAGCCTGTCAAGGTCCCTCTGGAGGCCTTCCTTGGGTGGTTTGTTTTGTTCTGCCCTTTCTCCCCAGCTCTGGATAAAACAAATTACCTTGGCAAAGGTCAAAGCAACTCTCTGAAGCCTTCCTGGATGCTGCCCACACAAATGCTCCCTCGTTACCCCTTGAGTATTGAGGAGGGTCAGTGAAATCCTGTGGGGAAACTTTGGCTGTGGCTGGCTCCAGGGTCCAGCACTTCCCCTAGATGCTGCCCACAGAGCAAAGCTTTCAGCCACTGGGTTGTGTGGATGGTGGTTTCCCAGGCTGTGGGGCTTGAGCAGTGGCAGCAGGCAGCTCAGGGAGCAGTGGAGTCAACACTGACCCAGCTGCCTCCTCAGTGCCAGTGGAAAACTGTACTAGAAAGCTCTCAGTGCTCTTGTTCTTCACTCAGAGTGCCAGGCAGATCTCCAAGTACACAGAGAGGGCCCAAGAAGAACTGAAATCATTAAGATAAGGAGGGAGAAGAGGGAAGCTCTGTTTAATGGAGTGGAGCAGCAAGATGAGTGTTGGAGATCTCTCCCCTGGAGGCCAGAGAGGAGCTGGCAGTCCCTCTGCTGAGCTCAGGGACTTGCTGGATGCCATGGGAGCTGGGAGCTATGAGACAGGGTTCAGTGCTTATGGGTCTTGCTGTTTTCAAACAATGATGTGCCCAGAAGACAAATCCCAGCCTAAAGCTACCTGTATCCTAAAGCATTTGAGACATTGACCTCCTCCAGTGCTGCTGGGGGAGTCCTGAGGCTGAAGTTATGCTGTTTGTCTGTTGGCCTTTGCCCTTCAGTTCATGTGTGAATTGATTCTGCAGGCTATGCAGATCTTTGCTCAAAGCAAAGGGAGACCACAGGTGGTGGGAAAAGTTGATTTGCTCTGGGACTCCTGGGACTGGGCATTTAAGAGTTGGGTGCCTTTATCAAGAAGGGGCAAGATGAGGTCTCCTGAGCAGCTGAATACTTCTGATCTGTGGTTGTCTGAGAGAACCGCTCAGGAAAAGTGGCTTGGGCTGCAGTAGGTGCTCTGCAGGTACCCTGAGTAAAACATTTGCTCTGTTGCTGTGTGGACAGGCAGGACCTGGCAAGCCAAAGCAGCTTCTTCCAGTCTGATATTTTTTATATATATATTTTTTGTATATAATTCCCTCTATTAACAAAGCTAGAGCACCAATCAATGAGACTTCTGTTTGGAGGAAACTGGTAATGTTTGTTAAAGCTTTATTGGCTGAGCAGAGAGAAATATTCTTCTCCTCTACAGAAAGGATAGGTGGGAGGAGCAGAGGCACATTGATGTTGTTCATACAGTGGCTGCTTTGCTAGATGTTCCCCCACACAGACCTGCCTCTCCCAGGGCAGGCCAACCATGCAGTTACCCCTTCATCCCTGTTCAGGTGCTGCCAGCCCCCAGCTATGGCAGTGGTGAGCCCTTTGTGGTGACCATGAAACCCTTGGGAGCCTCTAGGTGAAAGCTCAGCCTGTATTAAGCTGTGCATGCTGCTAGCCCTGCCCAGGCTGTGCCTCCATGGGCTTGTCCTTGTCCACACAGTCCTGGAGGGCTCAGCAGCTCTGGCTGTGAGACTCTGGGTGCTGGAAAGCTGCCTGGCAGAAAGGGACCTGAGGGTTTCTAATGGCCAAGCAGCTGAAGAGGAGCCAGCAGTGTGCCCAGGTGGCCAAGAAAGCCAAAGGCATCCTGGCTGGGATCAGCAATGCAGTGTCCAGCAGGAGCAGGGAGGGGATTGTCCCCTGGGACTCAGCTCTGGGGAGGCCACACCTCGAGTGCTGTGTCCAGTTTGGGGCACCTGAATGCAAGAGAGATGTGGAGGTGCTGGAGCCAGGGCAGAGGAGGGCAAGGAAGCTGGGAAGGGCCTGGAGAAGAAATCTGATGAAGAGCAACTGAAGGAGCTGGGGATGGTTAGTTTGGAAAAGAGAAGACTGAGGGGAGACATCATTGCTCTCTACAACTACCTGAAAGGACATTGTGGAGAGCTTGGTGCTGGTCTCTTCTCACAGGAAATTGGTGATGCAACAAGACGGAACGCCTCAGGCTGCCACTGGGTAGGTTTAGATTGGACAGCAGGAAAAACTCTTTTATGGAAAGAGTGGTCAGGGACTGGAATGTGCTGCCCAGGGAGGAGGTTGAGTCACCAGCCCTGGATGTTTTTGAGGGTCGTTTGGTCGTTTGTGGTGCTTGGGGATATGGTTTAGGGGTGAACCTTGTAGAGTAGGGTTCTGGGTTGGACTTGGTGATCCAACTGGAATGTTTCTGTGAAGATGGGGACAGATCTGCTTGAAAAGGGTGGGGATATTAGAAAAGTTTGGCTTCTACATCTAGCTGCAGACCACTGGGGCTCAGCAAGCAACTGTTGGGGACTCTCCAAACACTGCTCCTCCCTGTGGCCCATGTTGGCACTTCTTGGTTTTCACCCAGTGCCTCTGCCTCACTGGCCGGTTGTGTTTTGTGGCAGTGCCTCTGGAGAAGCAGGACTGGAGGGTTTGGCCCATTGACTCCTGAGTGAAGAGTCCCAGCTGATGAAGCAGATTTTATCTACTGTGCTGTTCTTCCCTTGTCACAGTCAGCACTGTGTGACAGACCATGTGTGACATTAAACAGGTGCTCATGAAAGGTTAGATATAGTGTTCTGCATCTCTTAATCTGCCCACTCCCCTCCTTTCTCCCCAGGCACCATTCCAGTTTATGTGGCTCTTTGCATTTTCCCAAGCTCTTTGCAACTGTTAACTAATTAATTCTCACAGCCCACCACACATATGCTCTAATTAATCAGCCCTCATTTACTTAACTCGTCCTGTCTCATTAAATAGGAATCAGATGTATGTTTGGGAAGTTAAATGAGAAACCTAACTGGGGATTTACCCAAATCATGAATGCAAAAGATGTTAATAGGAGCTGGAGGCTGCAAAAAATTCAAATGCCAAGGTATTTAGTGGGGGGAAAAAAATATGTTGTGGTGTCAGTGAGCAGAGTGAGACAATTAGCTGTTTCCATGAATGCCTGTGTTGTCAGAGCCTTGAAGTCATCCTCCACTCCCTGTTGTTACCATAGTAATCCTGAATTTGCTTCCCCATGATGTCTGTTTATAGACTTTGCTCTGCTAGTTGAGTTTTTCACACTTGCAGAAGCTCTGGGAGCTGGCAGCTTGCTGTGAGTTACTCAGATCTAGAGGGTGCTGGTGCAGATGTGAAAATGCCAATTCTTAGATTTGTGACAGGTGCTGGGCAGCCTTCTGCGTTGTAATCCACCCAGAAAAGCAGTGATCAGGCTGGGAACTGTGCTGTGGTTTTCACAGAATCATAGAATTGTCAGGGTTGGAAGGGACCTCAAGGCTCAGCCAGTTCCAACCCCCCTGCCATGGGCAGGGACACCTCACACCACAGCAGGTTGCTCACAGCCACATCCAGCCTGGCTGCAAAAACCTCCAGGCATGAGGCTTCCACCACCTCCCTGGGCAACCTCTGCCAGTGTCTCACCACCCTCATGGGGAAGAATTTCTTCCTAACATCCAATCTGAATCTCCTCACTTCTAATTTTGCTCCATCCTATCACTCTCTGACACCCTAAAAAGTCCCTCCCCAGCTTTCTTGGAGCCTCCTTCAGATCCTGGAAGGCCACAATGAGATCTCCTGGGAGCCTTCTCTTCTCCAGATTGCACAACCCCAACTCTCTCATTCTGTCCTCATTGGAGAGCAGCTCCAGCCCTCTGATCATTCTCATGGCCCTTCTCTGGACACCTTCCAGCACCTCCAGATCTTTCTTGTAATAGATGCTCCAGAACTGGTTGCAGTACTCCAGGTGTGGTCTCACAGAGGGGGAGAATCCCCTCCCTGGCCCTGCTGGCCACACTTCTCCTGCTGCAGCCCAGGCTCTGCTTGGCTCTCTGGGCTGCAAGTGCTCACTGCTGGCTCCTGTTGGGCTTCTCATCCCCCAGCACCCCCAAGTCCTTTTCTTCAGGGCTGCTCTCAAGCCAGTCCCTGACAGTTTTCTTGATAGCTCTGTCTGGAGGCTGTCATTGGCAGGAGGATCAAAGCTGACTCTGCCTCAAAAGCCATTACAGACCATCACTCTTGGTGAGGACACAGCATTTACTGCTGTGTGCTGATCAAACTCGAGTTGAATTCACTGCACTGTCACAGCTCCCTGCAGTTACTCAGGGCTTAACTGCCAGGGGTGTCTCACCAAGAGCTGGAGCCAGAGTTCCCTTGAGGATTTGGACTGTTGTGCCTAGGTATAATTCTCCTGGTTGCATCTCTTCTTGCTGCAGCCTCAAGTACCAAACAGTTAAACAAGTTCTGTCTGCCACCCAAGAGGCAATCACAGATGAGTGATGACTGAAGTGTTTTCCTGAGCATGAATTTGTAAATTAAAAGAGGAAGAGTTGAGAGAGTTTTTACAGGGTTGAGTGCCATTTGTGTCTGGAAAGGTGGCTAGAAAGGAAGCATTATTTGGACACCTGAGATTTGGGGTAAGCCCTCCAGCTTCCATTATATTTACAGAAAATTATTCTTCTTTGAGTTCTTGTGGATTATTTCACTTTTTCTACCTTCCCACACCTTGGAGAAATAATGGGCCAGGCTTGTTGCCCAGAGGCAGCTCCAAAGCCTTTCTTCCATCTGAAATGGAGAGATTTTTCTCCTGAGTTTTGTTTCCCCAAATCAGATGTGGTTTATTTTTGCTCTGGTTTTCCTGTCCTCTGAATATCTCACTATTATTTTTTTTTTTGTCCTGGAAGAGTGATTTGCCCCTGCTGGGTGGTGAGGGGTGGAAAGGTGCTGATTCTTGCTCATTGTGCAGGAACCAGTTGTTGAAGGATTGATAGCAGCAGGTGCATTTCAGTTTCCACAGGGTTTCTACATGGCCATCACAACTCTGAAGGCATCTTGGACTGCTGTGTTTTGAAATTAAGAGGTTACCATGCACAAACAAACTCTTGGTGCTGTCTGAGCTTGTAACTAGAAACACTCCTCCTCACAAGCTATCCGTTAGCTTCTTATCCTGAAGAGGTGTCAGGGCTTTGACATTCATTCTAGGTCTCCTGCTTCCTTTGGCTTCTCTTTATCAAGAAAATCCTTGCAAGCTGACTACAAAGTCCTCATGCAACCCCTGATGCCTTCAGGAAGGTTTTCTTTAGATACTTGTCTGAGGACAGGCAGAGGGAGCTGAGGCTCTTTAGCTTGGAGAGGAGGAGACTGAGAGGTGACCTCATTCATGCTGATAAAGATGTGAAGGGTGAGCATGAGGAGGATGGAGCCAGGCTCTGCTCAGAGATTCCCAATGATAGGACAAGGGGCAATGGGTGCAAGCTGGAGCAGAGGAGGTTGCACATGAACATAAGGAGAAACTTTTCCACTGTGAGAGTGACAAAACCCTGGAGCAGGCTGCCCAGAGAGGTTGTGGAGTCTTCTCCTCTGAAGCCATTCAAAACTCAGCTGGATGTGTTCCTGTGTGACCTGCTCTGGGTGATCCTGCTCTGGCAGCTGGGTTGGGCTGGATGATCTTCCAAGGTCCTTTTTGTGGTTCTGTGAGTCTTCCCACTCTGTTTTCTTGGTGTCACACAGGAAAAGGACAAAGCTCTTCGTTTTTCAGGGCAGGCAGGAGTTAAAAGGAGCAGAACTGTGTTGTGTGGCTCAAGGCAGCAGACTGGTTTGAGGACACACATAAAGAAGCAGCAGGGCCTGTGTGGCATAGGAAGACTTCAGAGCAAGCTTTGCTCAGCAGTGTGATGAGGAGCACATGGCATGACACCAAAGGAACTACTGCAACCAGAATGACTACATTTTGAGGAGGCTGTTGGAAACACTGCCTTCACTTGAAGGTTTTGGCAGTAATTCTTCTTTCTCTTCTGTTTTTGTCAGAGTGTAGAAAGCCCTCAATAACATTATTTCCTGAACTTGTTTTTTGTCCCAGCAATCTTTTATCTTGTCCCTCCCCCTCCCCAAATCCTACAGGAATCTAAGAATAAGCATGCTGGATCTAGCCCAGTGTCTCATTCACAGCAGCACACAGGCAAGCATAGTGGTAGTTTTCCCAACAGTCTTGCTCACAGCAGTTTGCAGTGCAGGGATCTCATAAATCAAAGGCAGTCTCTGTCTTTGTACATTTTTCTTCAGTGAAATTTTCCCACTTTTTAGCCTGCCTTCAACTCCTGCCATCTACCACATTCAGAACAAGAATTTCCTTCACTGCAGTACACCTTTGGGACAAACCACCTCCTGGAGATGGGTTTGAAGCTGGTTTTATGGGCTGGTGTGATAGCCCTTAGTTCTGATTTGGAGAGAGTGCCTGTGCAGTTGGTACCTGTTCCCTTTCTCCATGCCACTCTGGATTTTATGGGTATTTTTTTATCCTTCCCTTAACTGTCTCTTTTCAGCACTCAGGAAACCTAATCTGTTTAGACTGGTGCCATTGCAACTATCTTTGACAGCTACCTCAGGCTGAAGATATGAGTGTGTGGAACTGCCAGACAAATAAACTCCCTGGCTTGTCCTTACCTTGAGCTAACAGGCTTATTGAAATCCATGCCAACCTCAGGGAATGGAGCTTTGGCTAACTGGGGTTCTGGACCATTCAGTCCAGTCTGAGGCCCTGTGAATATCACCGAATCGCAGAAACATTCAGGTTGGAAAAGAGCCTCAGGATCACCAAGTCCAACCCAGAACCCTGCTCTACAAAGTTCACCCCTAAACCATAGCCCCAAGCAACATATCCAAACTGCCTTTAAACACATCCAGGGTTGGTGACCCAACAACTTCCCTGGGCAGCTCATTCCAATGCCTGACCACTCTTGCTGGGAAAAAATTTTTCCTACTGTCCAGTCTAAACCTACCCAGTGGCAGCCTGAGGCCATTCCCTCTTGTTCTGTCACTAACTACCTGTGAGAAGAGACCAGCACCAACCTCTCCTCAATGTTCTTTCAGGTAGTTGTAGACAGCCATGAGGTCTCCCTCAGTCTCCTCTTTTCCAAACTAACCATCCCCAGCTCCTTCAGTTGCTCTTCATGAGATTTCTTCTCCAGGCCCTTCCCAGCTTCCTTGCCCTCCTCTGCCCTGGCTCCAGCACCTCCACATCTCTCTTGCATTGAGGTGCCCCAAACTGGACACAGCACTCGAGGTGTGGCCTCCCCAGAGCTGAGTCCCAGAGGACAATCCCCTCCCTGCTCCTGCTGGACACAGCATTGCTGATGCCAGCCAGGATGCCTTTGGCTTTCTTGGCCACCTGGGCACACAGCTGGCTCCTCTTCAGCTACTTGGCCATCAGCACCCCCAGGTCCCTTTCTGCCAGCAGCTTTCCAGCCACACTGCCCCAAGCCTGGAGCATTGCTTGGGGTTGTTGTGGCCCATGTGCAGGACCTGGTGCTTGGCCTTCTTAAAGGTCAACCTGTTAACATTGGCGATGGATCCTATCTATCCAAATCCCACTGTAGAACCTCCCTACCCTCATGCATATCAACACTGACACCTAACTTGGTGTCATCTGCAAACTTACTGCTGACTGTGTCTTCATCAAGGTCATCAATAAAGATGTTAAACAGAAGTGGTCCCAACACTGACACCCAAGGAACACCACTTGAGACTGGCTGCCAGCTGGGTTTCATGATGGCATGCAAATCTTTTATTTTGGATGTTGTTTTTGTGATAGATGAGTATGAGGGGGAAAAAGAGGCAAAAAAAAACCCCAAAAAGGCATTTTCCTGCTTTATTGAAGATCTTTTTGGTAGACTGCAAGCAGGCAACATCACAGCCATAAGAAGTGATGCAAAAGGCTACATCTTACAGCACTGAAAAGGAAATAGGAGGATTGCTTTTGGCTGCTCTCTTTAGGAGGGTAATGTGGGTTTGGAAGAGATGCAGAACACATTAATATATTAGACAAGCCTTGCTGGTGCTTTTTAATTTTCACTCTGATAGCTAAGGATAATTCAGTTTGCTCCAGCTGGGAGGGTGTCTCGTGAAAAGGATAAAAAGTTGAATTAAAAAACCTCTTGAGGCAGTTGCAAGCAGAGTAAGCATTGCCTGAGAAGATGCTCAGTGCTGGCCAGCTGCAAGTGAGCTGCTGCCTGTGCCCATCTCCTGTAGTATTTCAGAAGCCTTCCTTGTGATTCCCCAGTTCATTACATTTCTGACTGCATCAGACAGGTTATTAAATTCCCTTGAATAAAGCTACTCTACTGCTGTCTTGAGGACTCTTGGCTCTTTCTACAAGAAGCTGATCCTCTTGGGCAGCTACAACAGCAGAGAGTCTTCAGGACAACCTGCACTGGGGGGCAGGTCTTAGTTCTTAATAACTTATTTCTTAAATGACAGCCATTCCTCCCCCCACCCTGCAGAACAAGTAGCAAGGCTGTGGTGAGGAAACTTCTCCTTCACCTGCACTGCTGTGACAGCCATCATGCCAGTGGGGCACTACAGCAGCAGACTTCAACCTCAGGCCCTGAACTACAGCATAGAATAGAATCATGGAATAGAATCATAGAATCAGTCAGGGTTGGAAGGGACCACAAGGCTCAGCCAGTTCCAACCTCCCTGCCATGGGCAGGGACACCTCACACCAGATCAGGCTGGCCACAGCCTCATCCAGCCTGACCTTAAACACCTCCCTGGACAACCCATTCCAGACTCTCACCACCCTCGTGGTGAAGAACTTCTTCCTCACATCCAGTCTGAATCTCCCCACTTCCAGCTTTGTTCCATTCCCCCCAGTGCATCCACTTCCCTGATCCACTGCTAGCCGTAAGTCACAGGAACTTGTGAGAAAAAGCAGCAATGGGCTAAAGCTCTGCTGTCAGGTGATGTTGGAGCACAGTTGTCTCCTCTGGAGACTTTCAAAACCTGCCTGGATGTGTTGCTATGTGACCTGCCCTAGGTGATCCTGATCTAGCAGGGGGTTTGGACTTGATGGTCTCCAGAGGTCCCTTCCAACCCCTCACATTCTGTGATGATTCTGTGAGCTTCATTAGAAAATCATGAAGGGGAAACAGAGAAGTGATTAAGAGTACCCTGATCCTAGAAGCTCTCCTTGGGTCTGCTCTCCTCAAAGCTGCAAGATCCTGACTGCACTTGTAAGGGCTACATGTATGTGGCAGTATAAAGGCTGCTTAACTGCCTGTAGTACCAAGAACCTCTAGAAAGAAGGACTTGATGAGCAAGGTGTGATGCCAAATCCTCAGGATTTGTCTGCACAAAGGCAGATTGTTTGGGGTTATTCTTTTTGTGATTGACTTCCCTGCTAGCTGGAGCTTTGCTCTGAGCTTTGCCAAGCAGCAAGAAGACCAGGGGAAATCTGATCTAGCTTCACCAGCCATCCAAAACAGGGGTGGGAGGAGAAAAATGATCAGCCCAAGCCTCTGCCTATCCCAGGAAATAATGTGATTGATGGCTGTGAGCTGTGCTTGCATGGGAGTTTTCAATATCCTCCAGAAACATGAATTTTGTTGGGAGCAATTTGGAAGAGTGATGGCAGACAAACTTTCCCACATGGCTTTGGTTCCAGTCCCATTCCATTTTTTTTTTTCCTTCCCTTACAGTTCAATTTGCCTTATTTACTGTTCTTAGGCCTTACCAGCATTCTCAGATCAATATGGGCTAAAAGGATTTTAGATGGAATCAGCTAGAAACAAATGCACAGTTGCTATGTCCATACAAGTCTAAGATCATTCTTCTTGATCAGCTGCAGAATAGACACATGGAGTCAACCTCTGCAAAGAGCTTGCATGGCAGTAAGTTGGGAGCAGGTATTGATCTGTTAGGGGGTAGGAGGGCTCTCCACAGGGACCTGGACAGATGGGTGGAGTCCAACAGGATGGCATTTAACAAGTCCAAGTGCCGGGTGCTGCACTTTGGCCACAACAACCCCAAGCAGTGCTACAGGCTGGGGTCAGAGTGGCTGGAGAGCAGCCAGGCAGAGAGGGACCTGGGGGTGCTGGGTGACAGCAGCTGAACAGGAGCCAGCAGTGTGCCCAGGTGGCCAAGAAGGCCAATGGCATCCTGGCCTGCATCAGGCATAGTGTGGCCAGCAGGAGCAGGGAAGTCATCCTGCCCTGTGCTCAGCTCTGGTTAGACCACACATTGAGTCCTGTGTCCAGTTCTGGGCTTCTCAATTTAAGAAGGACATTGAGATGCTGGAATGTGTCCAGAGAAGGGGAACAAGTCTGGGGAGAGGTCTGGAGCACAGCCCTGTGAGGAGAGGCTGAGGGAGCTGGGGGTGTTTAGCCTGGAGAAGAGGAGGCTCAGGGCAGACCTCATTGCTCTCTACAACTACCTGAAGGGAGGCTGTAGCCAGGAGGGGGTTGGGCTCTTCTCCCAGACACCCAGCAGCAGAACAAGAGGACACAGTCTCAAGATGTGCCAGGGGAAGTTTAGGCTGGAGGTGAGGAGAAAGTTCTTCCCAGAAAGAGTAATTGGCCATGGAGGTCTTTTCCAACCTGGCTGATTCTGTGATTGTATGATTCTGTGATTTCAACATTCATTCAATATGGTCCCAAAGAAAAGCCTCAGCTGTCCTCTTCCTTTAGGAAAATCTGCCCACTCCCACCCTTCCCCTACTTGAATTTGGCACCTCTCTCCCTGTAATGAAGATATACATCAATCAAACCCCTTGCTTGTTGCAAATGGATGTGTAAATGGAAAATGTTTGAATAATCCATTTGAAGCTGCTCCTCGGGAGATTTTTTCCTGAAGCCAATTTCACAGCCTTCCAAAAATACCTGAGCTGAATTTACCTGAGAAGGAAATGACTTTCTGCTTACCTAAATCCACCCCACACCCACGAGAGACCTTCCACTAGTTAGAGGAGTCTGCTGTATGCATCAAAGCCTTCACCACTTCACAGTGCTGCTCTGGGTTGTTAATCACACAGGGCCCATGCTCTTCCCCATAGTCAGCATCACTGCTCTCTTGGTGGATTCTCAGAGATCCATGCATCCATAAAGCCTCTCTGCTGCCCTTCCTTTCACCCTCTTTATTTTTCAGTAGGGAAAAGAGCTAATTTTTTTTCTTTTTTTCTCTTTTTTTTCTTTTTTCCTTTTTCTTTTTTTCCGTTTCCTTTCCCCCTTTTTCTCCTTTTTCTCTTTTTCTCCTTTTTCTCCTTTTTCCCCTTTTTCCCCTTTTCCCCCTTTTCCCCCTTTCCCCCCTTTCCCCCCTTTTCCCCCTTTTTCCCTCTTTTCCCCCCTTTTCCCCCCTTTTCCCCCTTTTCCCCCTTTTTCTCCTCTCCTCCTCTCCTCCTTTTTTTTAGGTTATTTTCATTTCAATCAAAAGGCAATATGTCCCTTTGAAATGGATTTGGGTTCTTTCCTCTCTGCAAAAACCTCATGGGAGAATGTGGTTCAGGAAGAGATGACCTGACTTTTTCTGTTTTGTTGGAGACAGACAGGAGGGGAATGGAGAAGAATCCAATTAAAATGCCTTTTTTTTTTCTTTGCTCTGTCTTTGACAAAGTATGCTCAGGGAAGATGAGAAACCTTTCCATTTTAGTGAGGCAAGTGCTAACAATAGAAGGCACAAAAGTTGCAGAAAATTGGGTTGTAAAGGCCAGGAGTCTGTACCTTTCTTCCTGTTTAAAGGCAGGACTGACTCGGGTGGCTGCTCCCCTGGCAGATGCTTTTCTAAACTGCTCTTGGAAGATTTTGATGGCTGGAGAATCCAGATCTCTCAGGCAGGAGCAATTCCAGTTCTTCTCTGTCCATTTTCCTCTGTTAAACATTAAAAATAGTTTCTGAATGTCTTCTGCTGCAGTCCAAGCCCATTACTTCTTGTCCAAACCCATCACTTCTTGCCCAAACCACTACAGAACAGAAACTTCTTTTTCTTCTTTTTTCCGTTTTTTTTTTTTTTTTTTTTTTTTTTTTTTTTTTTTTTTTTTGGTCTGATGGCAGCTGGCTGCTCCCTAACCCCACAGCTCCTTCTTTGTGCTGGCAAAAGCCTGAGCTGTCCGCTTTGCCCTGTGCAGAGAGCTGGACCCTCCTGTACTCATGCCAGTCCTAGGGGAGATCCTTCATCCTGTTCTGATTCCCTTGAGGGCATACTCATGAAGGCAGAGACCACCCCAGAACTGGAAACAGATGAAAAAAAGAGTTTTTTTTTAGCAAGTAACTAAGGAATGGCTGAACAGTTCCAAACTCAATTAGACCTAATTGTTTTCCTCTTGTGTTTTTTTCCTCACAAAGCAATAAATCTTTTTTTTTTTTTTTTTTTTTTTTTTATTTCCTTTCTGACCTACTCCTGGCTTAGAGGTTGCTGGAGAAGGAGTGATAAAGGCTTGGCTGAGGGATTCAGGGAGAGCAAAGGAATAAGAACAGAAAAGCCAGCAGGGTTGAATTAAGACCTGGCTCTCTGAGCTCATCTTCTTGAGCAGGTCTTGAGTGGTACACTGAAGATTATTAGCTAGGATCAGTGCTCCTTTCCTTACTGTTGCCCACCTGTAGGTATGTTACTTTCTTGCTTTTGTTTCCCACTCTTTTGAAGTGAAATGCAGGATCCTGAAGACCTCTGAAGTGTTTCAAGAGCCGGTGGTGAAGAGAGTCAGAGATTCAGCACTCTTGTTCCCAATGGAGCTTATGGCCAGCAGACAATTTAACTGAATGGCCCAGTTCAGATCATTGGGATGACACTTTTTGCCTAGGAATGTCTCTCTGAGGCTGGCAGGCAGCTGCCTTTCCAGGTTCAAGAGAAGGAATTAATTTGCTTGTCTTTGTCTGCAGGTTCTGCACAAACTAGCAGTTGAACAGGGCAAATGTTCCCTGGCCAGAATTAGAGCTCAAAGGTGCACATGGATCACAGTACCACACAGCCTCACAGTATAGCAGGGGTTGGAAAGGACCTCAAGAGATCACCAGCTCCAACCCCCCTGCCACAGCAGCATCACTTAGGGTAGTCTGCACAGGAATGCATCCAGGTGGGTTTGCAAAGTCTCCAGAGAAGGAGACTCCACAACCCCCCTGGGCAGCCTGCTCCAGGGCTCTGTCACCCTCACTGGAAAGAAGTTTCTCCTCATGTTGAGCTGAAATCTTCTCTCATCAAGCTTGAACCTGGTGTTCTTTGTCTTATCACTGTGAACCACCCAAAAGAGCCTGGCCCCCTCCACTTGACACCCACCCCTCAGATATTGATAGACATTGATCAGATCCCTCTCAGCCTTCTCCTCTCCACACTAAACAGCCCCAGGGCTCTCAGGCTCTCTTCACAGGGAGATGCTCAAGTGCCCTAAGCATCCTCGTGGCTCTGTGTTGGACTCTCTCCAGCAGGTCTCTGTCTCTCTTGAACTGGGGAGCCCAAAACTGGACACAGGACTGCAGATGAGGTCTCAGCAGGGCAGAACAGAGAGGCAGAAGAACTTCCCTAGCCCTGCTGGACACCTTTCTTGATACATCCCAGGATCCCATGGGCATACATACACCTGTGTGAACCCTTGAAGATCAGATAGTAATGCACACAGTGTTTTAGTTACCTGGAACAGAAGGATTTTGTACCAGGATGTACCCCTTGTACAGAAGGGACAAATCCTCAGTAAATCCACAGACACTGTGAAGCTGGGGAGAGCTGTGAGCACATTGCGGTGCAGAAACAATTCCAAACAGTTGTGAGAAAGTACTGAGAGATTCAAGCAATGTGATTCAATGAAGGACAAGTAACCAGTGTCTGAATTTCATTGGGAATAATTCACTGGCATCAAGGCAAACAGGAGATTGACAGGCCAGGCAGACTTTCTTTTAAGTCTGCCATCCATGGGACTCTTCCCTGCTCCTTTGCAATACTCTGCACGGTTTCCATTTTTATTCTAGGCAGCCCTTTCTATGTATGTGCCAGGGCTATTTGTCCTGCTGTATTAGCTGAATTTATTCTTCTTCCCAAAGCAAAAAAAAAAAAAAAAAAAAAAAAGCCACTGATGTAAATGAGTTCCTCATTTTTCTTTTGGGCTAGAGCTGACTGAGAGCTGGGGCTTAGCAGCAGCTGCTGTGTCACATCACGGAAATCGCAGCCCTGTCCTTGCAGCCACCCAGATGAAATCTGCTGCAAATTAAGTCAGCCCCTGAACTCTTGGTACAGTTGCTGCACAGCCAGGGACCATTAGATAGTGAAATGGGGAGAGTAAATGGGCTTGTTCAGAGGTATTCACCACCCTACCAGAATGCCTGGAAGTACAAACATGCAGCTCTTCCATCTCAGCAGATGCCTGTGAGCTGTGTTCAGCCTGCATGCAGGCTATCTCTTTTATCATCATTTTTTCCCCACCCCCAGATCTGTGATGAAGGTCATGCAGAGCTCCCCTGTGATCTGGAAAGAGTAATGAAGTTGTCTGCTCGAGTGCCTAAACCTGCATTGTGCCTGAAAGGTCTCCATCTCTTGTGGGAGGGAGGTACAGCTGGCTGTGACAGGCTGAGACATAGACCTGAAGGGGATGGATTGCTCTCAGGTAGATCCTTTAAAACCAAGTGGCAGATTGAACCTTTGTTGCAATCAATAACATAAATAGACTTCTCACTTGGCCCTGAGAAGGTGGGAACTTTGTGCGGAAGGATACTCATTAAGGTTATTTATTGTCACAGGGCACAGAGGTAAAATACTGGGCTTCCCCAGCTGTTTGGAAGCTTAAAGCTCATTTAAAGCCACTCCTGAAACCTGATTAAACTGGGGGGGGAAAAAAACAAACAACAAAAAAACTTTTGTGAACACCCTTGCTTTTCCTCACCTAGGAATTGTACACTGTTTATGGTGACCTTCATACAAAGGCCGAATTTGCTTGGTCAGACAAGAGGGCATCCTGCAAAGCCAGGACAATCCTCTCTCTGCATTGTATTAAGATGACCATAAATAACCCAGCTAGGGAAGGGAGGAACCCTGCAGGAGTAAATGTGAATGCAGTGAGACAGCTGTGCAGAAAAAGGCTTCCCTCAGGCACTGATCACACCTGCTGAAAGAGGTTTCTGCAGTTTAAATCAGGGCAGATGGGGAGTGGTAGCTTTCACAGGGGAAGCCTCACACTTGAACTGCAGAATTTGCAGCTAGATTGAATTCTGAGGTCTGTTTGGACACACCTGCCTGCCCAGCAGCTTGAAGCCCAGTGCCTGTTTGCACAACTCTCTCTCCTTGCCTGGACTGCAAAAGGGAGTATCTCCCATTCCTTAACTGTTGCTTCTTCTTTTCTTTTCCTTTTTTTTTTTCCTTTTCCTTGCAGTATCTCCATGTCCCAGTGTTCACCCTTGCTTACCCTGCTTACCCACCCCTTCCTCCTTTAGGCATTCCCAAACATTTTGGTTCCTCTTTGAGACAACCCCTGCCTTCAATGGTTCAAGCTTTGCAGTGAGGGAAGTAATTTTACCTTCCCCTCCCTCCCTGGGAATGAAACAGGCAGTTACAAGGACTCAGATGTTTTCCTCCCTTGGCTGAGGCTTGCTGCTGAGCTATCTGGTAGCCCAGTTTGTTTCTCTGGCTGCTGGCCTTTGAAGGATGTGCTGCCACAGATGTGTCATGAGCTCTGCTCACCAGAGCAAATGAGAACAAATGAGAGGCTGAGAGATTATGGCCTGAGCAGCAGCAGTCCTGTCAAAACCTGGCTCACTGTCCACCAGCTCCTAGATTTAGACTAAGGGAGATGCCTCACAACAGGTACTGGCAAAGAGCAGCTCTGCCTGATTCACCTCCCAAGGGCAGCTCTGCAAACTTCCCAAGGTGCTGCAGGCTCTGGGTGATAGAGCAAAGCAAGACTGCTCTTGGCTTATAGCACAGCATCACCTGCCTGCATGCCCTGCAGAATGGTGTGCCACCACCTGCAGGGATGCTTCATGGTGTAATGAAGGCTAGACATGGGAGAAGGAGGAAAATGAGGGTGCCTGACACCCCTCCTGCATGGGGGCCCTGAGCAGGGACATTGACTTTAGCTAGGGGACCTGAGCAGCTTTCAATTAGCCTGAGCTTGGGACTCAGTTGAAGCTTCATGAGAGGTGCTGTATCTTGTGGTTGGTTTGGTTTGGGGTTTATTTTTTGGTGGGGTTTTTTTGGTTGGTTGGTTGGTTGGTTTGGGAAGGAAATGAGCATGGTAGAGGGTGCCCAGAAGGAAAGCTCAAAAAAAGAGGAGGAGTTATCACACTCTGCTTTGTCAGCCAACCACTTCTCTTTACTTTCATGATACATAATGAAAATCACCAAGAAAGTTTGGGAGGCTTGAGGTGTGTGTGTTTGTTTCTTTCTGCCTTTCTGTCTATGTTTTTCAGTCTTTCTACCTTTCTTTTCTACCTTTCTTTTCTACCTTTCTTTTCTACCTTTCTTTCCTTCTTTTCTTTCCTACCTTTCTTTCCTACCTTTCTTTCCTTTTCTTTCCTTCTTTTCTTTCCTTTCCTTCTTTTCTTTCCTTCCTCTCTTCCCCACCCTCCTTCCCCCTCCCCTCCTTCCCCCCTCTCTTCCCCCCTCCTTTCCCCCCCACCCTCCTTTCCCCCTTCCCTCTTTCTGTCTCTCTGTCTTTGTCTTTTGTTTGTTATTTTATTTTACCACAGCACCCTTCTTTGCCTAAAGAAATACTACCTATATATATTAAAAAAAAAAAAAAGGAACTAGAAAAGAACAGAATGAAGAACTGTAACTTCACAAGGTCATCTAATCTTAGACAGGTGGAGGTGATGAAATATCCAATAAACATCTTCTCAGGAGACCTGAGCCATGTACCAATGACCAATAGCCTTTAATTCCAATATTTCTGACAGGCATGACCTGTATTAGATTTCCCCAGCTCTCATTTACTCTTCATGCAGCAGTCCTGTCTCAGCTCTGAGAAGGATCAGGAAAATGTGCATTTTTTCTGCTAGTTCAGTGATCACTTAGAGTTTTCACCCTGCAAACGAGTCACCTCTTTAAAGCTAGGTTCACTGTGCATTTTCTGGTGTTCCTCAGATTTTCTTAAACTCCCACTTTTTTTTTTTTTTCCCATTGTACTGGTAGGGAAATATAAAAGTAACTGATATCTGAAAACACTTCTGGTAAAAAAAAAAAAAAAAAAAAAAAAAAAAAAGAGGGTGGGTTTTACAACAGGACCTGGACAGGTTAGACTGATGAGCCAAGGCTCATTGTGTGAAATTCAGCAAGGCCAAGTGCCAGATCCTCCACCTGGGTCACAACAACCCCATGGGAAGCTACAGACTTGGGGATGTGTGGTTGGAAAGCTGCAACTCAGAGAGGGACCTGGGGGGTTCTGGTTGACAGTTGGCTAAATATGAGCCAGCAGAGTGCCCAGGGGGGGAAGAGAGCCAATGGCATCCTGGCTTGTACCAGAAACACAGTGACCAGCAGGGACAGGGAGGTGACCATCCCCCTGTGCTCAGCACTGCTGAGCCCACACCTTGAGTCTTATGTTCAGTCCTGGGCCCCTCACTACAGGAAGGACATTGAGGAGCTGGAGGAGGTCCAGAGAAGGGCAATGAGGCTGGAGAAGGGCCTGGAGCACCTGGGCTGTGAGGAGGGGCTGAGGGAGCTGGGGGTGTTCAGTCTGGAGGAGTCTGAGGAGACCTCATTGCTCTCCACAACTCCCTGAAGGGAGGTTGGAGTGAGGAGGGGGCAGCCTCTTCTCCTTTGTGTCAAGAGAGAGGAGCAGAGGGAATTATTTCAGGCTGCACCAGGGGAGGTTCAGGCTGGATATTAGGAAATATTTCTTCCCAGAGAGGTTTCTCAAGCACTGGAATGGTCTGCCCAGGGCAGTGGTGGAGTCACCATCCCTGGAGGTGTTTAAGCAGAGTGTGGTTCTGGCACTTATGGACATGGTGTAGGGTTGCCCCTTCAGTGCTGGGTCTAAGGGTTGGACTGGGTGAGCTTGGAGGTCTCTTCTAACAGGCTGTTTTCTGTGATTCTGTGGTTCCCTTATTGTATGATGGTGTGAATTCCTGATGAGCTGAATCATGTATGGAGGGAGATACACAGATCCTAACAGCCTTGCTGCCTTGCTGCTTTTCAACACTCTGAGTATCCTCTTTCCACTTGAAGGCAGTTTGTGACTGTCTTGCAAAACAGTTCCTCCAACAGAAAAAAAAATTCAAATTAGAAAAGCAGAAGCAATAATGAACTTTTTTTGCTCTGCATCCCTAGATGTAGTAAAGCAGCACTGAGCCTGAGAGGAGAGGAACATTCTGTAAGGCTGCCTTGCACTTGAGGCATGAGTAAGCATCAGCAGTAGGTCCACTCTGATTGGCAGCTGCCATGGCTAGAAGCTGATGTTCAGAATGCACATAGGGGAAAAAAAAAAAAAGAATAATTATTAATAAAGCATCTTTGGGCAGATGAGGTTTCTGATTTTCTTGACTGGCCAATGTGTTTGTGAAAAAATCTGTGTGCAATTTTATCACCCCAGAAGCAAGGGACAAGGCAATATTTCTGCCTTCTGTCTGACTCCTATTGCCTTGGGGACAGCTCATTCTATAACTGCCAAGCCAAACCCTTGGATTAAGTGCTAAACTTGATAGGAAGTACAGAGCCTATTTAAACATGTCAAACACAACCTGTGGCCTACTTAGAGGCTATTTAAACATCACCTATTCAAATATGCCTTCATCTAAGTCTGTGTGGATCTTCTTTCCTGCCACAGCCTTTGCAAATGAAATGCCTCATAATAACAAACAAACAAACAAAAAAAAAGAGGTGATAAAACATGAGCAGGACCACCAGCTTTGCTGCAAAAGAAAGCAAGGAACAGGGTTTCAAGCATGTTGTACTGAGGTGGGGGTTGGTGTCTTCTCCCTGGAATCAGGTAGTAGAACAAGAGGGAAATGGCCTGGAATTGAGCCAGGGGAGGTTTAGGTTGGAGATTAGGAAAAATTTCTTTACTGAAAAGGGTGCTCAGGGATCGGAGGAGGCTGGCCAGGGAGGTGGTGGAGGCACCATCCCTGGAGGTGTTCAAGAAACCTGTGGACATGGCAGCTGGGGACAGGGCTTAGTGGCCGTGGAGGTGTTGGGTTGATGCTTGGACTTGATGGTCTTAGAAGGCTTTTGCAGGCCAAACAATTCCATGATTCTATGATTGCCAGTCTGTGGCATACACTAATCTCTGAGACAGAGAGAGAAGGAAATTAATTTGTACAGCTCCATGGCTGTCACTTGTGCCACACGGCTAGCAATGCTCTTTGCAAGAGGTTTGAAAGCTTTTGCACCTGCCCCTGATTCCAACATGTGCCTGAATTTGTCTTCTGTACCACCTCTTGACTTCAGAATGTGTCTGGAAAAGGAAACAGGGGCAGGATATAGCTCCTCTCCATTGCTTCCTGTTTGTTAGCCCCATATTAGGACCCATAGGTCCTGCATCTGGGGAGAAATAACAACAGGCACCAGGACAGGTTAGAGGCTGCCCTGCTGGAAAGCAGCTCCACAGAGAAAGACCTTGGAGTGCTGGTGGGCAGCAAGTTCTGCATGGAACAACAATGTGCTCTTGTGGCCAGGAGAGCCAATGGGATCCTGGGATGTATCCAGAAAGGTGTCCAGCAGGGCTAGGGAAGTTCTTCTACCTCTCTGCTCTGCCCTGCTGAGACCTCACCTGCAATCCTGTGTCCAGGTTTGGGCTCCCCAGTTCAAGAGAGACAGAAAACTCCTGGAGAGAATCCAACAGAGAGCCAGGAGGATGCTTAGGGGACTTGAGCATCTCCCCTGTGAAGAGAGACTGAGAGCCCTGGGGCTGTTCAGTCTGAAGAAGAGAAGACTGAGAAGGATCTGATCAATGTCTATCAATATGTGAGGGGGTGAGGGGTGGGGGTCAAGTGGAGGGGGCCAGGCTCTTTTGGGTGGTGCACAGTGATAGGACAAGGAACAATGGAGACAAACTTGAACATAGAAGATCTCACCTCAACATGAGGAGAAACTTCTTTACAGTGAGGGTGACAGAGCCCTGGAGCAGGCTGCCCAGGGGGGTTGTGGAGTCTTCTTCTCTGGAGACTTTGCAAACCCACCTGGATGCATTCCTGTGCAGACTAACCTAAGTGATCCTGCTGTGGCAGGGGGGTTGGACCTGGTGATCTCTTGAGGTCCCTTCCAACCTCTGCTATACTGTGAGACTGTGATATTCATGTATCATCCTTGTGCAGACCAACAGCATCTGCTTGCCCAGGTAGAGGCTGTCCTGTCCCACCCCTCACTCTGCTACAGCTCTAACTCCAGAAAAACTGATGGGCTTCCCAATTTTGGGAGGTGGCAGTGTGACCTAGGTGTCCTAGTGAGTTATCCTCACTCCAGCTGTGGCATGGCCTTGCTGTGTGATCTCAGGCAACCATTTGATTTGGCTTTCACCACTTGTGCTTTGTCTTGTACATGCAGACCATAAGTTATCTGTGTTCTTGTTAGGGCTTGTGAGGCTATCTAGTGTAGTGATTTTGCCCAGTGAAATGCTGCAACAAAAGGCTCCCAACAGCGTCTCCTCCAAGCTAGGAATGAAAATCATGGAATTATAGAATGGTCTGGGTTGGAAGGGACCTCCAAAGGTCATCTAGGCCAATCCCCTCTGCAGTAAGCAGGGAAAATGTCTTGGACTATGACTTTTGCTAATGCTGTGGACCAAAATTGAGGTCTATGTGCAGAAGAAAGATTTTTCTCTTACCTTGTGGCTCGTCATGGGAGTCCAGGCAAGCAGATTGTCTTTGCTTCCTGTAGGAGAAAAGGAAAGTTGATTTACTGCTGTTTCCATTAATTGTTGCTAATGCAAAGAGGAAATGTTAGTAGTCTTTGCTCTCTGGAGGGGAGGTGCTGCTTGGCCTTCTGTGGAAGGAGGAAAAATACCAAGAGAGGATAATCTACTGGGATGCTGTCACTGGTAACAGCAGTGACCTTTTTCCCTGTGGTCAGCAGTTGGCATCATGAAGACAAATCACTTCAACTTGCAAGCTTAAAGATCTTCTTTGTACTGAGCAAGAAAATTACAAAGCCCCTCAAGAAATAAAAGAGTATTTGCAGCTACAGTTCATGTTTTTTCAAGTCCTTTATTAAAATGGCTGCTGTCCATGAAGAAGCAAGACACCTATCATACTCTGACACCTCAAACTGGCTGGTGGTGGATGTACTGGAGAGGATTTGGGTTGCAGGTAACCCTAAAGTCCTCTCTCATTCTAGCAAGAGTGTGAGCTATGAGAAGGAACCAGGCACTCCTGCACCTTGGGATGAATTAAGAACACTGTGTCCAGCAGATAGAGGGAGGTTCTCCTCCCCCTCTGCTCTGGTGAGACCACACCTGGAATATTGCATCCAGTTTTGGGCTCCCCAGTTCAAGAGGGAAAGGAATCTACTTGAGAGAGTCCAGCGAAGGGCTACAAGGATGCTGAAGGGACTAGAACACTGCCTGGTGAGGAGAGGCAGAGAGCCCTGGGGCTGTTCAGTCTGGAGAGGAGAAGACTGAGAGGTGATTTAATCAATGTCTATAAATATCTGAAGGCTGGGGGTCAAGAGGGAGGGGACAGGCTCTGCTCACTTGCACCCTGGGATAGGACAAGGGGTAATGGATAGAAGCTCCAGCACAGGAGGTTCCACCTCAACATGAGGAGGAACTTCTTCCCTGTGAGGGTCACAGAGCCCTGGCACAGGCTGCCCAGAGAGGTTGTGGAGTCTCCTTCTCTGGAGACTTTCAAGCCCTGTCTGGATGTGTTCCTGTGTGAGCTGTGCTGGATTCTATGGTCCTGCTCTGGCAGGGGGGATTGGACTGGAAGATCTCCAGAGCTCCCTTCCAACCCCTAAAATCCTGTAATCCTGTCCTTAGGGTTTGCCACCACTTGATGAATGCAGATGTTTTTGTTCCATGGAACCTTGGAATCTCTCTAGGCAGGAGAATCAGTGACAGGACATAAGGTTCCACTTCACCCATACCCATTTCCACTTCCAGCACTGTATGCTCAGGAACACCTTGAGGTCATTATAAAATAGAGCCTATAGAATTGCCATGGTGATAGCTGCAATTCCTCCCTTGTGCTTCTAGGTGACCTAGGAGGGCAGCTCTGGAAGGTTCTTTCTAATCTACTGCTCAGCCTCATATATTTTTTTATATATATGGAGTTTATAAGGAAGGTCACTCTTCATAACTCATTTCTTTAACCTTGTCCTTATTCTCTTTATTGAAAAGCAAAAGTGGGAGCAAACAATCAGGCAGTGTGTGAAGGGAAGAAGAGCAAACAGTTTTGAACAGCTATGGACCTTCCCTTGGTTGAGATGCTAGTATTGTGTGCTCATTGAGAGGTGTCTGTGGAATGTGGACAGAGCAATGGGGGAAGTCTGGAGAAGAGAAGGCTCCCAGGAGACCTTCTTGTGGCTTTCCAGTATCTGAAGGGAGCTACAAGAAAGCTGGGGAGGGCCTTTTGAGGGTGTCAGGGAGTGACAGGACTGGGGGAAATGGAGCAAAACTAGAAGTGGGGAGATTCAGATTGGATATTAGGAAGAAATTCTTCCCCATGAGGGTGGTGAGAAAGTGGAACAGGTTGCCCAGGAAGGTGGTAGAAGCCTCATCCCTGGAGGCTTTTGCAGCCAGGCTGGATGTGATTCTGGTCCACCTGCTCTAGTGTGAGGTGTCCCTGCCCATGTTAGGGAAGGTTGGAACTAGATGCTTCTTGAGGTCCCTTCCAACCCTAACAATTCTATGATTCTAAGTAGGACACAGAGTGAACTTTGCTGCAAATCAGAGCAGTCCCTACCATTAACAACTTAGCAGCTGGCTTTCATCTCTGAGGAGTGATATATCTGTAAGTAATTAAACACCAGCATGTAAAAGCTATCACTGGAGTGGAGCAGATCACAGCAGTGGGTCCTGAGACCCATCTTAGCTATGAGACCCATCCTAGCTATGAGTGCTTCTGTAGGTGTACCCTAGAATGTGTCTACAGGGAGCCAAGTGCACTGAGAGCAGACCTACACTACTATCCCTGCAAATGGGGCAAGCTGAGAGCTCAGGGTTCAGCTCTGGGCTGCTGAGAGATCACTGTGATGTGGTACTTGCCTTTCAGGTGGGTGCTCAGTCTCTGATGTGTCATACTGTGCAGTGCAGGGGTTGTAAGTGCATCTCCAAGCTCAGACTCACTCACCTTGCTTACTCCCTGTTAAGTACCCCCTGTAGAAAGCATCCTGTTAACTTCTTCACTGGTGTGAATCATGAGTAAGAGCTGCTGTTCTCTGGCTGGCCAGGCTGGATGATTGGGCTGCAGGTTGCAAATACTGTGATATGTGTTGAGGTGGGGGCTTGAGGAGAAGTGCTGGACCTCTCTCAGGAAGGAAAAGGATCAGTCAGAAGCATCATGCTTGGAACAGGCTGCAAAAGACTTCAGCTGGGGCTGCATGTTAATTCCCTTACCTCTGTACCCTCCCACATCTTGCCTTCAGCCTTACTTACTTCTGCATTTCTGGATTGAAGAGAATCAGTTGCTTGGATGTTAAAATACTTTCCTGGGCTGAAGGAGTTGATGGTTTACATTGAGGGGATTGCTTTTTGTTTGGGGTTTTTTGTTTGTTTGGGTTTTGATTTTGTGGGGGTTTTGTTGTTGTTGTTAGTTAGTTAGTTTGTTTTCATTTGCTTGTGTGGTGGGTTGAAATTACCCCCCAACAAAAAATTGCCAGACCAGCTTAGTTGAAAACAAATGAAGCTATATTTACAAGCAAAACTTGGTTTGTTTGTTTGTTTGTGTTTTTTTTAAATTATTATTTATTTATTAATGCCAGGGAACACCCTGAGAGTCAGAGTTGGTGTCTAGCTAGCCCCCTAAGTACTGAGACTTGGGATGCTTCCAGGGAGCAATCAGTGGCATTGCAAGGGCCACAGTGGGAGATGGATTTGGTTCTCAGGTTTGAGGTGAGACAGATGATTTGAATCCTAACAGCACAAAATGCATGGGGAAGAAACTCTTAGGGCTTCATAGGAGAAGGCAAAGCCCCAGCAGGACAGTCCAGCTGACCACGATGAGGATGGTGTGTTCTCCAGCTGAGGCACTGGTCAGGAGCACTCACCAGCTTTACCCTCTGCAAGTTAAGTTATGAAACAACCTGCAGCTGAAATGCAGGCAAACGTAGATTATAGAATCATAGAATCATCGAATCAAGAAGGCTGGAAGAGACCTCAAAGATCATCGAGTCCAACCTGTCACCCTACACCTCATGCCTATCTAAACCATGGCACCAAGTGCCACGTCCAATCCCCTCTTGAACACCTCCAGGGATGGTGACTCCACCACCTCCCTGGGCAGCCCATTCCAATGGCCAACCACTCTCTCTGTGAAGAACTTTCTCCTCACCTCCAGCCTAAACCTCCCCTGGCGCAGCCTGAGACTGTGTCCTCTTGTTCTGGTGCTGCTTGCCTGGGAGAAGAGACCAACCCCCTCCTGGCTACAACCTCCCTTCAGGTAGTTGTAGACAGCAATGAGGTCACCCCTGAGCCTCCTCTTCTCCAGGCTAAACAGTCCCAGTTATGTTAGTCTTCATTGCTGAACTGTCTCCCCCAGCCCAGAGAATTATTTTTCTTCTAGTAAAACAACAGATCATTCTCAAATGCATCCCTTGAAAGGTCTTGGGCTGCATGCCAGGATATTGGAGCTAGGAGGGAGCTCCAGGATGGGGATGGATGGGGCTGGCTGCAGCCTGGAGATATTTATGTGTATGCACAGGCATTATTTCAGTGAGAGCCAGAGCAGTGTGCTTAGCCTAAAATTTACCATTGAAAGGCTCTAAACCCATTTTCAGTCTGGCAACATCATTTAAAAGGCCTTGCAGTGTCTAGGATGACTGAAGCAAACTTCCTCCCTCCCTCCCCCGTTTTCTTGCCTCTCGCATCTCACCTTGACTGCAGGTGGCTGGATGTGACCGTGCGGGGAGGAAGGGGACAGCAGGGCTGGCTGCTGTGACAGCAAGGGACTGCCGGCGGACGGGAGGACGCCAGCCCCAGGGCTTCTCATCAGCTCTCCCCTGCTACGAGGGCTGGGGTGGGCTTGCGGGGTCCCCAGCTGCTGCCCTGGGAGGGGAGGGCTGGGGTCGGGGAGCTGCGGGGTGTCCCCTGTCGGGGGCTGCCTCCCGCGCCGGCTGCCGCAGGGCGAGGCTGCGGGCGCCGCTCCCGGCTCCCTAACTTTCTCTCAGTCAGCTTCTGCTTCAGCCACGAGAAAAGCGGTTCCTGCACACCCCGGTGAGGTGACCTGAGGGACTGGTGATACCGAAGCCTCTCCTGGCGCTGCAGAAAGTGAGACTTTTTTTTTTTTTTCTGTTGTTTTTTTTACCGTCAATGGATTTTGATGACAAAAGCTGTAAGTCAGCCTTTTTCCTTTCCTCTTTAGTCCGTAAAGATCTATGCTGTGGGAGAGCCCAGCCTGAGCAGGATCCAATCCGGGGAAGGGAACTTGGCACACGTACTGCAGTATCATCTCCCTTCTGCAGCAGATGATGCTGTAAGAAAGTGAAATTCATTGTCTGTTCGCAGCAGGAGCCCGTCCGTCCATCTGCTACCTGTCATTGTCTGTCTGTCCTAGAAATTTAAACAGCCATCTTCCTCTGTGCCTGTCACATAAAGGCAGTAATAATAGCAGCCTTTGACACCTCCAGCCCTTTCCTGTCTCTCCCTTCAAGGCTTTGTTAAAAAAAGGCTTTCGGCGGTGGGGGGAGAAACAAGAGACAGAAACTGTGTTTGGAAGACCACTTCTCAGGGAAAAGGTTTTTCACTCAGGGAAAAGCCATCCACAGGAGCTGAATCTTCTCTGGGAGGTCAGTCCTGCCTGGATAACCCTTTCTGCCCAGCTCTCACTAGGGCCCTTGGGGACTGCACTGCCCTAGGACAGCAGAGCCTTTGTGTTTCACAGGGGCAGGTGCAGGCGTTGACAAAGCCACAGCTTGAGCTCTGGATTTTGGGTTGGAAAACGAGGACCTCCATTTCAGAGGGGTGGCAGGCAAGGGATTGTATTTCCAGCCCTGGTGTCCTGAGGGCTGCCCAGCTCATGGAGTGGGCAGACAGCTATTCTTCTCCCCAGATGATGCCCACATGTCACCATGGCTCTGGGCTGCAGCCTGTAAGAGGTGGCTGCAGCAACCAGGATTGCAAGGAACAAACAGCAGTGATAGTCCTGCTGGCAAAAGCAGTGGTCAGTTGCCATCACCCATTCATGCTTCCAAGTCCTTATGCCAGGACAAATGGCAAACCTGCAATCTGACTTCATGCTTCCTGAAACAGCAACTGTCTCACACTTCCCTGCTTGCTGGTGGGGTGTGGCTGGACTGGAGCTGTAGTGTTGCCCTGGAGGTGTTTAAAAAAAGCCTGGATGAGGCACTTAGTGCCATGGTCTGGTTGATTAGATGGGGTTGGGTGATTGGTTAGACTTGATGATATTGCAAGTCTCTTCCAACCTGGTTGATTCTGTGATTCTGGGGCATAGCAGGGGTGCCAAGGCATAGAAAAGAAATGAGAGACCAGAAGAAAGCAAATGTCTTTAGCATGCTCCAGTCTCTATAGTAAATCCTCTCCTGGGAGTGAATGATTTCCTAGATTCTTATCTAAGAGAATGGGAAGATGGAGGTGAAAAAAGCACAAGTCAGAATTGAAAGCTTTCTGCTCATTGCCCTCAGCAGGGAGTCCTGCTGGACCCCTGTGCTTCATGGTCCTCTGACCTGTGAGGGCTATGAGCTTTGTTGGATAAAGGAGAAACTGCCTTGGCTGTGTCTCTGGAGAATGACCCACTCCTGAGTGCCATCACTTCAGCTTTGCAGGGGTCCCACCTCAGCAGCTGCTCTTCAGCCTAAAGCTGATTTCCTGGGTGGCACTGATGTTTTAGAAGCGGTTGCATCACTTGAAAGCGAAGGCTTGTTGCCAGATTTCACAGGTTTCACAGTTACTGGCAGCTTTCTCTCACTCCTAGCAGAGGCACACAGAGAGGCACAGACTATAGGAACCTCACTCCTAGCAGAGGTATACAGAGAGGCAGGGACTGCACAGATCCCCCTGGGAGGTGACAGCTGAGCCCTTTGCTCAGCATGTTGCCTGAGCTTTCTTTCTGAAACCTTGAAGACAGCACACTGGCAAGAAAACTGCATCAAAGAACAGCTGCAAGCTTCATGGGGAGGCTGATGGCAAAGATGTCTTTTGGGTTTGTAGTCTTGGAGCTTAAGACACAGGATGGGAGTTGGGCCTCCTGGGTTTACATCCTGTAAACTTCTGGCTCCCTGTACGACTCATAGGAGACATTTAATCTCTTTTTTTTTTTTAGTGCTTAAAAATAAAAAAACCATGAATTATAAGAGTGGTGGAAGATCTAGGAGAGATGACAACGTTGGCTCATCTAGGAAACTGGAGATTGAGGAGGTTAGGGAGACTTGGTCAGGCAGAGAACATATCGTATGATAAATACAGGCCAAATATTAAAACAACTCCTGCCCCCAAAAGCTTCATAAAACTAGAGGCAATCACATGGGAAGCTTGGTGCCTTTGTGAGGTGGCAAACACTTGGGGCTGCTAAATGATGCTAAATAAAACCAGAAGGTCTAGGCAGTCTGGAAAGATGTTTCCACTGCAAAGAATCCAAGAGCAGCATAGAGTAACGGCATTTTTTTTCCAGCTTGCTTTACAGAAACACATCAGCAATGTACTGCACTGTGGCAAAATGACAGAATGGATATCAGATGGGATAAGAACCATGATGGTCTTCAGCTGATATTCTTACGGTTGGTGAGGTCTTTCCCCACAGATAGTTTTCATTCAGTCCCTCTGAGGAATAGGTCATTAACAAACCTGCTGGCACCTTGGCTCTGCCTCCAGTTTCCAAAGGGCTTCTGAGATGGTTCTGTAAACCAGAAGAGGCTTGAGGAATGGTACATCCCAAACAGCTGTGGGCAGACACAGTCTAATACCTTATGGTAGGTCAGGCCATAATGAACTTCTGCAGCTGGAGGCCCTCCTAGGCATTGCTTTACATCCTGGAGAAAAGCTCTACACTGATGCAGGCTTGCAGTGAGTAAAGCTACCTTTATTGCCTTGGAGCCAAAAGACTGAGACACTGGAACAGGTTGCCCAGGGAGCCTCATGCCTGGAAATTCTTAAGGCCAGGTTGGATGTCGCTCTGGGCAACCTGATCTAGTGGAAAGTGACCCTGCCCATGGCAGGGGGGTTGGAACTAGATGATCCCTGAAGTCCCTTCCAACCCTGAGAGTTCTGTGACTCTGTGACCCCACTGGCTTCACCATCTCAGCTTTCACTGCTCAAAGTGATTTGTGACTTTCTGCACAAGTCTTTGCTTCATTTGCTTCTTACCTTTGGAAGATGCAGTTCCATCCATGACAGATCCTGCTCTAGGTGAGATCTTGGCCAAAGCCTGAATACGTTTTGCAAGATTCAGCCAGTCTTCATGAGCTCCTTTGGACAGGTTCTATTTCTAGGCTACCAAATGTGTTTGAGTGACTCTCTCCACAGCTACCCATGAAAATGTGGACAATCTGTTATTGCAAACCATTGGGGCATTGGGTACCTGGGAGTGGATACAGATTTCACTTGTTTAAACACTAAGACAAAAGCTTTTCCAGGATCAGTCACTGCACTGCCAAACGAGGACTGCTTGAAAAATATATTAAGGGCATTTGTTGAGTTGTGGTAATAAAATAAAACATTTAATAAAGACTGCTTTGCAGTTCTGTAATGCCTTCCAGCAGTGGAGATTTACTTTCAGGGTGCTGCCTGGATGTCACAAAATAAAAGGCTTACTAGAAATGCAACAGATAATAAATTCAAGAGATTAAATCTCCTCCCTTGTGGATATGTGTTAATAAAAGATCCCCATAATGCTCCTGAAATAGAGGAAGTACAAAAGATAATAGCAAAGGTATGCAGTGGAAATAAAATGCTGTGAGTGACTAAACTAATCAGTGGATTAATGCATGACCAGTGTGAACAGAGCTCCTTTGGCAGCCCACACAAATCCCAGCAGAGCTCACTGTTGTACACTGAAAATAAAACTGACCTTGATACGGAGGGCAGGAAATGCCTGAATGCTCTTCCCTGAAATATTGTTCCTCAAATCAATTCCTTCATTAACAAATCACCCATGTTTTCCATTCTGATCCACCCTAATCCTCTTCTGGCAACCCACTGACTAAGGAGCAAAATAATTTCCAGGATAGGAGGGGGAAACTGGAACTGTATTATATGGGTACTGGTTCTCTGGATATGCAAAGGGTAGGGGGAAGATCCACAGCAATATGAAGCTTTCTGGGAAATCTGACATCAGAACAAGTTTGGATATCTTAGTATGTGTTGGCATCTAGCTCAAATGTATTGCCCAAACCAGTTGGTAGAGGACAGAAAACTCAGTCTTTTGTCTTCTAGCAGCCTTTAACCCTTGCTTTTTGATGCCTCCACATGGTAAATCAAGTGGAGATTGCTCTGCTCATTTCTAGCAGCACAGGTTTTCTTGGCAGCCTGTTTTTTTCTGGGGCTTTCAGGCATTTGTGAAATGATTCTATTCTTAACAATGCAATATATAGAACTGGAATGGCTGTCTTGCCAAATCAGTCCTTGAAATCACTGCTGGGTTTGCCTTCGGTTTTGTGGCAGTTTTAGGCTGATGCCTAGAAAAATTTTCCACAGAGTGAGTAGAAAAGTGGTAGAATGTAAAATAAATCACCACTGGATGCAAAAGAAAAGTAGGGGTAAGGTCTAAATAATCCCACTGGTCTGATAACTAACATAAAGTTAGTTGTATAAACTGACTTTTACCTCCTTTTGGCTTCTTTGCTCTAGCAGATACTAGCTGGTGGCTTTTGCTTGGCTGTTGCTGACCTTGGCTGTGTTCTTTTGTTGTGGCTAAGTACTGACTCTGCTTTCCTCCTCTTTCTTTTTTCCTTGTCCAGGAGGGGAGAGGGGGAAGCTGTTGGTAACCCCCTGGTTTTGTCCAGGGGGGTTCTTATGTTGTTTATGAATTGCAAATATGTGTAAAGATTGTATATTTTGTGCATATTCATGGCATTTCCTATTTCTAGACTTCAGTGTGCTTGTAAATGGAGCTTCATTTGCCTTCCAACTGAGCTAGTCTGGTGTTATAGTTTAAGCTTTTCCCAGAGTCCAAAAGCCCCAAATGGAACAGATTTAGATTGCCTCCCCTCTCCCTTTTGTGTCAGTAGGGTAAAAGCAAATTAGGCAGGGGAAAGGAGAGGTAAAAATCATGAAATAAATAGTCTGGAATCAATTTGGAAGTAAAGAAGGTAAGTTTAACAAAATATATATGTATATTTTGTTAAACTTACCTTTTTATATATGTATAGCATTTGAGTAACAGGGAAAGTTACAAAGGTATAAAGAAAAGGGTAAATAAACAAATATAGAAACCCAGGCCCAGCTGGCACTGGATTCCCTTGATGTAAATGTGGATTCTCTTTGGATGGAGTCCTCAGAAGTGTGGATGCAGCATGGATGCTGCATAGAAGTGTGGACGCGGGCAAGCTACATAGTAACTCAGGAAGCAGGGGAGAAGCAAAGAGGTCTGTGGAGCAGGCAAGGCAGGAGAAAGAGAGAGAACCAAGGAGATGGCTTCCCTTAAATAGGTTTGCTGGACAGGAAGGGGGAGTGGCATGGATCTTGACTCCAGGGACCCCTCCTCCTGGAAGGGGGTACCAAGTCTCTCTCTGCCCACCTGGGTCAGGTTTCTTTGTCCATCTGGGGGCTGGGTTCTTTTCGACCCTCTCCAGGGATGGGTGTAACCTGACACATCTGGCAAATTTTATTTTGGGGTTATATTCTCCAAATTAGGTGTGTGTGGGGGTGGTGCAATTTTCAACCCACCACAATTTTCTTCTGTGTCCTTTTGGACCTACGGCATCTAAAAAAGGGTGATGTGCACATGCACAGACACACATCCACACACAGACTCACAGAAAACCCAATCTGGCTAAATGCAGGCTTTAAAAAGAAAAATCAAGTCTGTTACTCAGAGATCATAAGAGGATTGAAATTACAAGGGGGGGTTTTAAACGTATGTTCCTTGGAGTTGAGCATACACTTGCTGCGAGATGGCTCCTTGCAACCACGGAGATGAGGAAAGTGCTTCAGAAAATGAAAGCTGGAAACGTTGAAACAGGATAATTTCAGTAGCTGGGGCTCTAAGTGGCATATTAAGAAGTCTTGGAAGTGGCAAATGTGACAGCAGTGAATAGGAAATAAGTTTGCAGAATGGAGTGGTGTGGCCCTGTTTAGCTGTGGGCAGGCAGGATGCACATTCCCCTCTATGGCTATAAGCTGGCTGCGTTTCCTAGAATCAGAGTAGTCTGGGTTGGAAAGGACCTCCAAAGGTCATCCAGACCAACACCCCTGCAGTCAGCAGGGACATCCCCAACTAGATCAGGTTGCCCAGGGCCCCATCAAGCCTCACCTTGAATATCTTCAGGGACGGGGCCTCGACCACCTCCCTGGACAACCTGTTCCAGTGTTCCACCACCCTCATGGTGCAGAACTTCTTCCTGACATCCAATCTAAATCTGCTCTTCTCCACTTTGAAGCCATTGGCCCTCGTCCTATCACTGCAGACCTTTGCACACAGTCTCTCTCCATCCTTCTTGTAGCCCCCTTCAGGCAATGGCAGGCTGCTACTAGGTCTGCCCAGAGCCTCCTCTTCTCCAGGCTGAACACCCCTAGCCTCCTCAGCCTGTCCAAGTAGCAGAGGTGCTCCAACCCCCTGAGCATTTTTGTGGCCCTCCTTTGGACCCTCTCCATCAGGTCCTTGTCTTTCCTGTATTAAGGGCTTCAGAGCTTTGGTCTCTGTCTTAGTCTGTTTATTATCTTCTAGCTCTTGTGCAATGGAACACATGAAAGGTGTTTTCTGCTATTGAGGGACACATCTGTCCCAAGAGTTAGGGCTGGGCTGGCCACTAAACAAGTGACAGAGCTCCCTCTTAATCCCTCTCCCTTCCCAAAGGGAAAAAGAAAGAGAGTAGGGGAGACAACCTTCCCCAACACAGTACACAAGATTTAGCAATGACTTTGGCTTGCACACCAATCATGGAATCCTAGAATGGTTTGGTTTGGAAGGGACCTCCAAAGCTCATCCAGTCCAACCCCCTCTGCTGTCAGTAGGGGCATCCCCAACTAGATCAGGTTGCCCACAGCCCTGTGGAGCCTGACCTTGAATATTTCCAGGGACTGGGCCTCAACCACCACCCTGAGCAACCTGTTGCAGTGTTCCACCACCCTCATGGTGAAGAACTTGTTCCTAATCCTTGGTACTGGCTAGAAACATGAAGAGTTATCACCACTAGAAGCAGAAACTGCCTGCAAAAATACATCATCAGTTTCAGAAAGTGCAGTTACCTAGAAGAAACTGAACTGAAAAGTAAATTCTCTGAAGAAAATTTGTTTTTACTCAGACCAGGACAATCTGCAAGGGTAGTTCACTGATGAACAAGCCAGGATAGCCTAGCAGGAAATGGGACCCAAGCACTGATATTTCACTGTGGTCTGGACTGCAGATATCAAGTGTTGAATCATTTCTTCAGGAGAGTATAGATCTAGGGAACTCAGGCAAATATAAGTCACAGGACTTGAGGAGAGGGATATGATTCCAAAACAAGGATGTCAGGGGTTAATAACAGAGACTGTCAAATATTGCAACAACCTGATCAAAGTTAGGGAGAGGCACTTGGAGATTTGGTATTTAGGGAGCATTTGCTTCATGACTCTGGCTGGTGGGAAAGGATTTCTTTGCTCTGCAGGAGCAGAGAGTTTCCCCACTGTAGCAAGGCAACCAGAGCACTGGCATTCATGAAGGGTGTCTTACCACGAATCAGGTGATGGGGAATTGTGTTTAGAAACCTCCAAGTATTCAGAGGTTTCCAAAGAGTTACAATCTGAAGTGTAAGAGGCTAATGAGCTAGGGAAAAGCAAGCTGGAGGCCCTGGTGAACTGGAGGAATGAGGGTTTGTCAGGCCACCTAGTCCTATTTCTGCAAAGCAAGAAGAGCTCTCTTCAGAAAACAGATCCAAGAGAACAGGCTGGGGCTGGAGAGCACAAGGGTGATGCCCAAGGAGAAGGAGGAGACCCATGCCCCTACCACCACCAGGGGAGCATGTTGGGCTCCCAGCCCCTACCAATGTCTCTGTGGGTGACTTGGTGGCTGTGCAAGCCCCACACTGGCTCTGCTCCTTCCACACTGCTGTTTGGAAGGCTCCCACAGAGCCAGAGCGCAGTGGTGCTGAAAGCCCCAGCTTGCTATGAATATATAAGTAGCTCAGTGCATTCAATTAGCAGAAAATTTGGTTGGTCTCATTGCTGAACAATTGCAGTGTGGAGAAATTTAATTTTATGGTGGCTGCGATCCTTTTGTGTGCAATGACAAACTAAGGAAACTCCAGCAGCACAGCTATCTGTCATGGAGCTATTGTACAATTCCTTCTGCTTATATTAATGGCACAGTGAAAAATTCCCTTATTAGTTTAGATGGCAACAGTTCTCTTTCACTAACAGGAATGGGTTGAAATTAGCTGTACAGTCCTTGCACTGTACAGTCCTTGGTCATGATGGAAGGTCTCCCTCTCAATTAAGAGTAGGTAATTTCATAAAGAGCCACATCTCCATGTCAGAATCATCAGCCAGAGAGTTCCTAGCAGAGAGAAGGGTACAAATTGCACCTAGAGGGGTGAGCTGGTCATCTCTCTCTGTTTCTAAGACATTGACTTGGAGAGCTTCGGTTTCAGTGAGGGAAATACAAAGCAAAAGGCCAAGTGGGGTGGGATTTGCTGAGGGAGCTGAAGATGCAGCAAAATGTTCTCATTTCTCTCACCTGCTTCAGGTGTTCTGTCTCTGGAAAGTACTTCCTCAGCCCTGTAGCTCTGGAAGAAAAGAAGCCTTTTGGCTCCAGGCCTTCATCAAATCATGTGGTAGGCATGAAGAAGCAGCTTTCTTTCTGTGAAGATCGTTCCATTAATGTCTCCTCAAGTTTCTTCGGAAGTTATTGGTACTGACTACCTTCCTCAACTCTTACATTGGTTGTTGTTAAAGACTGGATAATGCTTTTGCAGTTACCTTTCCCAGTATTATTACAGCAGATGTGGTGCACCTAGGCAGCGGGAGTGATGAGCAGACAAGAAGATTTTCCCAGCACTTTGTAAGTTGTTTTTGTAAGCAAGAGGTATTGCCCTGGATAGCAGCATGGAAAAGGACAAATGGTTTCATTTTTCTTCCCTAGTAGCACTGTGTACAGAAAACAGCTCTGATCAACACTAATATCTTCTACTTCCTGGTAACCTTACCTTAAAGACAAGGCATGAACATCCATCCAGCCTGCAAAGTTCAGATCTGTGTGGGTCATAAGTTTTAGCTTTGTTTTGTTTTGTTTTGTTTTGTTTTTATCCTCAGTGGATTAGCCTCAAAGTTTGTTCTCAGAACCTGCTGCAGATTTCAGCTTCCCCTGCTGCAGCAGTCATACAGAGCTGGTATCCATCCACAGCTGGAGAGAGGGACAGAGGATCAGAAGGCTGTGACCTGGAGGTGACATTTGCAGGAGAAGGGGAAAGACATCAGAGAAGCTCTGTAGGGAGTGTCTCTGTAGATGGAATTTTGTTCTCACTCTGATATCCAGCATTTAGAAACTCTGTTCCAAAGACAGCTTGTACAGAAATGCAAGCAAGAAATGCCTGCCTTGAGCTTCCACTTTTCAAAACAAAAAGAGGTCAGAGGAGATGTTCTCACAGTTGAAAGGGGAAAGAGCTTTTGAGAACAAAGGCAGAGCTAACCGAGCAGATGAAGTCTTTGGTGACTGGAAGCTGAAAGCATAAACTCCTGGTGAAATGAAAAACATAAGCTCATGGGGGGAGGATAATCCAAAACATAACTGAAGATGAGGGGAATCTTGAGTCTTACATGAGCTCAGTTAGGAGACACTGGCTGGTCATGGGTATTCTGGGGGGGCTTGCTCTTTTTGTTGGGCTTCAGGTTGGGGCAGATGATCACAAGAGCTTCTTCTGGCCTCAGAGGCTTGTGTTTGTATTGTTTAGAGTGCAACCATTCTGTGAAGAGATCTCGAAGCCTCCATGGCTCTTGACAGAGCATTTCTGCCAAGCAGGGGACGTGCTTCAAATGCACACTGAAGAACAATGAAGGTGTCCCATCGGCAGTGCCTGATGTATCAGCCTCTGCTAAGGGACGCAGATCCCTTCAATTGTTTAGATGAAAAGGGACATCTAGTTTGTCTGAATGTCAGATCTCCTGGGTGAGAACAACCAATTTATTTATAAAAAGAACTGCACTTAGTGTGTCTGGCAGAAATATTGATTGAAGGAAATGTTGGAAAGGAGATACAACCCAGGACAGGATGGGAGATGACCGACAGATTAACATAGGTTAATTCTGGAAGGGAACAAACAACAGGCTCCAAAGAATGAGCAGGGCTGCAGGAAACCAGAGAAAGATTTCAGAAATGTTAAATATGACATTTGTACCTCAGACACAGCTCCCTTTAGAGCTGTGGCACCTTTGAATGACAAGTGGGGAAGCTCCAGAATTGTGAGAGGTCTTTGAGAAGCAGCCACGAGAACTTTCCCAAGCTAGGCTTGAGGGCTTGAAGGAAGACCTTGGGAAGGGATTAAGTGTGGGGTGAGGCTGTGAGGGAAATGCAAGAGAGAGGAAAAGTGTGAGGATGCAGAGCAGATGCCATGACATTCTGGAGAAACTGGGTCAGCCTATGCATCATCTGGCTTTCCAGGATCTGAAGGGGGCTCCAAGAAAGCTGGGGAGGGATTTTTTAGGATATCAGGTAGTGACAGGACTAGGGGGAATGGAATAAAGCTGGAAGTGGGGAGATTCAGACTGGACATGAGGAAGAAGTTCTTCCCCGTGAGAGTGGTGAGAGCCTGGAATGGGTTGTCCAGGGAGGTGGTTGAGGCTCCATCCCTGGAGGTGTTTGCAGCCAGGCTGGATGAGGCTCTGGCCAGCCTGATCTGGTGTGAGGTGTCCCTGCCCATGGCAGGCGGTTGGAACTGGCTGAGCCTTGTGGTCCCTTCCAACCCTGACTGATTCTATGATTCCATGATCTAACTTGCATGACCTCACTAACTCTGAGCAGCTCAAAACTCATCCTGTGTTTGTCCTTCTCACACCTTTCTGGACAGGCTGGGAACTGGTCTCATCCTGAGGACATGGGTGGGGGCACAAAGTGGCTTGCTCCACATCATCCAGCTGATGGTTTTCTGAGCTGTGAGCTAGGACTCAGGTAATCCAACCAGAAGGTAACATTGCTGCTACTGAGTTCTGAGAAATGGGAATTTCTACTGGCTGCAGGTGTGCTTTTTCTTTTGGACACCCCTGGGTCAGGACCTTTTTCTTAACAGGGTGATATGGTTCATCAGTGATGAGCAAGGTGGGACAGCAGGCTTCATAGGTTTGTGCAGGGTTTTTCTTTCCCTTATTTCATAATCCCTGACATTTTAGAATATTTCCTCACAGTTTGATGAAAATCTCTCTTTTCAAGCAACCACAGAGAAGGTCAAAATCAGCACTTTTTAAAATAGCTGAAATGTAAAATGTTTAGTGGAGGAGGGACATTTTCCTTCTGGAATTTCCTGTTTTATTCCTTATTTTTAGCCAGTTGTATGCATTTCAAAATTTTCACTGCACAAAAACCTATGTGAATATTCCTTCAGGGGAAGAATCTTTTCCTCTCTTAGGATTCAAGGCCATGATGATGTCAAGGAAATCTTAAACCTTCAATTTGTTGCAAGAATAACTGCAAGGCTGAGACATTCATCTGTTGTCTGGTACAAGCCTGATCTCTGTTGCCTGTTCTCAGGATTTGTGGTCCTGGGTGGTGCTTTTTGTGATTCTGTGTGTCCTTTAGACAGTTTTCCAGTAAGAATGGAATTTACTAAACCCACTTCTTCTGCAGATCACCACCACTTCTTCCATGCCAGGAGAGAGGAATCTTGATGTGAATTGCTTTGGAGGTTTTAAAGTTGTGGACAATGGAACCCCATTGATCTAAGGTTTTATAAACCCAAGGAAAAATCATCTGGAAAAAGAAGAGCTTCCCATCTGTAAATGGAAATTTGTGGCCATGTTTCCATCTGAATATTTTTAGGAGTTTACAGATACAAAGAATTCAGCAATTCCTCCTGCAGAGTGATCAAAAGGGAAGGTTAGAATTGTGGGGGGCTTGCTAGAAAACCTCTAAACCCCAAGCTCTGAAAATTTCTGGTTTACATGTTTGGCAGATCCAGGGACTTTTTAGGATCTCAGGTAGTGATAGGACTGGGGGGAATGGAGCAAAACTAGAAATGGGGAGATTTAGATTGGATGTTAGGAAGAAGTTTTACACCATGAGGGTGGTGAGAGACTGGCAGAGGTTGCCCAGGGAGGTGGTGGAAGCCTCATGCCTGGAGGTTTTTGCAGCCAGGCTGGATGTGGCTGTGAGCAACCTGCTGTAGTGTGAGGTGTCCCTGCCCATGGCAGGGGGGTTGGAACTGGCTGATCCTTGTGGTCCCTTCCAACCCTGACAATTCTATGATTCTGTGATTCTAATGTTCCAGAACTTCTTTTCGTCTCCCAGAACAGCAGCTCCTAAGGCAGGTCATGTCACCAGTGTTCATGCATGTTGAAGAAAATACAGCCAGGCATGCTGTTGTGGCTCTCTGTGATGTGGGGTCAATTAAAACACAGGAAACATGATTTCTGGAGCATCTTTGTGATGGGGTCCTTGTGGATGGAAGGATGCCTATGAGCCAGCGCTGTGCCGTTGTGGCCAAAAAGGCAAATGGTATCCTGGGGTATCCTAATGGTATCCTATTAGAAAGGCTGTGGTTAGTAGGTTGAGAGAAGTTCTCACCCTCTACTCTGCCTTGGTGAGGCTGCTTCTGGAATATTGTGTCCAGTTCTAGGCCACTCAGTTCAAGAAGAACCTCAGGGAATTGCTTGAGAGAGTCCAGAGCAGAGCCACAAAGATGATTAAGGGAGTGGAACATCTCCCTGTGAGGACAGGCTGAGGGAGCTGGGGGTCTGCAGCTTGGAGCAGAGGAGCCTGAGGGGTGACCTCATTCATGTTGATAAAGATGTGCAGGGCAGTGTCAGGAGGACAGAGCCAGGCTCTGCTCAGGGATGTCCAATGACAGGACAAGGGGCAGTGGGGCAAGCTGGAGCACAGAAGGTTCCATCTGAACATAATGAAAAACTTTTTCAGTGTGAGGGTGACAAAACACTGGAACAGGCTGCTCAGAGAGGTTGTGGAGTCTCCTCTGAAGCCATTCAAAACCCACCTGGATGTGTTCCTGTGTGACCTACTCTAGGTGATGCTGCTCTGGCAGAGGAGTTGGACTGGATGATCCCTGGGAGGTGCCTTCCAACCCCTAATGTTCTGTGATTCTGAGTTGCTGTCCTGTGGAGCAGTTTGCTGTGGCATGTTCAGTGATATTTTGTGTAAGACACAACGTGCATAACCAGCCTGTGTTCATGGATTCTGATTTTTTTTCCATATATATTACCACAAATCTCCAATAACTCAAGATACCTACTTCTGATCTTATTGACTAAGCATGAATTTGTTCTACAGATGTTTATGAGGGTACTCTGTTTCTATATCACTTTGACAGAAGGACCCATTCTAGTGCAATTGCTTTGTGTGTGTTGCCTGTTTATCTGCAGGGTGTACTTCCAGGGAATAATATCATATCCAAACTAGGTGGAAGACCAGAAGCAGACAGGTGTACTTCTAAACTGGATAAATGAGCCCTGCTGAAGTACTGAACTAATATTACACTCTTGCTTCTACCCCCCTAATTCACTGCATCACACAATAAGTCTCTGGATGGATGATGAGATTCAGTAGGTAGTGTACATGAACCTTCAGCAAAGGCTGGGTGCTTAGCTGACACTGAGACCTTTGCAAATTGCCTTTGATGTTCTGAACAACAACAAACCCCAAAAAAAGTCAGAGAGGGTATTTTTACTTTTGATTAAAAATTGACTGAGCAGATGTAAAGATATATTGCAGTCAGTCAAAGGGGGTGCATTTGTCAGCAAAGCCAAAAAGTCTTCCTTTGGTTTTTATTTGTTATTCACCTTAAAGGTTGTAAAACTAGATGGATGAGGGATGAATGTAGCACTTCATTTTCTGAAGTTAATCAGATTGCCCTATTCTCCTCACCTCGAGGAAAACCTGTTAGCTAGCAATGCTGCGATAGGACCTGGGACCTTTGCTCTTTGAGTGTCTGTAACACCATGCTTAAATGCCTGCTTCAATCATCACAAACCCCATGAAATAAAAAAAACAGCTTGGTGAAAGGCAGAGGAGGGAATACATACTTCCTTACTTCATCCTTTTGATTGGTCCCACAAACCAGCCAGAACAGCTCTTGGATTCATGGTTTCTAGAGAGATCAGCGGGGAGCTGGTAGGTGATTTGGAATATCATTAACAGGGATTGTGTTGTGGTGTTGCATATGGGTCAGGGAGGATAACCTTGTGAGAATGGCACTGAAACAGATAGGGCTGGTGTGGCATGAGTCCAGGAGGGAGAGCTGTCAGAGGAGTCACCCAACCTGAGAGTTTGGCACTGACCTGCACATCACAGTCTCACAGTGTATCAGAGGTTGGAAGGGACCTCAAGAGATCATCAGGTCCAACCCCCCTGCCACAGCAGGATCACTTAGGGTAGTCTGCACAGGAATGCATCCAGGTGGGTTTGCAAATTCTCCAGAGAAGGAGACTCCACAACCCCCCTGGGCAGCCTGGTCCAGGGCTCTGTCACCCTCACTGGAAAGAAGTTTCTCCTCATGTTCAGCTGCAATCTTCTATGTTCAAGTTTGAACCCATTGTTCCTTGGCTTATCACTGTGAACCACCCAAAAGAGCCTGGCCCCCTCCACTTGACCCCCACCCCTCAGCTATTGATAGACATTGATCAGATCCCTCTCAGTCTTCTCTTCTCCAGACTGAACAGCCCCAGGGCTCTCAGTCTCTCTTCACAGGGGAGATGCTCAAGTCCTCTAAGCATCCTCCTGGCTATCTGTTGGACTCTCTCCAGCAGGTCTCTGTCTCTCCTGAACTGAGGAGCCCAAACCTGGACACAGCATTCCAGGTGTGGGCTCAGCAGGGCAGAGTAGAGAGGTAGAAGAACTTCCCTAGCCCTGCTGGACACCTTTCTTGATGCATCCCAGGATCCCATTGGCTCTCTTGGCCACAAGAGCACATTGTTGTTCCATGGAGAACTTGCTGCCCACCAGCACTCCAAGGTCTTTCTCTGTGGAGCTGCTTTCCAGCAGGGCAGCCTCTAACCTGTCCTGGTGCCTGTTGTTATTTCTCCCCAGATGTAGGACCTTGCACTTGTCTTTATTAAACCTCATGTGGGAAGGGTTTGAGACCCCTCTGATGTGAGATATTGTGTACTTCTCAGAGGCTGTCATCCACATGATGGTCTCAACCCTGAAGGAAGCGGATTTATGCTTTCTACACTGCTAGAACCCAGCACTTCTTATCATCTAAAAAATTCCTTCCTTTTCTTGGATTTTACTTTGTTCTTGGACTTCACAACTCTCTTGGTGCCTATCAAAAGTGGCTTGTTCCTCCTCTATAAAAATAGCCCAGGATGTATGCTTTGCTCCTGCTCCATCCTTGTTTTGACACTTGATCCAGGCCCATCCCAGTTTTCTCTGTCTGTCTCCCAACTCCTGAACTGCACTTGCGGATGTACCATTTTCCCCTGCATGGAAATTTTCCATGCAGGCAATGTGTCACCTTCCTCTCTGGTGCGTAGATGGGGAGATGAACACCTCCAGCACCAGGTTTGTAGACATAGTTCCCATGTGCAATGTGGAAATCCAATATGGACTCAGAGTCTTAGCAAGGATTTTCTCACTCAAAACCACTTTATTCTTAGAAAGCACCAAGGGAGTTCTAAACATATGTGTGAGGGAAATAATTAGTCTTGAACACAGCCTTTCACTCTGCCTGCAAACTCATTTCCAACCATTGCCTGTAGGTGAAGAAGTACCCTCCTGATTTTGCTTGTCTGACTTAATATTTTATTGTTCTGAGGGAATGACCTCTGTCAAACAGGTTTTAAGGCTCTCTTCTTGCTCTGATTCTGCTGTGTGCATGCAGAAAGGAAATTTCAACTTCCTCCTGGTGTGTGTGAAAGTGTGGGTTGGTTGAGAGGCAGATGGCTCTGTAGTGGAGAGTACCTCAGGCATGCAGCACCAGAGATAGATGGATGGTGGAGAGGACGAACAGTAGCAGGTAGTTCCTGGTGGCTGTGTTTTGCTGGTCTGGCATTAGCAGTTAAGGACATGAAAAAAAATCACACAGAATCATAGAATCACCCAGCTTGGAAGGGACCTCCCAAGGTCATCCAATCCAACCTCCTCTGCAGTCAGCAGGGACATCCTCCACTAGATCAGGTTGCCCAGAGCCCTCTCGAGTATCACTTTGAATATCTCCATGGATGAGGCCTCAACCACCTCCCTGGGCAACCTGTTCCAGTGCTCAACCACCCTCATGGTAAAATGCTTTTTCCTAACATCCAATCCAAATCTGCTCTTCTCTAGTTTGAAACTCTTGTCCCTCATCCTACCACTGCAGGCCTTTGCAAACAGTCCCTTTCCAGCCTTCTTGCAGCCCCTTCAGGCACCGGCAGGTTGCTATTAGGTCTTCCCAGAGCCTTCTCTTGTCCAGGCTGAACACTCCCAGCTCCCTCAGCGTGTCCTTGTAGCAGAGGTGTTCCAGCTCCTTAGTCATTTTCATGGCCTTCCTCTGGACCCTCTCCATCAGATGCTCCATTTGATATCAAAATGCCAGCAAAAGCCTAACATGGCGTGGTGGGTTGAGAATTCCTGCCCAACATTAACTTTGCCAGTTCAGCAGGAAGCAAATGAAAGCTGTATTTACCAGCAAAACTGCAACCTACAATGTAGAGCAATAAAGATGTACAAAATTCACAGGACTTGCAATATTTACAGGTATTTACAATCACTAAATAGCACAAGGACTCCTCTGGTGAAAGACCAGGGGAAGCTAACAGCTTCTCCCTTCCCTGCCTCCTCCCATAACCCCCTGTACACAAGGGAGCAGAGACAGAAGCAGAGAAGTTAACAGTAGTCAAAACAATGCAGCCAAGCTCAGGCAGAAGCAAGTTAGTCTCTCCCAGCCCAAGGAAGTGAGAAGAGAGAGCCAAGATTATTTTGGGAACCTAATCTTATGGTAGATACCTCTCCAATGGGATTGTTTAGAACTATCATCCCAAAGAAGTGAGAAGAGAGAGCCAAGATTGTTTTGGGAACCTAATCTTATGGTACATACCTCTCCAATGGGATTGTTTAGAACTATCATCCCAAAGAAGTGAGAAGAGAGAGGCAAGGTTATTTTGGGAACCAAATCTTATGGTAGATACCTCTCCAATGGAATTGTTTAGAACTATCATCCCAAAGAAGTGAGAAGAGAGAGCCAAGATTGTTTTGGGAACCAAATCTTATGGTAGATATCTCTCCAATGGGATTGTTTAGAACTATTCAGTCTTTTCCTTTTTACACCCAATAGTGATTTATTGACATTTTAATACTTTCTGTTCAAGATCTGTGAAAAAAAAAAAAATTAAAGGCATAGCCTAAAACTACCACATAGGGATGTAGTCAACAGGACAGGGGTTCCAAAGCTGTTTTCTGGGGAAGTGGTTTAATTCCTCAGTTGTGTGGCATTCCTGATCTCTAGGTCAGGTCCCTAGATCAGCAGTGCTCTGTAGATGAGGGCTCCTTTAACCTTCAGCAGAGGTCAGCCTAGGACAGAACCCACCCATCCCACAGAAACAGTGAACTGTGGTTTGCTCCACTTTTTTACTAGACCACATTGGTGTTGTAGGTAAGGACAAAGCCTTGTTCTCCTGACGCCTCAAAACCAGACCTTGCATCTAGTGTTAAATTAATATCTTAGCCAGGAGAGCCAATGGCATCCTGGTCTGGATCAGGAACAATGTAGCCAGCAGGTCAAGGGAGGTTATTCTGCCCTGTACTCAGCACTGGTCAGGTCACACCTTGAGTCCTGTGTCCAGTTCTGGGCTCCTCAGTTCAAGAGAGATGTTGAGGTACTGGAACATGACCAGAGAAGGGCAACGAAGCTGGGGAGGGATCTGGAACACAAACCCTGTGAGGAGAGGCTGAGGGAGCTGGGGGTGTTTAGCCTGGAGAAGAGGAGGCTCAGGGGAGACCTCATTGCTCTCTACAACTACCTGAAGGGAGGTTGTAGCCATGTGGGGGTTGGGCTCTTCTCCCAGGCAACCAGCAGCAGGAGGGGACACAGTCTCAAGCTGTGCCAGGGGAGGTATAGGCTGGATGTTAGGAGGAAGTTCTTCACAGAGAGAGAGATTTGCCATTGGGATGTGCTGCCCAGGGAGGTCGTGCAGTCACCATCCCTGGAGATCTTCAAGAGAAGCCTGGATTGAGGCACTTAGTGCCATGGTCTGGTTGATTGGATAGGGCTGGGTGATCTTGGAGGTCTCTTCCAACCTAGTTGATTCTGTGATTCCCTGTGTGTGTCTCCATTGGCAGGGGTTTTGCTGAGGTGAGTGGTGCAGAAGCACACCAGTGTCCCCTTGCCTGGACTGAGCACTTCCCCAAAGAGTCTCAAGGAGACATTCAAGAGAAGACTGGATGAGGCACTTAGTGCCATGGTCTAGGGCTGGGTGATAGGTTGGTCTGGATGAACTTGGAGGTCTCTTCCAACCTGGTTGATTCTATGATTCTGTGATTTTAATATCTTTTCCGTGTTAAGAATACATGGTGTAAAGGCAAGAAATTTCATCCTAGCTGCTCCTTACTGCAGAAAAATAGGTTAATGATCTCTTGAGAGGTCCTTATTTGTCTCTTCTAGTCTTGGCTTCTCTTTTCTACTGAACATGATTGCAGCTGAAAACGTTTGTCTGGAAAGGATTGAAGCAAGCCTGAAGAGACAGAGCAGGCAATTCTCATCTGCATTCTTCATAGCAGTCCCCTGTGTGATTCTTGTTCTCTGAAGGAAGGGAATAGACACAAAATACCACAGAAGTAGGGAGGTGCAAAGGCTGATCCCTGCTCCCAAAGCCTTCTGCCTGCCTGATGAGAGAAGTGCTTGAGCCAGCATGGCTGTGAGGAGCTGGATGTTGACAAATGTCCTTACAGCTCTGATCAGAGCAGAGGATCTCTGCAGGGAAATGCTCTTATCAGCTGCCTTGAGGAGGCTTTATTTCTGTCACTTGGCACCTTCTGGTGACTACTGACAGCAAAACCATCCTGTTTATTTTTACACAAAGAGAATCTCAAGGCAAGTGCGGAGAGTGGGAAAGCAGCTATTCTGCAGCTCCTATAAAGTGACTCCAACTGGAGGGTTTTTTTTACCCTTTTGAGGGTGAAACCAGCCTTTGCTTGGCTTCAAGGCTTAGCTGGAAACATTCAGCATACATCTCTCTAGCCCCCCTTATCACTTGCATGGTTTGATCACAGGCACACCTGGGTCTCCCTGCAGCCATTGCCATGGTCTCTCCCTGAAAACTTCCTGCTGGCAAAACAAGCCTAAAGATGTGTTCGTAGATCATAGGGAGTCAGAGCTGGGGGGAACAAAAAATAAAGAGGGAGCTGCTGGGAAAAGCAAAGGGGTAAAACATTGGCATTGAGGACTGGCAGAAAATAAAATGGTAAAATGGCTCAGTTTTGCATCCCCAGCACTGCATCCTGAACTAATTCCCCACTCCTCCAGGGAGCAGCAGGATCAGGTGAACCATGGCTATCCCTAGGGAGATGCAGTACATACCTCCCAGCCTGAAGTAGAATGCCAAGACAGGATGCAAAGATTAATCAAATGAATATCAAAACCTGGAACATTTTAAATAAAGTCAGTTGTTTATGGCTAAATTAAGAGCCTCTCATCAATTCTCTTGTCTGGAACAATGCCAGAGTATAAAAACTATCCTATCCTATCCACAAAACAATTAAGAAGCTATTAGAAGGTATAGAGAACAATAAATAATTAAGGCTGTTGATTTTAATGCTTTGGAATTGACAGCTGGAAATGGAGTATTTCTAAGCTGAGTGAAGTGATATCTTTAAAAGCAAAGACACACATATCCCCTCTGCAGATTAATTCCAGGCTATTTGCATATTGTGCCTTGAAAAAGAAGGCTGAACAGAGGCAAATGTAGGAAGCTTGTTTCAAGAATGTTCTGAGGAAAAAGGGAGAGTAAGAAAGTAGCTGCTGCTACCTTTCCCAAATTGCAGTACCCCTAGAGCACTTTGCAGACCACAGACCCACAAACCTTTCAGCAAATAAAGAAGGAGCACTCTGCAGCAGTGAAAGGAGCAGAGGGCTCCAGTACTGAGGAAGTGTATGTAGGGTGTCAAGAATAACTTCACTACAGTCTTGTAGACTGTAATTTTTAGGCAAGTACAGCATAATGACTGGACTGCAAACTAAATATTATCTTGGGGATGTGTGGTTGGAAAGTTGCAACTAGGAGAGGGACCTGGGGGGTTCTGGTTGACAGTTGGCTAAATATGAGCCAGCAGAGTGCCCAGGGGGCCAAGAAAGCCAATGGCATCCTGGCTTGTATCAGAAACACAGCGGCCAGCAGGGACAGGGAGGTGACCACCCCCCTGTGCTCAGCACTGCTGAGCCCACACCTTGAGTCTTATGTTCAGTCCTGGGCCCCTCACTACAGGAAGGACATTGAGGGGCTGGGACGTGTCCAGAGAAGGGCAACAAGGCTGGAGAAGGGCCTGGAGCACCTGGGCTGTGAGGAGGGGCTGAGGGAGCTGGGGGTGTTCAGTCTGGAGAACAGGAGGCTGAGGGGAGACCTCATTGTTCTCTATAGTTCCCTGAAGGGAGGTTGGAGTGAGGAGGGGGCAGCCTCTCTTCCTTGGTGTCAAGAGACAGGAGCAGAGGAAATGGTTTCAAGCTGCACCAGGGGAGGTTCAGGCTGGATGCTAGGAAATATTTTTTCACAGAGAGGTTTCTCAAACATTGGAATGTTCTGCTCAGGGCAGTGGTGGAGTTACCATCCCTGGAGGTGCTTAAGCAGCCTGTGGAGCTGGTGCTTAGGGACATGGTTTGGTGTTGACCTTTCAGTGCTGGGTCAAGGGTTGGACTGAGCTTGGAGGTCTCTTGCAGCTGGATGTTTTCTGTGATTCTGTGATCATTTCTTAATTTAAAAATGCAGTTACTGTAGCAATTCCTGTGAACATTTCGTGCTCATATTCTGCTTTACCAGCAATAAAGTTTTACTGACATAACATCTTCAGTAAAGTAAATTTTAGAGTTAAACAAACTGAAATTCACATTTCCATGAGGGTGATTGTCATCCTCTTGCCCTAAGACACAGAAACCAAATTGTGGGCCAAAGAAACACATCAGAATTTCACACATTTCAAACCCTCATGGTTGCCTGCTTGCAGTCAACCATGAACTGCATAGCAAGAACTATTCTACTAGGTGCAATGAATAGAATTGAATAGTAAATATGAAACAGTCAGTGTCAGATCACAAATAGCCCTTGGGAAGGAAAAGTAGCAAAAAGCACACTTTGAACTAATTATTGCAAGTCAATTTGTGAATAAGTAACCTGGCTGGACCTGGCCAAGACATTTATTTGTTTGTTTCTTAGAAGACTTGCAATGGTGATCATTGCTTTGACATTGGCCTAACTTCTCCTTTTAAGAAACTGCTGCTGGATCAAACTTACTCTTCAGTATTTAAAATGCCCTAACAATAATGCAAAAAAAAAAAAAACCAAAAAACAAGGTACAAGCCATCTGATACATTGCATTCAGAAAGTCAGGGGAACAAAACCTCTTTCCTTGCCAAAAGTGCCAGTAAGCCCTTTTTGACCACTGGTCCCAGAGAAGCTGACTGTGATCTCATTTCCCCACTCAATTCCATTGAGTTCAACTGATATTGAGGGAACTACATGTGAAGTATGGTGTTGGAAATGAGTAATCTACACAAATCTGACCCAAGAAGGAAGCATCCTTGGCAAAGTCCTGTGCTGCACCACAAACGATCCAACATCAATGCCAGTTCATTCTGCGAGACAGATCCTCACAACGAGTTCTGCTTTTTCTCCTTTGTGGTTGAGGAAAAGAAAATTCCCAAGCACAAATCCAGGCTGGGCAGTGACTGGCTAGAAAGCAGCCCTGAAGAAAGGGACTTGGGGGTGCTGGGGGATGAGAAGCTCAACAGGAGCTGTCAATGTGCACTTGCAGCCCAGAAAGCCAACCAGATCCTGGGCTGCATCAGGAGAAGTGTGGCCAGCAGGGCAAGGGAGGTGATTCTCCCTCTCTGCTCAGCTCTGGTGAGACCCCACCTGGAGTATTGCATCCAGTTTTGGAGCCTCTATTACAAGAGGGATCTGGACATGCTGGAGGGTGTCCAGAGAAGGGCCATGAGGATGAGCAGAGGGCTGGAGCTGCTCTCCTATGAGGACAGACTGAAAGAGTTGGGGCTGTTCAGTCTGGAGAAGAGAAGGCTCTGAGGTGGCCTTCTTGTGGCCTTTCAATATCTGCAGGGGGCTCCAAGAAAGCTGGGGAGGGACTTTTGAGGATCTCAGGTAGTGACAGGACTGGGGGGAATGGAATAAAGCTGGAAGTGGGGAGATTCAGACTGGATGTAAGGAAGAAGTTCTTTCCCCATGAGAGTGGTGAGAGCCTGGAATGGGTTGTCCAGGGAGGTGGTTGGGGCCCCATCCCTGGAGGTGTTTGCAGCCAGGCTGGATGAGGCTCTGGCCAGCCTGATCTGGTGTGAGGTGTCCCTGCCCATGGCAGGGGGTTGGAACTGGCTGATCCTTGTGCTCCCTTCTAACCCTGACTGATTCTCTGATTTTATAAAATACAAAAGCTGATCTTCTGAGTTTTGGTGACTTTCCCAGCCCCCATGAATGGGTATAGGTTTCAGTTCTGTCAAAACAGATACCCTGCATCAGAGATGAAAAGGTTAGCTAGACTGACCTGTCCTGAATTTCCTTGTGATTCACAGTGGAAACTGGCATCCATGAAAGTATTCTGTTGGCAGGAGCCCCTCAGTCCAGTACCAGGAGTGGCATAAACCAATCCTTACCTGGAGTCTAGGATCCAAAATAATTTCTTTCCACCGAAAAACAAGGTATAGCATCTACTGAGTTCAGATCCCTAAGTACAAACACCTAAATTGCAGTCAGAGTTAGAGACCTTGCCCATCAGAATCAGGGGATGAAAGGGTTGCCCTTCTTTTTTCAGGAAAAATAATTTACTCTAAAAGCGACCAAAAATGATTGGAAATGATGCAGTTTTGAATCTGTTGAGCAATTCCTTTCTGAAAGACTGAGTAGGTCAGAATTACAGATGTGGGAATACCTTCTCTCATTAAAGTCCTCCCTATTCTTCAAGCCCCTGCATATGCACATTCATATATTCAGTTTGCAATTGCATTTAATTTGCATGCTTAATGATCCAGAAAAGCAAGAACACAGTTACAGATGAAGAAAAAGTTTGGCAACGTTCACAAAATAAGGAATGTTTAATCACTCAGATGCCTTGGTTATAAGAAAAGGGAAAGAAAATAATGATAGGCAAGGAGTGTTGATTCAGAAGCAGAGCACAGACCACTCAGAGTAGATAATCAGCCAAAAAATGAGACTAAAGGTAAGGTCTGAAAGCAACCTCAGATTCAAACCTTCTATCTGTTGCAGGTTTTCAGTATGACAACAACTCTCAACCTTGATGTGCCTCAGTTGCCCAGTTTGAAGCAGAAATAATTCTTCATTATTTTTTTTTCCTATATCATATCTTTTCATGTCTTATTTCAAGAGTTTTATTACAGTTTTATCACAAACTGTTAGGGTTTGGAAGGGATGTCTGGAGATCACAGGCTCACAGGATGTTAGGGGTCGGAATGATCATCAAGTTCAACCCCCCTGCCAGAGCAGCACCATAGAATCCAGCACAGGTCACACAGGAACACATCCAGATGGGTCTGGAAAGTCTCCAGAGAAGGAAACTCCACAACCTCTCTGGGCAGCCTGTGCCAGTGCTCTGGGACCCTCCCAGTGAAGAAGTTCCTCCTCATGTTGAGGTGGAACCTCCTGTGCTGGAGTTTATCTTGCATTGCCCCTTGTCCTATCTCGGGGTGCAACTGAGCAGAGCCTGTCCCTTCCCTCTTGACCCCCAGCTCTCAGATATTTATAAACATTTAATAAATACCCTCTCAGTCTTCTCCTCTCCTGACTGAACAGCCCCTGGGCTCCCAGCCTCTCCTCATCAGGCAGTGCTCCAGTCCCTCAGCCATCCTTGTAGCCCTCTGTTGGACTCCCTCAAGTAGATCCCTGTCCCTCTTGAACTGGAGAGCCCAAAACTGGATGCAATATTCCAGGTGAGGTCTCACAAGGGCAGAGCAGATGGGGAGGAAGACCTCCCTTGATCTGCTGGACACAGTCCTCTTAATGCACCCTATGTCACCATTTAGCTTCTTAGCCAGGAGGACACATTGCTGCCACATGGATAACTTGTCACCCACCAGGACTCCCAGGTCCTTCTCCACGAGGTCCTTCTCCATTTGGTTGGTGTTTTTCAGACATAATGCAAACATGGCTCAAATACCTTTATGCAAAACCTGGCACAAATCTGTTGTTTTCTGGCTGATTTTGCAGTGTTTCAAGGCCATCAACTGTTCAGCAGCATGTCCTGCAGAAACACAGTTAGAATACTTTGCATGAGCCATGAGGAGGGAGGAATCTGGGCTCTAAAGGAAGATGCTGAGAAGGTTCCTCCAACCAAGTGATCAGAGGGTGAGAAGTCTTAGCAACATCTTCCAAATGAGGTCTGCAGCAAGCACATATCCAGAAATCAGATCAGCACATGCAGGGTGGGTAACCCAATTCTGATTGCTATTTGCTTAAGGGATTTCCAGAAGTAAACATAAGCAAGGAGGAAGAATTTTGTCTGGAGATCTGTGTTGTCTCCTGGATGTCTGTTGATGGTCTGTGAGAACAGAGTATTGCTGCCCACTGCAAGAGGAATTTTTCTTCATTTTCCCACCTGACTAAGGGAAAATTAGACTTTTAGTTTAGTTGGTTTCTGGTTTGGATGTTTTTTGTTTTGCTGTGTTTTGTTTTGTAGCCTTCAAGATTGGGAAGAGGAATTTTTAAAAGAGAGTTTTAAAGGATAAAATAACAAAAAAACCCAAAACAAACAAAAAACAACAAAACCCAAACAAACAGACAAACAAACAAACCCAAAAAAACCCCACACAAGAAAAAACAACCAAAAAAAACCCCCAGGAAAATATTGAAAGTAATTTTTTTACTGTTGTAACAGTTTGGTAATTTTTCCACTCATTTTCAGGTACACGTTTTGGGATATTTTGGGGCAGATAACCTTTGCAAGCACTGGAGTTAAATCTCTGTAGCCCAAAAGATCAGTTTCAGTCCAGCAATCTGTGGACTGTTGGTGCCTTCACCAGGATCAGCAAGTCACTCAAGAAAACTTGCCCAGACTGTGATTAGGAACTGAGGATGGAATGTTAAATCCTTTAGGAACAATCTTTAAGGACAACACCAAGACTCAGCAGGAGAACAGCAAGAAGGACTCTCATTTTATTGCTGCTTTCATGCACTAAATCTGACTTTCTTCTCTCTTACTGATTTCAGAAAACGAAGTCCTGATATACTCCAGGCTAAGTGAGAAGAACATTTCTTACAGCTGTGGAACTGCAATGTTGTAATTTTAGGAATGCTATAAAGTGGTTGATTGGTGGCATAAAGTTACTGTTTACTGCACCCATCATCTCTTGTGCAATGAATTGCCTTTGCTTGGGAAGAGAGAGGGGAAGAGAGTAACAGAAAGGATCCAGGTGCTCAACATAGTTCTGTTAAAAATGGTTGAAAGATTAATTCCAATAACTCTGGGTACCTACAGGTAATTGGCTCTAAACAAAGTATGAAAGAGCTTTGGTCTGAAGAAGTATTTTCCCACTGCTGTTGAGAGCAGCTCCTGTGTGTTTTTACACTAAGAATGTCTCCTCCAACCCTCAGGCATTTCTGCCTGTACTCTCTTTTAGTTCACCTGTGGTTTACTCCAGTTACATCTCCATGATCATAGAATCATAGAATGGTCTGGTTTGGAAGGGACCTTCAAAGCTCATCCAGTCCCACCTCCCTGCAGGCAGCAGGGACATCCCCAACTAGATCAGGCTGCCCAGAGCCCTGTCGAGCCTCACCTTGAATATCTCCAGGGATGGGGACTCAACCACCTCCCTGAGCAAACTGTTGCAGTGTTCCACCACCCTCAAGGTGCAGAACTTGTTCCTAACATCCAATCTAAATCTGCTCTTCTCCATCTTAAAGCCATTGCCCCTCGTCCTGTCACTGCAGGCCTTTGTAAACAGTCTCTCTCCATCCTTCTTTTAGTCTTTTTCAGGTACTGGCAGGCTGCTGTTAGGTCTCTGTGGCAGTTTAGGCTGGGTGCCCCCTGCCACTGCTGCATGAGATACACCTCTGGTGTCCCGGGTGCCCACCCAATAGGGGTGGACACAGGAAACGGCGTATTTCTACCCATAAATCCTGTGCCATATAAGGCCATCTGCAGAGTCATTCTCTTCCTCTTTCTTCCCTCTCTGCTCCCCTGGGAGATGTCCTCTCTTATCGGGTAATGCCGGGGGGGTATCTCAGGCCTCTCAGGCCTGACTAGGCCTAATGCCAGGAAGAGAATGGAGGGGGGGGCAGTCTCAGACCTGACCAGCCTGAGACTTGCCTAGCAGTGGGGAGGGGGAAGAAAGAGCCCTGAGGGTTTGGGTAGACCCTCAGGTGGGAGAAAGGAAGGATTGGGAAGCCTCTGGGTACTATGTAAGGGACTCTGTATGCTTTAGGATGTTCTTTGCCACTATGCTGTGTAGTCTTTCTGTATTTTCACCAATCGCTTTTCCATTTAAACTTTCCATCACTCTCCAATCCGTTTGTGTGAGTCTCAATCTTTTGTCCCTTTCGGGGCAAGAGATGTTCTGGCTGGCCTCAAACCAGCACAGTCTCCCTGGAACCTCTTCTTCTCCAGGCTGAACACCCCCAGCTCCCTCAACCTGTGTTTGTAGCGGAAGTTCTCCAACCTCCTGATCATTTTCATGGCCTTCTCTGGACCCACTCCATCAGGTCCGTGTCCTTGAGTCCACGATGCATGAGTAGAGCCTGAGTTCACCTTTACTCCCTACCTTTCATCCACTCTTGCATTCCCCCTGAGGAGCCTTTGTTGCGCACATCACTTTTATGCAAGGCCATCAAGGCTGGACAGCATGGGAAGAGGACATGGGAGCATGGCTGAGCTCATCAGGCCTTCAGAGAGACTCTTGGAGCATGAATACTTTGGGTGAGACATGGTCAGGACAATGATCAGGGGTCAAAATACAGATTAAGCTGTCTTCCACCTGTGTTCACCTTTTCCTTCTTGTGAGCTAGACATCTGGCTCCAAACTTGAGCCAGGATGCTGAGCCATCACAGAAACTTTGGAGGAGGTGGGTGCAGATCAGGCTCAAGTGACAGCTGGGTCACAAGGTAGCAGTGACAACTTCCAGAGTGGCAGCACTATAAAAAGCCCTAAGGTTTTAAGGAGACTCTCTCAGGACAAGAAAGGTTCAGGAATGGTCTGTGTGGGAAATGTGGGCTGTAGCAGGCTGTGGAAGCTTCTGAGGGACTGTGAGTCACTCAGCTCTGTCAGGACTTCTATGAGAAATGTATATACTGTGAACAAAGTGTGTGAGGATCCTGTATGCTGCTTGCTGCATCCTTTTGCCCTGAAACACTTTGAGTTTGTAAGAGCTCTCTGCTCACTGAGTAGCACACTCACCACAACCAGAGACAATCCATCATGTATCACAGTCTCACAGTATAGCAGAGGTTGGAAGGGACCTCCAGAGATCATCAGGTCCAACCCCCCTGCCAGAGCAGCATCACCCAGGGGAGTCTGCACAGGAATGCATCCAGGTGGGGTTGGAAAGTCTCCAGAGAAGGAAACTACAAACTCCCCGGGGAGCCTGTTCCAGGGCTCTGTCACCCTCACTGGAAAGAAGTTTCTCCACATGTTGAGCTGAAATCTTCTATGTTCAAGTTTGAACCCATTGTTCCTTGTCCTATCACTGTGAACCACCCAAAAGAGCCTGGCCCCCTCCACTTGACCCCCACCCCTCAGCTATTGATAGACATTGATCAGATCCCTCTCAGCCTTCTCCTCTCCACACTAAACAGCCCCAGGGCTCTCAGTCTCTCTTCACAGGGAGATGCTCAATTCCCCTAAGCATCCTCCTGGCTCTCTGTTGGATTCTCTCCAGCAGGTCTCTGTCTCTCTTGAACTGGGTGTGGATCCAAATGTGTCTGGATCCAAATGTGTCTGGATCCAAATCCTGGCGAGATACTGAAATAACCAGAGGTCAAGTAGAGACAGAAACTTGTGAGACCCCTATCATCAGGGGTCAGAAATCAGGCCAAAAGAAGAAATACACTCTGCAAGATGTGTTTGAGCCTACACAGTGAGCAGCCAGTCAGCTCTCTTAGAAGTGACAGCTACATTTACCTCATTTAAAATAAGGGGTTTGTGTTGAGCTCCATTGTTGGTCATTACATCCAGAAGAACAAGTGCAAATAACATGCAAGCTCCCTTTCCCCAAACTCCAATAATTTGCTGCTCTAGGCTGGTTGGAATGAGATTGCTAAACTCCCCCTTTATTGTTATATTTTATTCTCCCCTTTTTTCAAGTGGTCTCACTCCAGGGGAGCAAGAAGGTAAAGGGAACTAAAGGGAGAGATTTCAACAAGATCACACCTGTTAGCTGGAGAAACTTTACTGGAATATTGTCTTGTCATTTTCTAGATGGTGCTGCTGAAGACATTATGCAATTTGCTGTGGGTTGAGAGAGGCTTGTTGCAGATGTAAACAGATGTTTTGGTGCCAAAGGAAAAAAGGTGGGAGTAATTTGATCTGTAATTAGAGCTTTGTGTATCATAACAGGCTTGTACCTTTAAGAGTGTCTCGAAGCATTAACCTTGAATTATGTGATTGCTTCATGTCAGGTGGAGCCTTGTGGAAATTTACTCTAGGAAAGGTGAAGGCTCTGCACTTTGCTTGTCTTCCAAGGGGCTTCTTTACCTCTTCATAGCCCCACTGCATGTTTGAAAACCAGTTTCCCTCCCTGCCTTCCCAGCTCCATGATCTTTCCAAGCCGTATCACTGAAGAGGGATTCCTTCCTGCTTCTTTCACCTGGTGATCAACTCCTGCCCTGAAGCCTTGGAGCTGTTTTGCTAGGCTGTGGGCTTTCCATCCTGCCCTAGCAGCTGTGGCCTTCTTCTAGGCTGCCTCATGGTGCCATGAGAGATGGGCAGTGCTCTTTGGAGGTTGGTGTCGAGAATGAAGACAGTAAGAAATGAATCCCTTGCAACAAATCACACTTCCCCAGGGGAGCAATGGCCACAGTGCTGTGTCTGAGCCCCCTGGTGTAAGCATGGCTGTCCTCCTACGCCTGGCCTCCTAAGGTCAGCCAGAGATGCTTGCATTAATAATCCCAAGTGATTGCTGTGCCAAAGCAAAAGGTGTGTTCTTTTGTGCTAGGCAATAGCAGCCATGTGAATTATTGTGGCAGAGGGAATATCCTTGTCAGCCTTAATGGTAATTTATACTCCTGGGTCAGGTGTTTACAGGGAGTCAGCAATGTCAGCAGGGAATGAATCAGCAGAACCTGCATTTTGGAAATTAACCTCTGGAGCAGGTCTGGAAACCAACCTCCCTCAGGCTTCCAATGGACTCAGAAGGATGCTGTGACATCCACTGGTGAGGATGGGGCAAAACTGTCCTTCTAGTTCAGGTCCAGGGCTGGGAGATTTCTGCAGGACCCTGAGCAGCAGAGGTGGGAAACCAGCTGCAGAGGTTGTATCTGCAGCACACCACCTCTGTAGGACTGTTCATGTCAGGGTAAAAAAATCACATGGGCAAATCTGTAGAAAATTAGGATTCTGTATTGAATCTAGGACTGCTGAGTCCAAAAGGAAAAAAAAAAAACACTGAGTATAGGTCTGTCAGCAGTGGAATATTTGGGAGTAAGACAAGCCCTGACCTGAGTACTCCTGGGGCACTGTCCTGCAGAGGGCAATGCTGAGGCTGTGGCAGCATGAGCACAGCTTCTCTCTGTTGAGGGTTGTTGTTCACTTCTCTCCCACTACACGGGAAGCTGCTTTCCTTCCTGATGTGTAATTAAAGCCTGAGCATTATCCCAGCAGCTGAAAACTTCTCACTTTTGCTGTTAAGATGTGGGGCATAAAACCCAAAGGGTACAGCAGCAAGAGAGTCTGTGTGACACATCCAACTTCAGCCTTTGTTGGCATGGATGCTAATTTGGGCTAGGTTTGTAGAAAATCCTTTATGAGGATCTATAGTATGTGGTTATGGTTTTTTGGGGGGTTGTTTTTGTCTCTTTTTTTCCCCTTTTTTCCCCACTTCTTTTTAATTTTTCCCCACTTGTTTTTTTTTTCCTTCATCTCAGCTGAACATTATCAAAACATTACCTTAAGTCACTGCCAGAGGTTTCTTTTACCCCTAAATGGCTCACAAAATCCCAATAGGAAGCTGATTTTTCCATTAATCCCAAAATGCTGATAGCTGTACATCAATGGGAAAAGATTGGTTGCAGATTCAGCTGATGTGAAAGTTTTTCTTTATTTCTGGCCTCACAGGTAAGGAGATCTTAATACTTTCTCTTCCTGTGGCAAGGGCAGGATTTACAATGTGTTTTCATATCTGCAGACAGCTGTCCTGAGCTTTTTGCAGTTAGCAGTTTTGATTTCTGGGCAGTTATTTAACTAGAAAGTATGTGCTTGGTCACTGTGGTTAAAATGTCTTCTCTGAACCCAGTGAGGTTCAACAAGGAAAAGGGCAGAGTCCTGCACCTGAGAGGGGATAATAAACTGCAGCAGGACAGGTTGGGAGGTGATCTGCTGGAGAGCAGCTCTGTGGAGAAGGACCTGGGAGTGCTGGTGGGGAACAAATTCTCCATGGGACAGCAATGTGCCCTGGTGGCCATGAAGGCAAATGGGATCCTGGGGTGCATTCAGAGGAGTGTGTCCAGCAGAGCCAGGGAGGTTCTCCTCCACCTCTACTCTGCCCTGCTGAGATCTCACCTGGAATATTGCATCCAGTTCTGGGCTCCCCAGTTCAGAAGGGACAGGGATCTGCTGGAGAGAGCCCAACAGAGGGCTACCAGGATGACTGAGGGACTGGAGCACTGCACTATGTGGAAAGGCTGAGAGCCCTGGGGCTGTTTATCTGGAAAAGTCTGAGAGGGGATCTATTAAATGTTTATAAATATCTGAGGGCTGCGGGTCAAGAGGGAGGGGACAGGCTCTGCTCAGCTGCACCCTGAGATAGGACAAGGAGCAATGGATATAAACTCCAGCACAGAAGGTTCCACCTCAACATGAGGAGGAACTTCTTCACTGGGAGGGTCCCAGAGCACTGGAACAGGCTGCCCAGAGAGGTTGTGGAGTCTCCTTCTCTGGAGACTTTCAAGCCCTGTCTGGATGTGTTCCTGTGTGACCTGTGGTGGATTCTATGGTCCTGCTCTGGCAGGGGGCTTGGACTTGATCTCTGGAGGTCCTTTCTAACCCCTAACATCCTCTGATCCTGTTGCTTTATTGCCTGCTGTTACAATATCCATCTTTATTTTAGGAACTGTTGTGTTCATCTTTGCTTGATTTCCCTTCCCTCTCCCCCTAACAGTACAGCCTTAGAATCCTTTCTTTTTTTAATTTTTCCTATTCTTTTTTTTTTTTTCCAGGCAGCACTTTTTCCCTTCATTGTTTCATTTCCTTCATGTGCTGTGTGAAAATTATGATAATTGGAGAGAGTGTGAGGAAAAAAGAACCTTCTCTCTCCTGCTCCCATGGTGATGAAAAGAGAAATTAGAAATGTTAAACTGGAGCCAGTGTTTCCTCTGAACAGCATTTTTCCTAGTTCTTTGTCAGCCTCATTTACCATTTCCCTGACTGTGCCTCAGTGATTTGGATTGAGTGGAAACCAACAGTAACTTAGAATGGCTCAGTGTGCTGGGATGCTCTATGCATTCTTGTCTCTGAAAAACCAAGTGGAACAGAGAGACGGATGAAATTAGGCACTGTTTCAATGTCCAGGGCAGGATCAGCAAAGAATTGCATGGTGTAATGGTTTGCAATGACCCTGGACTACCAGAAGAAGTTCTTTATTCAGGACATGCAGTCCACAATGCTCTATGCCTTCTCCTCTAGTGCAGCGTTGCCAGCAGGGATTTAATTCATGCAGAGCCAAAGAACTGTGGGAGGAATAAAATCCAAAGCAGGGGAGGAAGAAATGCTGGCAGATTCCAGCAGGTGTACTAGAGATCTAGCTGGTATCAGTGCCCAAAAGAGATGGCTTCCTTCTTCTTACCATTCCAGGAAATGGGCACTGAGTCTGGAGCATAATTTCTCTGCATCCCAGTTTGGGGCTCTGAATCAGATCTGGAGTTCTAGAGTGTGTTTGCAGTAAACTGCTGCTTCTGGGGATGTTAGGAATTCTTTAAGAGCTGAGGAAAGCCTTTTTATTTTGCTTCTGAGCCAAAGGACAGCCCTAACCCTGTTCCCTCACTGTGTTCATCCTCAAATACTGGGAGGAGCAGATAGTGCATTGCAGAGCTGGTAGACAATAATCTCAGGGGGACCAAGGTTAATGGCTGTTGCCTTATCTGTCCAGTGTCCACTTGGTTATCTGCACTCATGTTCTCTCCAATCAGTTTAGCTTCTGTACATTTCTGCAGTGCTCATGACAAATGAGCAGGATTTTTGGCTCAAATCTTTCTCTTAGAAACAGAATTCCTGACTGAGACTCACCAAAGCATCTGCTCAGCCTTTCCCATGTCCTGCAACCAGCCCAGCATTTTGTCTGCTGCTTGTTGCCCCTTTTTTTTTTTTTTTTTTTTTTTTTTTTACAGCATGGCTGAAATGTCTAAGCACAGCTGTAGGTCTGAGACCACATTTTTGTGTTATTAAGGTCATCTTTTTTTGTTGTTTTTGTGGGGTTTTCTGTTTGTCTGGTTTTGATTGTTTGTTTTGTTGATCCTTCTTTGAGTAGGTAGAGAACGGTGAGAGAAATGGACTTTAATTCACTGTGGAAGGACTGAGCTGTGCTAGAGGAGGTTGATGTATTTCAGGACAAATTTTTTCCTAGAACAGTCTCTGCCTTTGTGCCAAAGCTTTTCCATCTTTCTTGAAATGTCTGAGATGTAGCCAAGAGGCTGTTGATACAGCAAAATGCAGAGGGATGCTCTCAAGGGAATGGATTCTTCTGTACACAGTCAGGGGACATCCTGGGTGTTCAAGACCTTGCTCCTGGACCGAAGTACAAGACGGCCTAGAGATCCAAATGTCTTTTTCTTGTGTTGAGACAACAGGAATATCATAATCACCAGATGAAAAATCTGCACCATTCTTGGAGTATTGACAGGGGCTCTGAGCTCTGAATCAGGAGCTAAACTAAAAGGGAAACAAGGGTTGTCTTGTGATAACCAGCATTGCTCCTCAGCCTCCAAAGTTTGGGTACCTTAGATAAGTAGCTTAGCTTGCAGTGCTCCCTCAAACAAGCCTTCTTACTGTCTGCACCACATGCCTTCACAGGAAGAAATCTGGGGGTCAGCCAGAATAATTTTTCCCTCATCTTTTCTCCTTACTTAACAGAGAGGGAGTTAAATGGCAGAGTGATAAGCAGCAGGTCTGGCTGGATAGAAACATAAGAAAGAGGAGGCTTTAAGACTGGCTTATCTTACCTCTCTACACTCCCACAGTGTCTAACAAACTACAGAAATGAAAGCAGAACCAAAATAGCCTTCTTTCTTTTTTTTTTTTTTTTTTTTTTGTCTAATGCTCTTAAGTTCAAAAATATACTTGGAAAAGTAAGGTTAACTCTCAAACTTTAAGATCCTGCAGTAAACCTTGAGATGGTTGCAGACAGGCCCCCTTCAGTTGTACAAGCAGCTGCTGCTTTGAGGTGCAAGCAACTCTCTAAACCCTCTGCAGGTGAAGTCCCTGTTATTGGTGACAGTTCCAACCAAGACCTCAAAAGAGCAGATCTTGGAACAGCAATCCTCTAGGGTGAGGAAAACACCTGGCTTTGAATGCTACTGTGATAACTGCCCTTCTATTTCCCCAAAATGTTGTAGGTTAAGGGAAATCAAGAGTTAATTGATCTAACGAAAAACAAAAGTCCTCCAGAGGCTAGAGAGTCCCATGGGGATGGGCAGTTGGTCCCAGGATGTTGTAATCTGTCACTCTATTCTGTTTCCCTGTGTTTCTCTATTTAAGGGAGTGTACAGCCAAAGCTCTCTTCTTTCTGGTCAGGATGCATCTTATGGTTGGTGGGGGAGAGGCTTTCTCCTGTGTGGTGGGTCGAAAATCCCTCCTGTAACAGTGTGAGAGCTGAAATCCTCCTCCCACACCAACAATGACCAGGCTGGCTCAGTCTGGCAGCAAATTCAAGCTGTATTTACAAGCAGATCTACAATCTATGATGAAATGCAATGAATCTGTGCAAATAGACACTAGTCACAACATTCACAAATAGGTACAATCAACAGAAAAGCACAACCAAGCCCTCTTTGCTTCCCCCAAGGGGCCTCCCCCCTAGACCAGAAGGAATCCCCCCAGAATCCCCTGGCAGAAGGCAGAGAGTGAAGAAGCAGAGAGGCTGTTAGACTTAGCTTGCCAAGGTCAGTGTGTTATCTTCACCCAGGAAAGATACAGCAGCCAGACAGAAACCCAGCAAGCATGGCACTAAGTGCCTCATCCAGTCTTATTTTAAACACTTCCAGGGACAGTGACTCCACCACCTCCCTGGGCAGACCATCCCAATGGCCAATTTCTCTTCCTGTGAAGAATTTCTTCCTAACATCCAGCCTAAACCTCCCCTGGTGCATCTTGAGACTGTCCTCTCATTTTGTCACTGGTTGCCATCTAAACTTCTAATCCAGTGTGGAGCATTTTTATCTTACTCCTTGGAAAGAGGGGCAAAAGATCTTTTCTTTCACCCTGGGCAGCTCATGGCTTAAAACTAGGACACAAAACTTGGTTCCTGTGACCCTCAGGTTTCAAGTTTTACCTCTTACTGATGTAAAGAACTAAGTTTTAAACATGAGCAACATGCACCATGGCTGTGGAAGATGACAGTGACAGACAAAGGACCCAAGCTGTGCTGGAATTCAGTGGGAAAACATAATTTCAAATGAATTTCATTAGTTTAAATTAGTTTTAATTAGTTTAGCAAGTCTAGGAATCTGTGATTCCACATGCATAAACAAAACATCACTTTTCTTTTTTGCAGTGTGTTTTATATGAAGATGGCAAAGAACAAAAGAACCAAAATCCACTGATCTTTTTAAAGTTTCTTTAGCTGTTGCTATTGAGTTGTTGCTTTTAGAAACTAATTTACAGATGTAGAGGATGTATGTAGAGTAATTGGTAGCAGTTTGGATCACTCATGACAAATGAAAGAAACTAGGGTGAAAAATACAATTTAAGACAATACAAAGGGACTCATTTGCAGGGCTTTGAGATTCTTGTTTAAGTCTTTGCACCCTTCTAAGGGACAGATGGACTTCAATGTGAACATATAAGAATGTTTAACACACTCAAGTGTTTCCCAACATCTTGGGAACCAGCACATCTTGGTTCAGCAATAATATATCGTTGAGGTAATCTGCTAATAACATCTTTGATTGTTGGTACTGAAAAGAGGCTCTTTGGAATCATTTTCACCCCCTCCTTTGCCCTCCCCTTTGTAATAGTGCACTGAGATGCTTGTCCTGCTGCAGGGCTGGAACTGAGATAATTCTGTTTCATGCTGTAAATTAAGAGCATGGTAATAAGAGTTCAGGACAGCTGTCTGTGGAGGGTACCACAGGGGGAATTACTTCAGGTTCTCAAGCAGCCTGGTTTTGGAGCTAGGTTTTTCCAGTTGTTTACAGAATGATTAACTAAGAAAAAAAAAAAGGTATTATCAGCAGAAGGGAAGGACTGAAGTTGGAACTAATTAACTTTTATCTCATTTTAAGCACACATGCAGGTATTGATAACCATTATATGAAGTGCCACACTCTTCCAACAGACCACATGAGCGTCTCTCACAGAATCTGCTTCCTGTGCCTCCCGCTGGGAGCAGGAAACCTTTTGGGCTGATGTTTACTGAGAAGGAATGGCAAATACTCTTGGCTTCCTGGCAACAAACAAGCCATGGTGGCTACCTTCACAACCAGCTGGCTTGATATCTTTGTCTTTCAGGCATGTTAGTTCTGCTAGACCAAAACCCCAGTGCACACCTGAAGTGCCATAGTGCTGCTCTGACAGTGAGTGAGCAGAGGCTGTAAGCTTCCCAGCACTGTCCAGCACAGGCATCTCCTTTATCTCATTCCCTCTGCTCATTATAGCAAAAAGAATACATTTTTAGGTGTTGTGACATTAATATTTAGATATTTCCTCCTTTCCTCACTTTTTGTTTCGGTGTTTTTGTTTTAGTAGGGAATGTTTCTGAGACTGCTCTTCCCTGTAAATCTCTAGACAAATGGTTTGTGTGTCAAATATTCTCCTAACATATACTTTCTGGGCATTGCCTTGGTTTGCTGCTGAAGCATTTATGTTTCCAGGCCTGTTATTTTGAATTGCTCCATAATCACACCTCTCATGGGATGCTACCAAATCATTCCACACCATCAGGGAATTGTAAAGGGGGCAGGACACAGGAGCATGCAAGAAGCATGCATGACAATTTGCACTGTCTACTGTATTTAGAATCAGAGAACGGTTTAGGTTGGAAGGGACCTCTTAAAGGTCATCCAGTCCATCCCCCTCTGCAGTCAGCAGGGATATCCCCAACTAGATCAGGTTGCCCAGAGCCCTGTTGAGCCTTATTTTGGCTGGTGAGCTGATCAGGATCGACACCGGGTCCGCTGTGCCTGCTTTGGGTTCTCTCTCTTTTCGTTTCTTTTCGGGGTTTGCGGGGCGGAAGGACCCTGGCAGAGAGCGACAACCAGCGGTCGTCCTCTCGCGTGCCTGCTCGGGATTGTGACGTCAGCCGCGGGAATGTTTAAAACCCGGCGGGGCTGAGCGTGCGACGCCAGTTTGGCTGGTGAGCTATAGGCTTCTTGCCTGCTTGCACGTGCCAGGTCAGCTGACAGGGTACAGGGGAAAAAAACAAACAAACAAAAAAAAAAAAACCCAAACAACCCTCAATAAAATCTCTGATCTTAAGATCTCTTGTCTGCAGGTACCTACCATGGTAGCAACTCAGACAAAGGGTGTTAAACATGCAGTAGGTTCTCAGACTGAGTTTCTCTGCAAGCATGCTGGTGTTCAGGCTTCTGGCTGCAGTGAGTGTTCAAGCCTGGCTCTTGGTGTGGAGGGTGAAGGAGACACCTGTGTCAGGTGTGACCAGGTGAATTTTCTCATAAATTTGGTAGCTGAGCTGAAGGATGAAGTGGCTGAGCTGAAAGCAGAAGTAGCAAGGCTCAGGACCATATGAGAATGTGAAAGGGAGTTGGATATGTGGGAACAGACTTTGAAACCCTCTCCAGTTGAGGGGAGCAGTGGAGGGTGGATACGGGTCCCTGTCAGGGGAAGCAAAGGGAATGCACCCCGACCCTCTTCCCCTCCCCCGCTGCCCTTGAGCAATAACTATGAGACTCTGCAGGCTGAGGGCAATGTGGATGAGAGTATTGTAGAGGAACCGATCAAGGAGATACCAAAGACAAAGCAGTCCCCCCAAACCTTAAGGACCAGTGCTACAAAGAAAAAGAGAAAGGCTATAGTTATTGGAGACTCTCTCTTGAGGGGAACAGAGGGACCCATATGTCGTCCTGACCCATCCCATAGGGAGGTGTGCTGCCTACCTGGGGCCTGGGTAAAGGACATCACCCAGAGGTTACCTAAACTAATCCAGCCCTCTGACTATTACCCATTGCTGGTAATTCAGGCTGGAAGTGAAGAAATTGAAAAGAGCAGCACCAGGAAGATTAAAAAGGAATCGAAGGCCCTTGGGAAATCAATTGATGGGGCAGGAGCTCAAGTGGTGTTCTGCTCAGTTCCCTCAGCAGCAGTGGTGTACACTGAGAGGAACAGGAAAACCCACACCATCAACAGCTGGCTTAGGAGATGGTGCCAGCAGCGGAATTTTGGCTTCTTTGATCACGGGGCAACTCTTACTGCACCCGACCTGCTGGACCAAGTTGGGTTGAATTTATCTAGAAAGGGTAAGAGGATGCTGGCACTGGGGTTGGCAGGACTCATTGGGAGGGCTTTAAACTAGGTCTGAAGGGGGTGGGTGTGGAAACCAATCTCCCTGGAGAGGAGGGAGGACCACACAAACTGGGGAAATCAGCAGCCCAGCTGAAGTGCATGTACACCAATGCACGCAGTATGGGCAACAAACAAGAGGAACTGGAACTCTTGGTTCACCAGGAGAACTATGATGTAGTTGCCATCACAGAAACATGGTGGGACAATTCTCACAATTGGAGTACTGCACTGGGGGGTTATAAGCTCTTTAGGAGAGACAGGCAAGGGAGAAGAGGAGGAGGGGTGGCCCTGTATGTTAGGGAATCTTTTGATGCCTCAGAACTCGAGGTTGCAGATGAAAGGATTGAATGCTTATGGGTTAAAATCAGAGGGAGGCCACACAAAACTGACATCCTGGTTGGAGTCTGTTATAGACCACCCAACCAGGATGAGGAGGCCGATGAGATATTCTATAAGCAGATGGAAGCTGTCTCAAGATCATCAGACCTTGTCCTTGTGGGGGACTTTAACCTACCAGACATCTGCTGGGAACTTAATTCAGCAGAGAGGAGACAGTCCAGAAGGTTCCTAGAGTGCATGGATGACAACTTCCTGATGCAGCTCTTAGGTGAACCTACCAGGGGCAAGGCTCTGCTTGATCTGCTGTTCTCAAATAGAGAAGGGCTGGTGGGAGATGTGATGGTTGGAGGCTGTCTAGGGTGCAGCGACCATGAGATAGTGGAGTTTTCAACATGCAGGGAAATAGGGAGGAGCAGTAACAGAACCCTCACTTTGGACTTTCGGAGGGCAAACTTCAGGTTGTTCAGGCAACTTATTCAGAAAGTTCCCTGGGTAACAGCCCTTAAGAACAAAGGGGTCCAGGGTGGTTGGACCTACTTCAAACAGGAGCTCTTAAAGGCACAGGAACTGGCAGTTCCCACATGCCGTAAGACGAGCCGGCAGGGAAGACGACCGGCCTGGATGAGCAAGCAGCTCCTGAAGGATTTAAGGGAAAAAAAGAGGGTTTATTGCCTTTGGAAAGGGGGGGAGGCAACTACTGATATGTTTAAGGATGTTGTTAGATCATGTAGAAGAAAAAATAGAGAGGTGAAAGCACAGTTAGAAATTAAACTGGCTGCTTCTGTGAAAGACAACAAAAAGCATTTTTATAAATATATTAATGCTAAAAAGAGGGGCAAGAGGAGCCTCCAACTCTTTGTTGGACGTGGAGGGTAACATTGTAACTAAGGATGAGGAGAAGGCTGAGATTCTAAATACCTTCTTTGCCTCCATTTTCAACAGTAAGGCAGGAGGACTTCAGGATAACTGGCCTCCTGAGCTGGTTGATGGGGTCAAGGAGCAGTGTTGTACTCCTGAAATCCATGTGGAATTAGTTCGAGACTTGTTGAGTCACTTGGATATTCACAAGTCCATGGGACCTGATGGGATTCATCCTAGGGTGCTGAAAGAGCTGGCAGATGAGCTGGTCAAGCCTCTGTCCATCATTTTCCACCAGTCCTGGCTCACTGGAGAGGTCCCAGAAGACTGGAAACTGGCCAGTGTGACACCCATCCACAAGAAGGGACACACAGAAGAACCTGGGAACTACAGGCCTGTCAGCCTGACCTCAGTGCCAGGGAAAATCATGGAGCAGATTGTCTTGGGGGCAATCACTGCATACCTGAAGGATAGCCAAGGAATCAGGCCCAGCCAACATGGATTTAGGAAGGGCAGGTCCTGCCTCACCAACCTGATCTCCTTCTATGATCAGGTGACTGCCTGGTGGATGTGGGAAAGGCTGTGGATGTAGTCTACCTGGACTTCAGCAAGGCCTTTGACACTGTCCCCCACAGCAAACTCCTGGCCAAGCTGTCAGCCTGTGGCTTGGACAGCAGCACTCTGTGCTGGGTTAGGAACTGGCTGGAGGGCCGAGCCCAGAGAGTGGTGGTGAATGGTGCCACATCCAGCTGGCAGCCTGTCACTAGTGGTGTCCCCCAGGGATCAGTGCTGGGCCCCATCCTGTTCAATATCTTTATTGATGATCTGGATGAGGGGATTGAGTCCATCATCAGTAAATTTGCAGATGACACCAAGCTGGGAGCAGGTGTTGATCTGTTAGAAGGTAGAAGGGCTCTGCAGAGGGACCTTGACAGGCTGGACAGATGGGCAGAGTCCAACAGGATGGCATTCAACAAGTCCAAGTGCCAGGTGCTGCACTTTGGCCTCAACAACCCCATGCAGAGCTACAGGCTGGGGTCAGAGTGGCTGGAGAGCAGCCAGGCAGAAAGGGACCTGGGGGTACTGGTTGACAGCCACCTGAACATGAGCCAGCAGTGTGCCCAGGTGGCCAAGAGAGCCAATGGCATCCTGGCCTGCATCAGGAATAGTGTGGCCAGCAGGAGCAGGGAGGTCATTGTACCCCTGTACACAGCACTGGTTAGGCCACACCTTGAGTCCTGTGTCCAGTTCTGGGCCCCTCAGTTTAGGAAAGATGTTGAATTGCTGGAGCATGTCCAGAGAAGGGCAACGAGGCTGGTGAGAGGCCTTGAGCACAAGCCCTATGAGGAGAGGCTGAGGGAGCTGGGGGTGTTTAGCCTGGAGAAGAAGAGGCTCAGGGGTGACCTCATTGCTGTCTACAACTACCTGAAGGGAGGTTGTAGCCAGGAGGGGTTTGGTCTCTTCTCCCAGGCAACCAGCACCAGAACAAGAGGACACAGTCTCAAGCTGCGCCAGGGGAGGTTTAGGCTGGAGGTGAGGAGAAAGTTCTTCACAGAGAGAGTGGTTGGCCATTGGAATGGGCTGCCCAGGGAGGTGGTGGAGTCACCATCCCTGGAGGTGTTCAAGAGGGGATTGGACGTGGCACTTGGTGCCATGGTTTAGATAGGCATGAGGTTTAGGGTGACAGGTTGGACTCGATGATCTTTGAGGTCTCTTCCAACCTTCTTGATTCTATTCTATTCTATTCTATTCTATTCTATTCTATTCTATTCTATTCTATTCTATTCTATTCTATTCTATTCTATTCTATTCTATTCTATTCTATTCTATTCTATTCCATTCCATTCCATTCCATTCCATTCCATTCCATTCCATTCCATTGAATATCTCCAGGGATGAGGTTTCAACCACCTCCCTGGGCAACCTGTTCCAGACTTCCATCATCCTCATGGTAAAGAACTTGTTCTTAACATCCAATCTTGATCTCCTCTTCTCTAGTTCGAAGTCATTGCCCCTTGTCCTGTCCCTGCAGGCCTTTGCAAACAGTCTCTCTGCAGCCTTATTATAGCCCCCTTCAGATACTGGCAGGCTGCTATTAGGTCTCCCTGGAGCCTTCTCTTCTCCAGGCTGAACACCTCCAGCTCTCTCAGCCTATCCTTGTAGCAGAGGTGATTCCACCTCCTGATCATTTTCATGGCCCTCCTCTGGACCTGCTCCATCAGGTTCATGTCCTTCCTGTGTTGAGGGCTCCAGACCTGGACACAGTACTCCAGGTGAGGTCTCAGCAGAGCAGAGTGGCAGAATCACCTCTCTGGATGTGCTGACCACACTGCTTTTAATGCAGCCCAGGATGCCACTGGTCTTCTGGGCTGCAAATGCACACTGTCTGATCATGTCCAACTTATTTATGGAAAAAACTGTGTGTTTTCTGAGGGAAAGGTTTAGTTCCAGATCCTTTCCCTTTTGAGACAGAAATTCCCTTCCCCACAGGATACCCTACAACTGGAGCACCTTACCTCTGGTCTTTGCCCCTGCATGAAAACCTACAAACCTTCTTGTGGAAAAGCAGCATTTCACTCATGGATGTTGCTAGTGGTGTGGCTTTGTACAAACCCACTACTCTGCAGCTGAGCACAAGCAGTTGGAATTTAGAGGAAATTGAGGAGGGGCAAGACTCATGTTTGCCCAGATCTAAGTAATGTTGAATTATAAGCTGGTAAATTGGCACGTGGCTGTATTTAATAATGTTCATAGCCTTAGCAGATGTATGAATAGCATCCAGATGTAACCATTGCCATTAGCAAGAACCAAGGTTCTTCCTTCCTCTTCACCCATCCTTTATCTAGGACTCCCTACTACCTCCTTTTTCCCCCCTGCTGTCAAGCTGCTCATGCCACTCTCTGTTCCCAGAGCATTTTCACAGCTATACAAATTGTGTTGCTCCCAATAAAAGGTAAATTTGTACTCTTCATGGAGAAATGAGGGAATGCTGCTCAGATGGGACAGTGGAGACACTTTGGAGGATGGGAGAGAACAACCTTGTTGACCAAAGCAGAACAAAACCTGCTTGAAAGAATCATTGATTTAACTGCCTAGTCCGCTGCTGATAACGGATGGTTGCCTGTTTCCTGTGGGGAATATTTAATGTTTCTGCTTTAAGGCTGCATGGGGACTTGAGGTTGGCTGCTCCTATTAATAATGCATGGGATGGCTGGATTTAAGTCATAATTATGCAGAGAGTATATGCAGTGACATATTGGTGCAGAAAACTATTCCTTTAATAGGCTTGTTCCTTTTGGCTAGATCCCTTAGATAGCTAGTTTGTTTGTTTGACAGCTTTATACCTTTTCTTTTTTTTCCCTTAGTTTGGTTCCTTGGTTTTTTTTTTTTTTTTTGGTTTTTTGGTTGGTTGGTTGGTTGGTTTGTTTTGTTTGGGTTTGTTTTTTTTTTTCTGTTAAAGCCAAACACTTTTGCTGAGCTACTGCACAGTCTACAAAAAAAAAAAAAAAAAATAACATCTTGGAGCTGTCAAGGGGAAGGGGAAAGTGCAGCACTGGCACACAACCTGTCCTCACACATCCTCTGAAGGGGGAGGCTTCACAGTATCACAGTACCTTAGAGGTTGGAAGGGACCTCCAGAGATCATTCAGTCCAACCCCAAACCCAAAAGCAGGATCACCCAGGGCAGTCTGCACAGGAATGCATCCAGGTGGGTTTGGAATGTGTCTAGAGGAGGAGACTTCTAACCTTTCTAGGCAGGCTGCTCCAGTGCTCTGTCACCCTCATTGTAAAGTTTTTCCTCATGTTGAGCTGAAATCTTCTATGTTCAAGCTTGAACCTGGTGTTCCTTGTCTTATTAGTGTGCACCACCCAAAAAAGCCTGGCCCCCTCCACTTGACACTCACCCCTCAGATATTTATACACATTGATGAGATCCCCTCTCAGTTTTGTCTTCTCAAGACTAAACAGCCCCAGGGCTCTCAGTCTCTCTTCATAGGGGAGATGCTCAAGTCCCATTTGCTCCAAGATAAAAAAATATAAGGCAGTGTTAAATATAAACCCTTCCTGCTGTGGGGCCTCCCTGCAATTAGCTCTGGCAAAATGAGGAGCAGGTGCTGGAGCCCTTTTGTCCTCTTGTCCCCAGAGTCCCAGGTGGAGAGGATTTGCTGGGGCAGAACACACAGGGAGCCCCTGCCTTGCAAGCTCATCAACATAGCAAGAAACCCAAAACTGAATTAAATGAAAAGAAGATTGAAGGGGAAGAGGGAAGAAAAAGTGAAAATTGAGAACTTAAGAGGTGGCAGGGGTGGAATTCTTCAGGTTTGGGCTCTCAGGAGTTATTACTGACGTGGGGAAAGCTCAATTTTGGGTGTTGCAGTTCTTTGTTGTACAGGCTTCATGAGCACCTCGTTACTTTAGATCTTCATCAGCTGCTCTCTTCATCAGCTGTGGCTTGAAAGGATGTGGTCACTGAGCACAGTCCACTGTACTGCATTCAACCATTTTCTTTGGGTTAGCCAAGCTGAAGGGGTTTATTAAAAGAGGATCTTGTAGAGACTGATCATTAGAGACATTTTGTTCTGCTTAAACATTGACACCACTCTCACCACTGTGCAAGCAGCAGCTGGTCAGGAAGTCATTTTTAATTGCACAGAATTCTCCCATGTCTCTTTCTCTTCTGACACATGCACTTTGTTCAGGGCCTAAATTTCCCTTTCCTAGATGTAGCAGGAGCTCATTTGACAGAGCTCTCTCTCTATGATACCAGCTCTCCAGGTACACCAGCTTTTGATTCTATCTCCTTTATGCTACCTCCATCGCCAGTTAGAGCACTACATACAGAGAAGAGGATCTCAGAATCCTGTGCCAGTTTGTGGCAATCTGGCAATCTTCACTGAATTAACTCACCACTAGTTCTTAGCAGCTTGTAAATTTTTTTTTTTGTTGTTGTTATCCCAGACAAAATGTTGGTGCTAGAACTCCCTCAGAGCCCCACAGTTTAACTGGAGAGCTGATAATTGTAAGTTATTTTGCTGCAGCTGTTTAAAAGAAAAGGGGGGGGGGGGGGGGAGGAGGAACCATTTAGGCTATCAGGATTATAATCACAGGCAAAAATCTGCTTAGATGAAATATGGTGCCCTTAGGCTGAGCTAAATTGCTAGTTTAGTAGCTCAGCTGAGGGTAGCTGCTTTTTGTTCCACCCTGATTTTTTCTGAATGCTTCAGTGACAATGTCCTTCCCTAAGTCAAGCAAACCAAGAGAACCCCCATGGCACATAAGGAGTGGTTGATTCCTTTAGAACTTCAGATTGGTGGCACCTGTTTTGACTTGGACACCAAACTCCTGTGAGATATTCAGGAACTGGGTGCTGGCAGCAGTGTGGATCTTGCAGTCCTCTGCCCCAGGGAGCAAGGCTGCTTCTGCCCTTGTGGTGAAAGGTGTGGTGGGTCCTTCACTGAGCACTGGTGCTGTGTCCACTTCCCCCACGGGCCTGCCCACCTTCTGTTGGGGCAATCTATTGCTGATCAGAAAGGAAACAGCCAGGGTCACATAGAGAATCCAGCCAGAGAGCTTTCAGCACAGTCACACCCATCAGACAGGTGATGCCTGTCTTGGAAATTGCAAAGGGGAGACACCTGAGGACAATCAAAGTCCCTGGACTTCCCTGGAGTCAGCAGGCTGAAGATCATTTACCCTACAGGCTTGTTTTCAGGCTCAGTCTGAATAAAGCCTCTCTGAGAGAGGTCTACAGGGAACAGGCCAGAGCTTGTTGCAAGCTGCTAATTCTTTTGCTTGGAGGGCAGGATTTCCCCTACAGCTCCAGTGGATGCTCTGAAGAAGGGCAAAAGTGCTACAGCCTCAGGGTGCAACACTGGTGAGTAGCAGAACTCTGTGTGTGTGTGTGTGTGTCTCTTTCAACAGACAATTTTTTCTGACAGGGGAGGTTGCTGCTTTTAAGGGGTTTGACCTCTTGTCTCTAGTCCACAAGACCTTAGCTCTCATTCCTTTGCTTAGAAAGTTGCTGCTTACTGAAATCCACTCCAGTGTCAGCTACCAGATAGACCTGGATTGAAAGATTTGAAAGTCAGTGGTGTGAGCTCTGAGCTGCTGGATTTGTGTTTGCCAGCATCCTGAGGCATGTGTATGATGTGATTGCCTTTTTTTTTTTTTTTTAATTCCAGGCCTTTTAAGAATAATCTTGAATGGAATTTAGCTCTGAATAGGTTATTTGGAGGGAGGATCTCAAAGGGATTAAGTGTAGATGAGTTTTTAACTCCTTGCCAGTGGGAGCTCCCTGTGGAGCAGTATCCAGTCTCATAGGAGCCTAGCTGTACCAGTTACTCTGTTTCCCCTGTCTAGCAGGCATCCCAATGGGAGCAGATCTGTAGAGCAACAGAGGAGCTGATGCCTACACCATATGCATTTCATAGCACACATGCAGCAGTTCTTCTGTGTTAGTTCTGCCCTAGTCCCAGGGACTGAACCCTTGTAAGCAGGTGAAGCACACTGGTGCATACCTAGAAAGTTCTTGCTGGTTTCATTTGGAAGGAAACCATTTCTTGCACTTAGAGACTGCTGCATGATGCAGACCAAAGTGTGGTGGGGCAGGATGGGTGAGAGACTTGCTTCCAAATCATACCCCTTCTCTGAACTAAAACACTAAGAGAAAAACATCAATTATGTCTTGGGATGTTTCAGGCAGCCCCAAAGTTAAAGAGAATCCCCTGTGTACATGACCAGCTGCTACCTTTCTACCTGGAATTGGAGCTGCATTGCATCTGCTTTATTTAATTTCATGCTGCCTACTCCTTGTGCTCAAGGACACGTTGCTCTTCCTCATAACTGAATGCCCAGGGTGGCTTGGGAGCCTTGAAGGACTGGAGGGGAAACAGTTTGCTGTGTTATGACCACAAGAAAATGCATTTTATGTCCAGAGCAATCACTATTAGAAATAGGTGCTTGAGGGGAAATGTTCAAACCCTTCTTCTCAATGATAATGAGGCTCAGTGAAGTAGAATGTTCAAGTATAAACCTTCTTGAGTCATTTACAGCCCTGGGTTTTGGTATGGTGGTTTGTTTTCTTGTTTTTTTCCTCACCTGAAAGGATGGGGCATAGACTCTTCTCTCATCCATTATGAGTTCCTGAAATGACAGCAATTCCTCTGAGATTTGGAAGTGTATTGAATCAGAAAGGACTAAGAAATATTATTACAGTCCATAAGGAATAGCTCTTCTGAGCCTTGGGGGCTGTTTGCAAAGGCTTTGCAGCCTGTGAGGTTTCTTTAGCTACTGGTATTGTATGGGTGCAAAATTCAAATGCAAATACCCTGGGGATTTCTTGTTTGTTTGTTTCTTTTGGGCTGGTTTATTTCTGTTCGGGCTTGGGATATTTTGTTTGGGTTTTTCCTGTGTTGTTTTAATATAGTCTTTAAAAATAACAGAACTTGTGAGTGTTGGGTTTAGACTGCTGCTCCAGAAGCTGCTCTTGCCCTGAACCTTATTCTTCAGTGCTTGTGTTGTTCTTAAGGCTTGGTGGGTTTGGTTTCTTTGTGTTAATATACCAACAAATGATCTAAGGAAGTCCACAGTATCTCTACCTTACCTGTGTGCTTTCTGGCTCTTCTGAAGCAGCTGCTAACCAGAAATTGGGATATTTGTGCTGACTCCCATTCCCTAAGCACAAGCACAAACCCCTGTGCATTGAGGTGACCCAGACAGGACTTCCTTTGCCACTGCTGCCACCCAGTCCCATCACTGTGAACCCCAGTGGCTTAGCAGCACAGCTCCATCAGCTGCTGTGCCTTTATACTAGGATATAGACTTACAGAAAGAATAACCCTGGGGAAGATTCACAATGATATCCATCCAGGACAGTCTTGCTGAGCCATCATCTTTCAAGACAAAACTGCCTAGAATTAATTTTTTTTTGGGGGGTAGCTCTTAAATAAGTGTCCTTCCTCACTTGGTTTCACTTTCTCCAGTGTTAAAATGCAGTGCCTCTCTCTCCCTCTTTTATTTTTATTTATGTTTTCTTTTTTCCTTTATCAACCTACTATGCTGTGGGGAGTGTTTTCAAGCTGAAATGGAAAGGTTTGCAAAACACGCTGGGATTTCTCAGGGGCATGTTAAGACCAGGCAAGAGGTCCCTCAGCATGTGACTGGTGATACGCTGTCCTCTTTTTACAGTCACTTTACAAAGTCTCATTCAATGCTTTTTGCCACCAAGGATTGCCTAAGCAAAGATTTGTCAACTGAATTCTGTGCTACAAAGCATTTTTTACCCCCTCTTCCCAGCATTTACTGAAAGCTGGGTGCCAACATCCTTCAAAGTTAGTTTTCCTCCCCAGATTCCTTTGGAAATTGCTTTTAGAAAGATTGGAGATGTACTGAGCATATATCCTAAGCCACCAGAGATATCTCATGCCTAAGGCTTGTGGAACAAAAACAGAGCACAAGTTCATGCAATCATAGAATGGTCTGGGTTGGAAGGGACCTCCAAAGCTCATCCAGTCCAACCCCCTCTGCAGTCAGTAAGGACATCCTCAACTAGATCAGGTTGCCCACAGCCCTGTCAAGCTTCACCTTGAATTTCTTTAGGGATGTGGCCTCAACTGCTCCCCTGGGCAACCTGTTCCCATGTTCCACTAGCCTCCTGGGTGCAGAACTTGTTCCTAACAGCCAATCTAAATCTGCTCTCCTCTAGTTTCAAACCATTGCTCCTGGTCCTATCACTGCAGGCCTTTGTAAACAGTCTTCTCACCATCCTTTTCCTTAAGGCCATCCTGTGACCTTGCATTTCTAAGGCAACTTGACAAAAGGAAACAGTAGGATTTAGGAATTACTTTAATCACCTTCTTGGCTCTGCCTTGGCTAAGCCAAAAGACAAAACATGCTCTGATGTTAGCACCTTAACAAAAGTAATATTTCTTTAAGAATCACCTGGTCTTGAATTTTCAGTATAACTTCTCAGTAAAGGTTAGTTTGTGGACATCATTTTAGGGGAGTGTATTAGGAGTATTGTCTGGCCTGATTTACCTCACATTTCTTTACTGTCACTCTTCTCCCAGTGAAGGAACACAATCTTCTTTTGATAGTATATAAATGATTACTGGGGGGGGGGAAGGGGAGATGATGTTCTCAGAGTCAAAGCATCTCTCCAGTCTTTTCCCAGCTGGGAGGTGGTGGGTGACTGCTAGCATGGCAGTACCTGGTGCCAGTTCCCATCTGGCTCAGAAACAGCTGCCAACTGGCAGCCAGCCTTTGCAGGATAACCTGTGCTTGCTTTTTCTGGAGAACCTGTTCCTCCTGAATCCACCTCAGAATCTCAGTGCTCCTACCACGCGTCCTTCCCTGGTTTGGCAGCTGGAGTTACCTCTGATAAGCAATTTGGTAAAACAACCTCTCTGCAATCCTTATGGGACAATAAGCACTTGGCAGTGGTTGCCACTCTTTCCTTGACTCAACTGTTGTACTTTGCTGAAACTGTCTTACACTTACAGAGAAGTTTCTAGAACAGGTTTTAAGACCCATTCCATACACAGTCTAAAATCTGAAAAATCTCTCTTTATACAAAGGATTAAAATAGGATCCATTTTTTTCCTCCCACTGTAAGCAGTAGTTCTGATGTGTTCTCATTGCAGTCATTCCTTATTATTATTATTATTGCTTCTCTTGCTTTGGGACAGAACAAGTTGAAACGGTAGCTCAGCACAACCTGAGAGTGGTGCGCTACCATGTACCAAACGTTCAGGGCTCCACAGTGCTGTCAGCACCAGTTTGTGGTGCATACCTGAGTGAACTGCAGCCACACACTCAGGTCCTAGTAGATTTGAAATCCCCTGGCCTGTCTGCAGCTGGAGGTCAGAGTCACTCATTGAGGGCAGCCACTGTGCAGTTTTCCTCTATGAACCTGGAGCTGTTTAGGATGAGGCACCAGCTATTTAGCTTTGCAAACTGATTATCTGTTTTGTGCTTTAAAAATAAATAACTTCTGAGTTGGAGTGGAGCTATAGAAATTAACCTTTGCCATCCTCAGGGTAGCAAGCTGAGCAGATGATTTCTGCCATGTAGGGGTGATTTTGCTGGGAGAGCTTGTGGTCTGCTCTGTGCAGCAGAGTAGCTGCTTCATGGGGCGGGGGGGGGGGATATTTCACTGTCTTTATACTACTCTTAGGGATGTTCTTGTGCCTGGGCCGTTGGTTCAAACTGACTTCGAGGCAGAGGGTGAAAAGACTTTGGGCTTTTGGGGGGGACCTGGGTGTTGCAGGTGGAAAAACCATCCTGCAGACTAGTACAGATTCCCAGAGCAGCTGATAGCTGGGAAGCCTGTTTCAATTTCTTGAGGTTTTTTTTCCTGATAGTATATTGAGATATAAATAAGAGGAAGTAGAGGTGTCTGTAGGAGAAAAGAAATGTGATACAGTTAGCCCTGCAGGAGTAGAGAATTCCTACTCTCAAGGAGGGGCATGGCCACTGCACCATCATCACTCCCACTGCATGTAGCCCACAATGGGGCTTGTCTTGCTGGAAGCTGATGGGGCTGGCATATGGGCATGTCCTGACTGCAGTTTGGTCAATAAAAGCTGAAGGATGAGGAAGAGGCATCAAATGATTCCCTGCTGCTGTGTGCTGCTTGGAGAACTGGAAGTGACCTGGGAACTGCTCTGAGTTTACGAATCACATGGTGCTGACTGCTCTTTCTCACTTGATATGGTTTTCATGTTCATAATGGTTGCTTCTGTAAGACCTGCAGAAATTCCTTGTTAAGAGAGAAATCTTTCTGGAGACTGTTGCAAGATAAAAATTGGGAATAATGTCTGTGCTCCTCTGCAGCACTGATAAATCGAGCTGTTTGCTGTTTCACCTGGAAGAGAGGGGAAACAGGAGATTGTTGTTTTGGTGGCTGTCTCTGAAAAGTCCTAATCAGGACACTGTTCTTGAAAAGTGAGGCTGCCTCAGGATGACTCAGGCTTTCCATTTACCTTCTGAAATACAAACCAGTCTTTCCCAAGTAGTGTCCTGGGAATTGGATTGTCGCAGCTTTGGCAGAGACTTCCCTACAGGCTATCTAAGGTCTTGTTTATCAAGATGATATTTTTTTAACTATAATTTGAATACCACATCCATCCTAGTACCTCCCTGATGGAGTGATGCCTAGGTGTGGCTATGGATTTAGACCTCAGGAAGTGTTGGCTTCTTGGAGGCAACTGAGGTGTTCCACAAGCCCCAACCTGTAAAATATATTAACTGGCAGAAAGTGTGAATTGTTTTTGTAAGAGTGATGAAAGTCCTTGGAAAAATGGATGAAACACATCTCCATAAAACTGATAGCAATCCACAGACCCCCAACAACCTTCTGTACTCCAGCAATGTGCCCTTGTGGCCAAGAAGGCCAATAGGGTCCTGGGGTGCATTCAGAGGAGTGTGTCCAGCAGACCCAGGGAGCTTCTCCTCCCCCTCTGCTCTGGTGAGACCTCACCTGGAATATTGCATCCAGTTCTGGGCTCCCCAGTTCAAGAGGGACAGGGATCTCCTCGAGAGTCCAAGGGAGAGCTACCAGGATGATTGAGGGACTGGAGCACTGCCCTATGAAAAGAGGCTGAGAGACCACGGGCTGTTCAGTTTGGAGAAGACTGAGAGGGGATTTAATCAATGTTTATAAATATCTGTGGGCTGGGGGTTAAGGGGGAGGGGACAGGCTGTGCTCAGATGCACCCTGGGATAGGACAAGGGACAATGGATAGAAACTACAGCACAGGAGGTTCCACCTCAACATGAGGAGGAACTTCTTCAGTGGGAGGGTCCCAGAGCACTGGAACAGGCTGCCCAGAGAGGTTGTGGAGTCTCCTTCTCTGGAGACTTTCAAGTCCCATCTGGATGTGTTCCTGTGTGACCTGTGCTGGATTCTATGGTCCTGCTCTGGCAAGAGGGTTGGAGTGGAAGATCTCCAGAGGTCCCTTCCAACCCCTAACATCCTGTGATCCTGTGAAGTGCTGTAGCAGGGCTGTTTGTTCCCTCAGATCTTGATGTCTGGGTTATGCTTGTCCTTGCTTTTAAGATAACTGTCTGCAAGCTCAGTCTAGAATAACAGAGTTCATATAACATGAGATTTCTGTCAGTCACAAGAATCTGTATTTGAGCAATGCAATCTGAGCTCTCCCTCTCTTCCCTTTACTCAGAGGAAGTTCTCTTTTCTTTAACTCATTCTAAAACAGCAGATTCACTTAATGTGCACTACTTAAAGTCATTTCAGTTGTTATGCCACTGAAAAAAAACTCCAGCAGTGCCCAGATGTGAATAACATTTTCATTCCCCTTAGCTTGAACCTTTTATTGCATTGAGAGCAGTTAACATGACTTTATTTATTGCTACTTTTATCAAACTTATCACTTAAAGCCCTCTAAATTTTTGGGGGGGAAACCTGCAGCCAGTGGTTGTGAAAATAAAATATCTTGAACTGTTCTATTCCCTATTAAAGGGTGATATTGTTTTTCTGTGTGTTGCTTTTCTTTTTAAGGGGGGGGGGGAGGGTATTGTTTTGGTTTGTGGTTTTTTGTTTTGTGGGGTTTTTCTGTGTGTGTGTGTTTGGCTTCTTTTTTTCGTGGTGGATTTTTGTTTTTTGTTTTTCTCTCCAGTTTGACTGTGATTAATTTTTAAAGGCCACAAGAATTCTGAGTTGAAAGCTTGAGCCCTTGGATAGAAACATCTACATTAGAGCTGTAATCTGAGAGGAGCTGTTTAAATTCTGTGTAGGGTAAAAAAAAAAAAAGTGATGCATTTCCAATAATGTTCTGTATTGCGTGTGGCAAACCTCTTGCTGAAAGTTTAACACTGCTGGATCTTGTGTTAGTCCTTGTGGGATTCAGAGCTGGTGACTGCAGTCCCTGCTGCTGTAGAAAACGAGCTGATGGTGGAAGGTGAGTGTGCAGAGGTGTAAGCTGTCTGAGTGTTTCCATCTCTTAGTCTTGCACCAACACCACCCCTCTGAGAAGGAATTATTAGGGAGCGAAATTACCGAGGTTTAAGTGAGGACCCAAAGACTCAGCAAGGAAACTGTAAGGATGAAGGTGAAAATTCAGGTCTAAACCTTTCCCCAACCAAATTCCTGATGCTGTACTTGTTTGCCTGAGGTGCCTGTGATTCATTGCAAATCTTAGTTCCTGATTATTTTTTTTCTTTCTTCTCCCTGTCAAATCTGGGATGTTTAAGGATTTTCGTTTGCAGGTTTAAATGGTAGGAGGCAGTAGGTGGGATGCAATTCATGAGGATTTCTTCAGCCTGTAGGACAGAGATGGAGCCTTCCTTAGAAAGGTGTCAGGGGAAATCCTGTTGCTGAGTCATCTGCTGTTCAAATGCGATTTGTTATGCAAGCACCAGCGAGGCCCCAGAGCCGAGGCTTGCCTTTCCTCTAACGGCTTCACAAATCGGGAAGCCTAATTCGTTTCATTAGCTAGGGCTGGGGAACGCTTCAGCTTCACCTGCCGCCCTCCCAGCCTTTTGTCTGGGCCCTGCCTTTCATCCGTCTGGTTTCCTCTAGATGGCATTGCAGGAGAAAGGGAAGTCGGATAGAAAAAAGTTGCAGGAGCTGCTTTGCATTTCGATGGTGCACGATTATCTTATCCACTAGACAAGCACATGCAATATTAATACCTCCCACGTCAGTCTCAAAGAGGATACAGATACGTGTTCCTTCTGAGGAGTTTTATTGATTCTTCATCTAATTAATATATTTTTTGTTTGGTTGGGGTTTTTTTTGGCCCCAACGTAGATGTTGTGTAATTTGCCTATGGTTCCTCAGGGTGTTTGTGTTTTGTGCAGGGTTAAAAATAATAAATAAATCTATATAAAGTATGTATTTTGGAATGAAAGGACAGTGGAAAGTTTCTTTCAGAAAACCTCAACCAACCAAACTAAAGCCCCTTGCCCTTCTCATGTTTTTATCTCCTGAGATTTTTCTTTCTCTCTCTTTCTCTCTTTTTTTTTTTTTAAACATAACTCTCTGAAATTGCAGAAACAATTTATTCTGTTCTCTATCTTTTTTTTTTTTCTTCTGGTTTGTTTTCCTCCCACATTTGACAGTGCCATCTGCATAATCAATTTCTCCCTTTCACTGTAGTAATTCCTCTTTTTATGGGATGTTCAGGCAAGCTGGGCAAAAAAAAAAAAAAAAAAAAGAGAGAGAAAGAAAATGACTTCTAAGGCTGCCCACGCTGGCTGCAGGACTGTAATGCAGATTACTATCTGGAGAATTCAGCAACTGTTGTAGTCCTCTTAAGAAAAGTTTAGTGCACTCTCCAAATATATATATTTTTAAGAAGTTTTGGGAACCAGGGCCTGTGAGCAGGTTTCCCTCCCAGCACAGAGAAGTGATACAAAGGGTCAGGGCTGTGTTGCCAGGCAGGTTGAATTTTCCTTTCTCAGTTGTCCTTCTGAAGTAGCAGAGTCCTGCTCCTCTGAGAGCTAAAACCTTTCAGCCCAAGGGTATTCAGTGGCTATTTCATACAGCACTATCTCTTAGCCCCAGTAGTTCTTGTCTTACTGTCTAATCCTGAAGCTAATGGATTGCATCCCCTCTTAGCCTTTATTTTGACAGGCTAAAGCAACCCACCTTGTTTCATTCTCATAAAGAAGACTTTCCACTGTTTAAACCATGCTAAAAGTCTTTCAATCTTCTTCTAGACTTAGTAAATCATTTCCAAATTGTGCTTGAACTGCCTAAACTTTCTTGGATCAATACCTCATAGCTGCTTTGTACCCAGCACTACTGCATTTTTAGGGGCTGGATCTCCTCTGAAGCATTCTGAGATCACAGTGACCTTTTTTGTGGCTTCATGGTGGTAATTCAGTTGTCACAGGATCTCCATCTTTTCCTCCTCAAACATTTCCCTCCACAAGCAGGTAGCTTGTAGTGGCAATGACATTTTTATACCAAAATGAATCTATTTTTATAGTGGTTTTCAATTTAAATCCCACTTCTGTTAATGCAGCACTCACTGTCATCCATACTCACGAGACTCCAGTCTTTTGCTGGAGTCCTCTTGAAGCCAACACAGTTGGTGTCATTTGCAGATGTCATCTATGTACAACTGGTCTCTTTGTTAGGGGAGGTGATTGTGAAGTTAGATTGGAAAGTAATCATTGCAAATGCAACCTACTGCTTTGGTAAAACTCACAGAGCCTACTCTGCTCTGGTGAGACCTCACCTGGAGTACTGGAGTGGGTCCAGATGAGGGCCATGGAAATAATTACCTCTGCTACCAGGACAGGCTGAGGGAGCTGGGGGGCGTTCAGCCTGGAGAAGAGAAGGCTTCAGGGAGACCTAATAGCAGCCTGCCAGTGCCTGAAGGGGGCTACAAGAAGGCTTCAAAGAGTCTGTTTGCAAAGGCCTGCAGTCATAGGACAAGGTGTAGGAAGACAGCAAACATTTGAACAACTTTTGAGAAGGCTATTTTTTGTCTCTGAGTGGGAAAGAATGTAAACACCTTGTAACTGAAGAGGAAGACTAGGCAGAAGCTGACTGGGTATGTTGAGAAGCTTGTTTGTCAGTATGAACCTATTGTATGCTTTGCTTGGACTCATGTCAGTGAAAGGAGAGCCAGTTGGGGTGTGACAGCTCTGTATTAGGAAAACTATATAAATTGACTGTGGAACAGAGTAGTAGGCTTTGGCTTATGCTTAAGCTCTTGCTTTGCTTTTTGTTTGTGCTTAGTGCTTTGCTTAGTTGCTTAGGCAATAAATGCTTTTGCCTTTCACAAGAAGAGTCTTCTTGTCTTCACCTGGAAACACCATAACATGCAGCTTATGAGAACACCACCACTGCTACAAATATAACAGTGGCTTCAAACTAGAGAGAAGGAGTTTTAGATTGGATGTGAGGAACAGGTTCTGCACCATGAGGGTGGTGGAACACTGGAACAGGTTGCCCAGGGAGGAGGTTGAGGTGCCTTCCCTGGAGATATTCAAGGTGAGGCTCAATAAGGCTGTAGGCAACCTGATCTAGTTGAGGATGCTCCTGCTGACTGCAGAGGGGGTTGGACTGGGTGACCTTTGGAGGTCCCTTCCAACCCAAACCATTCTATGATTCTAGAAAAAATGTGTCCTTTGCCTCTCCTGACAGTGAAGGATGTTGGGTTCTTCAAAGTCCCTCACTTTGTGTTCTAGTCTGGTCTCCATTCATTCACAACACACTTTGCTTCCAAACCTGTTCTAAAGCCTTGGAGGCTGTTGAAGTCAGTCTAATAGATCTCTGACCACACAGATAAGTGTCTTTTTCCTCTTGCACTCTTAAATGCAGACACTCTTCTACAGCTATATCATTGTGTCTGCAAACTCAGGAACTATTGAAAGCTGTTGTTAGAAGATACACATTTTTTTTTTCCTGTTACTATTTTCAGGAGGGATGACACTAGAATATTAAGATGCATTATAATTTTTTATTTATCATCATCACTATTATTTTTTACAACCACTTGAGGGGTGGTAATTTCTTTGTACTCTCTCCATCACCAATTAATCTTTTCATATGCTTCTTATGGCCAGGCTCTGTTCCCAAAATCTCTTTTCTCCTTGGTATCCGTATATATATAGATGAAAAACTTCTGAATAAAAGGTTTTATTAAGAATATTCTTTTATTCCACAATTTTAAGAAAAAAACAAAACCAACCAAACCACAAACACTTTGCTTTGGATGAGTCTTACTCTGAAGTGTATTTCTGAGATGATGGTTTTTCTAATCTCTTCGACTCCTAACCTGTGTGCTCTGAGCATGAATAAATCATCATCACTTCAATTGTCTTGTTCTGTCCAGGCTGAGAGGCAGCTGATGGTTTTTCTAGAGTTAGCATTCTTTTCTGTCAAGGAGTCTTGATATATAAATGAGAACTGCAATTGAATAGTCCCAGATGCAGGAGGTCAGAAAGACTTCATGTAATGGCTGGCTGCCCTGCATTGAAGTTCTCTTGCTTAAGGGAAGTGTTTTCAGTTAGCTTGGTGAATGTGATCCATTCTGTGTGAGGGGAAAGTTGCTAACAAGAGAACTGTTGCCTAGCTCTCACCTGGCCCAGTCACCTGGCACCCTCAATGCACCCAGAGGCTCCTCCTCTAAGGCTCTGGTGTGCCATGGGAGTGGAAAAGTGGCACAGGCTGGTCCTGCTGAGTGACTCCTGTAATTCAGCCATCCCTGGGGTCTGACAGCATGACTGCTGTGACTCAGGTCCAAAGCCCATGCTTTGGTGCATGCAGGATTAGTGAGGAGCAATGTACCTGGGGCTTTGGAAGAGGAGAGCCTGAGGAGACTGAAATCTTTGTGAAATTGAATATTGATTCCTCTTGCTCAGAGAGCTTTAGAAGTCCAGGCTTAACTCAGTCCTAAGACTTTAAGGATACCACAAATTATTCTTGTATGTTCCATTGAAGAGATTTGCTTGTTGTTTTGTGGGGTTTGGTTTGTTTTAATCAGCTTAATCTTCCACATTTAAGGCATCTCTAGCACTAACTCAGCTGTGGTGCATAAGTGGGGAGTTACTGGCTCCCCTCCTTGCCCATCTTTCCCTTTCTTCTTTCCCAGTGATACCATTCAGGGCTGGCAAAGCTGTCGTTTTAAACCAATATATTAGCTAAGACATAGGAGGGAAGTTTGAGTGGAACTCCTAGTGCCAAGAGTTCAGTGCTAAGGATAGACAGAGGTAACCAACATACTGGTACAGCTCAAGACATTCCTCTGTGGGTATTGCCTAACTCAGGGGAAGGTGAGAGAATTGACTCTGGCTTCTCTAACATCAGAAAATGGTCCCTGGATGGGGTTAACTTCTGTGGCAGGCTTCTGGTGTGCTCCTGTAGAGGATGGAGCCAAAAAATATTCATCTCTTTCTGAAGAAAGCAAGAATGCTTTGAAAGTAGAGAGTTGACTCTTAAAATGGAGTTTAAGGGATATTTTTTCCCCCTAAGTATTTGATGTTTATTTTTTCCCTGGTTTTGTTCTGGATTCTGATTCCATCTTTCTAATAAAAAAAAATTTACTTAATCTGCCTATTGGTCCTCACTACTTAATGAAATCTGTTTTTGAGAAACCCTGGACTTTGAGTAATGCTTGCAATAAACATTCTGCTTGAATTCTTTGCAGGCTTAATTTGAAAATACTCATTTGACAAATCAAGCAAGGTCCAGTGCTGACACTTTGGACTTTTCTTCTCTCAGATTGATGACATTATCTTCCCAGAGCTCCTACAGCCCTATAAGGAATGCTGCTTCTTACAAGTAGCATACTCTTATAGTCCCCTTTGTTATTTGGTTGCTGTTATTGAAAGGAAACAAATAAGGAAAATAATGAGAGGAAAGATTGTTTGCTCAAATATCCTCCCTGATACAACTATGAGATAGGCTTTACCTCCCAACTTGATGTATTTTTTTTTCAGCTGTGCTCATTTGTCTTCACCCTGGAAGAGAATTTCTTGGTGCAGTTAACTGCAGAGTGATGTACTGTTCCCTGCTGTGAATTAGAGGATGTTTAGATGCCTGATCTCAGCCTGCTCTGTTTTCAGCAGGCCTTATATCTAGCCATGTAATCATGGCAAAATACTGAGTAGCAAGGCATAAATCTGGGCAAGATGGAAAGAGTGCATACTGAAGCTGAGCTTTGTATGAACATTATCTCCCTGTTTCAAACCATACCCTTTCATTTTCACCTGGCAGCTGCTGCTTCTACCCCTTCTTTGTAGGCATTGCCTCTCTTTCCCAGGCTCAGACCACCTCTCTGCTCCTTCTGGTACACTTTTTTTTTTTTTTTTTTCCCTGCAGTGTTTTGGAGGTGTTACTTAGCTGCTGGGAACTCCTGATGCTGTGTGGTCTCTGCTTGGAATTCTACTCTTTTTCTTTTGACCTAGATACAAAGTTCAGGCCTGGGGACCATACAGTTCAGTTACCAGTGGGAGCTTTCATGACTTATGCTAATTAAACAGGGCCCTGCCTTCCTTGATGTTGATCAACAGTTTTCTTCACAGGCTGTGCTGAGGAAGCAACCTTGTGATTTGTGCAGAGTGATGAAGAGTCTCTATGGAAACAAAGTGTAGGAAATCTGGGGCAATTTCAGCTTTCTGTGCCTTATGCAGGGAGCACTTGCTACTGATATCAAAGTACATTCAAGTTTTCTCCATTTAATTGCTCACAACTTTGGCAGGTTCAGCTGCAAACAATCTCCAGCCAGGCTTTGTGTGATACATGGTATCCTGATTAAATTTAGCATTGAGAATGGGGACACTGTCTTCCTGCAGTCCTGTCAAGGCTGTGGAGATGTTCTCCTTGATTCTGACACCTGGCATCTTTCATGGAGATTGATACTTTTACTTGTGACTCTTCCTGTATCTCTGAGGCTTTATTGCTTTCTCCATGGGCAGTTTGATTCCCATCCATTGCCTTGTGAATGAATGAGCAGGAAAAGCTCAGAGGCAGAGCTGTTGTAAAAGCCTTAGTAACCCAATAATCTCTTAAGGAAATGGGGAGCAATGTGTTGGGCAAGAAACAAATCTGAATTCTTCTGACAGCAGTCAGCCTTCCTCCCCACCAAAGCCTGGTCTGGGGAAGCAAAGTGTGCCAGGCTGCTGATCCAACTTGAGCAGAGCTGGTAACCTCCCATTTACATCCATGTTTTCCCACTCTCCATTGAACTGGGGGTTTGGATTAGTTGGTTATAATGGTAGAACCCTGTCTGCAGATTCTAGGAGTGGGTTTGGGCATCAATCACCTCAAGGGAACAACAACAAAAACCCAAACTAAACCACCTCACACCACCTTCAAAGTGAAGAAGCTGATGCCTAAACCAAAACAGAAATCTCTGCTGACCTTGTGCTCAGTTTGCAGAGGGGAAAGCATGTCACTAGCTAGCATCCCCCCCAAAAAACCTTCTTGTTCTGTTTTGTGCTCTGTCAGGAAACATTTGCTTGTCCCAGGGGAAGAAACTGTGTCAGGCAGGTGAAACTGAGGAATTCCCTGCTCGAACAAGCAGGTTGCATCTCAGCAGGGTGTTAAGAAACAACAGAGGGAACAAAACCAGAGGCTGACAAATTGAAGGAGCTCTAAGATGTGTTTAGGTTTTTTTTTTTTTTTCTGCAGCATTTTGTGTGGCTGTCTGATGAAACACTTAAGAGAAAAGAGACTTTTGTTGAAGTAGTGTCGAAGAAAAGGAGAGGTTGAGATGAAAATTTCAGGGCTCTCAGAGAGAAAAGAAGTAGTTGTCTCATGTCTGAGTGTAGAGAAGATCCTTGAAAGGCAGAAAAAAAGAATGTCTCCTTTTGTCCCCATTAGAAGAAAGATCTGGAGGTGCTGGAAGGTGTCCAGAGAAGGGTCATGAGGATGAGCAGAGGGCTGGAGCTCCTCTGCTCTGGAGACAGACTGAGAGAGTTGGGGTTGTGCAGTCTGGAGAAGAAAAGGCTCCAAGGAGACCTTATTGTGGCCTTCCAGTGTCTGAAGGGGGCTCCAAGAAAGCTGGGGAGGGATTTGTTAGGGTGTCAGGGAGTGATAAGACTGGGAGAAATGGAGCAAAGCTAGAAATGGGGAGATTCAGATCAGGAAGAAGCTCTTCCCCATGAAAGTGGTGAGATACTGGGGCAGGTTGCTCAGGCAGGTGGTAGAAGCCTCATCCTCGGAGGTTTTTAAGGCCAAGCTGGATGTGGCTGTGGCTCACCTGCTGTGGTGTGAGGTGTCCCTGCCCATGGCAGGGGGGTTGGAACTGGCTGATCCTTGAAGTCCCTTCCAACCCTGACAATTCTGTGATTTGTTGTGGAGCTGGGGTTTATTTTGTGTGTGTCTGAGTACTGTTCAGGTGAACAATCTCTTCCAGGGAGACCTGGGTGGTGAGCAGGATGTGTATAACATTGCTTGTGGTGCTCAGCAGAACTCTGGAAATGATGTGCCTTGAACACAAACCAGCAATCCATCCCAGACAGCTCCTCTAGGCTGGCAGCAGTGCTCAATGATGTGTGCTGGTTATGGCTGCACAGCAGCTGGCAGGGCACACCAGGACTCAAGCTTATGCTTGATTCTTTGGGAATCTGTATGAGGAGAAGGGTTGGCTTTTGGGATTCAGCTCTTACTTTGTGTACTTAAAAAGTCCCTCCCCCTACTGCAAATCTACATGCAGATAAAAGAAGAAGCAAACTAAAACATCTTCCTGACCAGCATTAGCCTTTTATTTCCAACAGCTGAAAAGGAATGAAACCAAGTTCCAAACTTCTTCTACCAGATGTTGCTTTTACTCCTTGGCAACTGTTGTTGATGTTGCTGCAATCAATACTACCAAAGAGGAAAGTCATTCTGGGTTGCTTTGTCTATTATTAGTATGCTAGAGCTGGCTGGAAGCTGCTTTCTTCCCAGACTGTCTCCTTCCCATTTCCCTTCCTTCTTTTTTTCTTTAATGGGGATAAATTGGCAATTGAAAGGTCAGAAATTGACTCTAGCTCACTGAACCATGTGTTTTCCTAAAAATGTCACTTTGATGCAAATTCTTTCTTTTTCAGAAAGAAGAAGAAGTAGGGGGAAGGGAGATTTAAAAGGCTCTTGAATGAAAAGAGTAGTTTTGGGTTGTTTTGTTGGTGTGGGGCATTTTAATTTTTTATTTTGGTCAAATCTCCTCTTTTTTCATTCCAAAGCACTTGAAATTGAAAACTCCTTCCCACAATTAATATGCATTAATCATTCATCTTGGCAGCATCTGTTCTGAGCCACTGCTCCTCCACATAAATATTATTTTTCTTTCACTGAAGGTAAATTTTTGGTGCATGCTGGAGGGATTTTTTTAATTATTTATTTTTTCCCCCGGAATCTTAATATTCAATTTTCACGCTTACTCCTGGAAAATAGGGAATTGTCCCTCTCCAAAATTACTAGCATCCTTCAACTGACACAGATTCCAGTGGATAGTCCTAGGGACAGATAATTAATATGTATTAGTCAGACCAGGTTCAAATTAAGGAAGTTTAAAACCCATATAGTTCAATGTCAGATTCTAATCCTAACACAGTATCAAGGCTCAGCAGACTCATGTGATGAATGACAATAATTAGTAAACATGAGTGTTCATCAAGGCTACACATTTGAGCTGGTTGCTTTGGGGAATTTATATGCAAGATGCACTGTATATACATCATATATAATTGTATATATATATAAAACCCACCCAAAACACCTGCTGCTGTCTCTGAGATGCTCATTCATGAACCTTTTTCAGGCCCCACAGGGAAGCTAGAGGTCCATGCCCTTCATCAGCAAGATTTCTTTGCCTGAAAGAGCAGCTTATTGAATACAGAGGGCTCATTAGTGCAGGTCAAATACTGCAAAGCAGCACTTGCAAACATTCCCTTCTATTCAGGGAAGCTCTTTGGTCCAGCCAGGTTTATCCTTGTTGTTTGCTCTTCTTGAATGTTTGCACATATGTTCTTGGGCAGCCTGCTGCTCCTGCCCGTGCCCAAGCCTCGTGCCAACCGAGGGATGTGTCAAAGGAGTGCATCACCTCCTGATTGTTGATGATTCTCCAGGGTAAAAGCTAAGCAAAAAGGTTTTTTTATTCTTTCAGGGAGGCAAAAGAGCAAGGACTTTCACAGAGTCATTCAGGTTGGAAAAGACCAGTTCTGGGCTCCTCAATTCAGGAGAGATGTTGAGGTACTGGAAGGTGTCCAGAGAAGGGCAGCAAGTCTGGGGAGGGGTCTGGAGCACAGCCCTGTGAGGAGAGGCTGAGGGAGCTGGGGGTGTTTAGCCTGGAGAAGAGGAGGCTCAGGGGAGACCTCATTGCTGTCTACAACTACCTGAAGGGAGGCTGTAGCCAGGTGGGGGTTGGTCTCTTCTCCCAGGCACCCAGCACCAGAAGGAGGGGACACAGTCTCAAGTTGTGCCAGGGGAAGTATAAACTGGAGATTAGGAGGAAGTTCTTCACAGAGAGAGAGATTTGCCCATTGGAATGTGCTGCCCAGGGAGGTGGTGGAGTCACTGACCCTGGAGATGTTCAGGAGAAGCCTGGATGAAGCACTTAGTGCCATGGTCTGGTTGATTGGATAGGGCTGGGTGATAGGTTGGTGAGGCACTTAGTGTCGTGGTCTAATTGACTGGTTAGGGCTAGGTAATAAGTTGGACTGAGTGATCTTGGAGGTCTCTTCCAACCTGGTTGATTCTATGACCCTCAGCATCACCAAGTCCAACCCTTAACCCTCCTCTGCAAGGTTTACCCCTAAGCCATGTCCCCAAGCACCACATCCAAACAATCTTTAAACGCCTCCAGGGTTGGTGACTCCACCACCTCCCTGGGCAGCCTGTGCCAACGCCTGACCGCTTTTCATAGTTTGAAGACTCCTGTGTGGAAGACAGCTTCATTTGGTAGCAGATCTGAGTAGACTCTTCAGTCAAAAGACTGCAAGTTGGCAGTTAAATCTGAGCTAGAATAGACTCTTAATGAGCCAAGCATTAGAGTAGTTTACTTAAAGCCATGTTAGATGCTTCAGCACTTGTCATCTCTATCTAAAGCCTTGCTGCTCACTTCAAATAAGAGAAGCTGAGGGACCTTGTACCCCAGTGTCTGGGAAATGATGCCTGTGTGCTCATTGATGCAGGAGCTCAGAACTGATTTCTGCTTCTGGGCTTGTGCTTGAGCACAAAGGGCAGGGTGAGGTTTGTGTTACGAAGAGAAGGGATGACACAAAGCTTGGGAATAAGCAACAGTGCTTTTTATTTTAAGTAAGAAAATAAAATACAGAAACCAAGTAACACCACAGCTTATCTACAAACTCTTCAGAGAGATTGGAGATTGCTTTTCATCAGTCTTTGACAACCATTCCACTTCTTGTACGTGTAGTTTTCCCCCTTTGTGTGTGCTGAGGAAACTTGCACTGAGTTAAGTGAGGTGATTCATCTCCTGCATGCAGCAATTGTTTCCATAGCTGGAGTTCAAGAAATGTTCCAAGTGTTCCATTCATCTTATCAGAACCTAGCTCCTGATCTTTAGAAGAGAAGCCTCAAGGATTTTTATTTTCTATATTTTTTGTTTGTTTTAGAAATAGTATTGGGCTCTGCCCACCAACGCAGTCCAGCAGGTACCCAGGCAGTGATTTGGTAATGGCAAAGTGTCAGCTGCTTGCGTTTCTTCCAGGCAGTTTTCAAACTCCAGCAGGAAAGGCAGAGGAGATCTTTGCATTTATTATTTTCCTGTTGGATACAGGAACTGACTGTAGTGGCAAATGCATTGCAAATATTGATCTCGAATAACATCTTTCTAGAAGGAGGCAGTGAACACCTAACCTCAAAAATGCAATGTTGGCTCTCAGCCCACTGTCCTCAGCTTCTACAAAGTGAAAGGCTTTCTGGACAGCCATGCTCATGCCTTAACCTGATTGTGCTGACAGAGAGCTGCCTCCCACATGTCAATAAGATTGTGTATAGCAGCACTTGAATAGGTTTTCTTGGGTGTAAATCAGGAGTAATTCGATTGATGTGAAAAGTGTCCTAGGAAGAACCAGAGATGAGAAAAAGAATAAAACATTCAGGGTTGGGTTTTTTTGTTTGTTTTTAACCTAATACTCCAGACTGAACCAGCTTCAGCATATATGTCAGAAGTTGTTGCTATCTTTGGGGGCAATAGGTTTGATTTAAGCTCTGAATAAACACCTAATGAAGTATAGCAATGCTTCCCTGCAGAGGGTTTCCCTATGGATTCCTGCATTCTGAACAGAGGAGACAGCTGAATGCTCTAGAGGGAAGCTGTAGAGGTGTGACCTTACCTAGTCAAGGTTTTCCATGACCCCAGGAGCAGCTGGGGGGGTAGCATCAGAATCTCTTCAATCCCCCATGAGCACCTAATCCAGCAGAACAGAGCTCTGAACACTGAGGCATTTATTTTTGTCAGGATATTTTAGCAGTTATATTACCAATCAGACATCTCTGCTTTATCACAGATTCACAGAGGGTTAGGGGTTGGAAGGTACCTCTAAAGATCATCCAGTCCAAACCCCCAGTCAGAGCAGGATCAGCCAGGGCAGGTCACACAGAAACACATCCAAGTGGGTTTTGAATGTCTCCAGAGAAGAAGACTCCATGACTGCTCTGGGCAGCCTACTCCAGTGTTTTGTCCACATAATGAAACCTAAGTGGTTATTTCCAGAAGACATTTTTGAATGTGCTGATAGCTCCTGCTCAGTTTAGCTGCTTGCTTCAGTGAGTGAGAAGCTACACAGCCCAGCAAAAAGATTAAGCTGACTGCCTTGAAGGTGCACCATATGCTAGGTTTGGAGCTCCTTGCTGATACCGTGGCTGGCTCCAGGACAAGAAACTCTTTGTGCCCCATGTCACAAATGGGAGCACCAAGTGTCTCATGGATGCAAAAAAACCTTCTGCATGGAGATGTGCAGCCATTCAGTGAGACTTGGGCAGACTGGAGAGCTGGTAAAGAATGTGATGAGGTCCAACAAGGACTAGTGCAGAGTCCTGCATCTGGGAAGGAATAATAAACTGCTCCAGTACGGGCTGGGAGGTTCTCCTCCCCTTCTACTCTGCCATGGTGAGACCTCACCTGGAATATTACATCCAGTTCTGGGCTCCCCAGTTCAAAAGGGACACGGATCTACTTGAAAGAATCTAAGGGAGAGCTTGGATGATTGAGGAACTGGAGCACTGCCCTATGAGGAGAGGCTGAGAGCCCTGGGGCTGTTCAGTCTGGAGAAGTCTGAGAGGGGATTTAATCAATGTTTATCAATATCTGAGGGCTGGGTGTCAAGAGGGAGGGGACAGGCTCTGCTCAGCTGCACCCTGGGATAGGACAAGAGGCAATGGATGGAAACTACAGCACAGGAGGTTCCACCTCAACATGAGGAGGAAATTCTTCACTGGGAGGGTCCCAGAGCACTGGAGCAGGCTTCCCAGAGAGGTTGTGGAGTCTCCTTCTCTGGAGACTTTCAAGCCCCATCTGGATGCATTCCTGTGTGACCTGTGCTGGATTCTATGGTCCTGCTATGGCAGGGGGGTTGGACTTGATGACCTCTTGGGGTCCCTTCGAACCCCTAACATCCTGTGATCCTGTGTCTGTCCCTGCACTGGCAGCTAGGAAGTCTAGAAAAGTCTTAGAGGGTTTACCTCTCTCCAACCTGTTCAATGCTATGGAAAAACTGCTTGGCAGCCTGCCTGCACACACACTGGGCTAAAAGCTGCAGCAGGGGCCAGGACAAGAAGGAACCACAAGCTGACAAGGCCATTTAGACCAATGACCCATCTCATCCTGCCTTCTGGCCCTCCTGGTGCACAGAGACAGTAGCTTGAGGCTTGGCACAGCAACAGGACCAAGTAGCTAAGGGAAATTCTTCTCTGCAATATGCACATTTAGTAGCAGGTTTGCATGAGGGATGGTTTACATTTCCTTCGGTCCAAAGATTATTTTATTACTCATCTAAGCCTAAGGAAGTCTTTTGGCTTCCTTAGGTGGCTGGTATCCTTACCCATGTAATTTTGTAATTGCTTGTGCTTCCCAAAACTGTGTCTTGTGGGCTTCACAAAGATTAATGCCTTCATTCTTTGAGCTGGAGTCAAGGCAAAACTGCTGACAATTCTCAGCTACACAGTGACAGGAGATACTTTACAGCACTCCCCCCACTCCAGCTCACCCACTTTTTCTGCCACAGAAGCAGGACCAAGATTCTTGAAGCCTTCTTATGCAAATATTTTGCTGAGTTTTAATGCCTCCAAATGAAGGATATCACACACAGAATAAGCCAGATTGGAAAAGACCTTTGAGATCATCTAGTCCAACTTATCACCCAACGCCGTCCAATCAACTAAACCATGGCACCAAGTGCCTCATCTAGTCTCTTTTAAACGTTTCCAGGGAAGGTGACTCCACCACCTTCCCAGACAGCCCATTCCTCAAAAACTCCTTCTGTGAAGAATTTCTTCCTAACATCAGCCTAAACCTCCCCTTGCACAGCTTGAGACTGTGTCCCTCTCCCAGCACAGGTTGCCTTGGAGAAGAGACCACCCCCCACCTATTGCAGACTTTCCTGTTTGTCTTGGTCCCAGCATGGGACACAGGTTCTACCAACATGGATGACTTTCTCAAGGTTGCAACAAGCCTACATTAATGTAGGGAGATAGAGAAATAATTTTCAGTTCCAGGGCCAGTCCATCACTTTATTCCTGTCCTTTCTTTGATGCTTTTTTTGATTTATTTTTTTTTTTTTTTTTTTTGCAACAAGTGATGCTCAAAGTCAGTTGGCAGTCTATTGCTCTTGCCTGAACATAGATCTTATTATTCTGATATGATTGTTTTCCAGAGACAGCTACTTTGCTTCTCTACTTAAATGCATTTACAATCTTGGTTGAATGTGCAATTTCTGTGGCTGGCCCTTGTCTTGAAGAAATAAGTTTCCACCATGAAAAGGAATAAATGAGTTCATACTTAAACCAAAACATTTCTTTGGAGAAGATGAGGAGAAAGCTTTGTTGTAAAGCACCTCCCTTTTAGGGAAGTGAAGGCAATGAGGTGTAAAATAGCACAGCACCTTATGTAAGTGCTTGCCTCTGTGTGTGTGGAGATGGAATATACATGAGAAATTACCATGACAGCTACAATAATTTTTCAGACTAAGGAAAAAAAAACAACAAAACAAAACCAAACCACAACCCACCCAACTCAACACAACTGACTTCTCAAACTTGCAGTCTCAGGCATGGAGGTTTATTCAGGAATTTTCTTGCATCAGTGAGAGGACAGCCTGCACACACCTTCAGCTACACAGGGATATAAAAGGAAAAGGGAAAAAAAAAAAACACCCAACCCTTTGTAAACTCCCCTAAACACCACAGGTTTTGTGGGTGAGCACATGGAAAATGTGTGTGGTCCCAAATCTAACTCAGTGAAAGGAATTTGCAAGCTGCTTTCAGTGCACAATACCCTTCCACCCTGGTGGTTGGTAGTGCTGTGGTGGGGGATTAGCCATGTCGAACTGCAGTGGTTTCCTCTCACAGCTGCACTTTGCAACACCTGCAGTGTCTCCTCAGCCTGCTTAGCTGCCTGCATCTTTCTGGGTGGTTTCTCCTTGGTGCTGGTGTAGGTGGGCAGACTCCAGTGTCTACCTGCAGTTTGTGGCAGCAGGCAGGATGTCTCCTAGTCTTAATCCCCTCAGGCACCCAGTCTGCCAGTCCTGCAATTTACTCCGTGCCTGATCCCAGGTTCCCCCTGCTCCTCCCCGAGTCTCTCCTACCTCTCTGATGTGCTTCATCTTGTGCAGAATTGTCTGAAAGCGTGAGAGGGAACCTCCCCCCCAGCATCTCCTGGCGTTCAGTCAGCACTGGGAGCTCACAGGGTGCCCTCAGAGGGGCTGAGCTGTTGGGAAAGCCCGGCTGGGTGGTGGCTCTTTGGGTAGCACCCGGCACCGCAGCGCCGGGGCTGTGGCCGCCAGAGGAGTCAAATGACTGCGCCAGCGCAGTGTGCTAAACTCAGCTGAAGGCGGAGCTTTGATTTAATCTTTGGAATGATTCCCCTGAGCTGCAGAGATCGCCTCCTTAAATCTTGTTTGCTTTTTACTTTGCCTTTGCTTGAAAGGGAACCCCAGGAGCTGGAGGAATATCCTACTGGTAGTTATTACAAAGAATTTCAGCTGGCTTCCCCTACCAGAGGGGAGACAGGCAGGAGGAGGAGGGATGCCTGGCTTGGCACAGGATAGCCCACTGAGTTCATGAGTGAAACTCCTTCTCTCCCAGAACAGTACAGAGCCAGCTGAAACACGTTTATTCGAGGCTTCTTTTTTTTCTCTCCTCAAAAAGAAAAGAAATAGAAAATAAAAAGCGATTAAACAGTATTGTTTTATGATGCCTGCAGCATCTGTGATGAGACAGCCCAGTGCTTTACTGGAAACAGGTAGATCTAGAGCAACATGGAGAGCAGCTTCCAAGTGTTGTGTCATCTGTAGCACTGAGGCTTTTAAGTGTGTTTCGGGGACACCCCCCCCCCCTCCTGTGTGCTTTCTGCATGCAGGCAGCAGGGGAGGAACTCCTGGGTACCATCTGTTGATGGCTGCTGCTGGGCTGCAGTACTCAGTCAGCATGGAGGGATGGGATTGATTGAGAGTTAGGGATGTGGAAGCTTGGAATTCTCAGTAATGTGAGCCTTCACTCCACCTGGGAAAAGTGCTGCTTTCAGTTCATGCCTTGTACCTGTTCTCTCTGCCTCTTCCCATAAGAGGTTGATCTCAGAAGGAGGGAAAAACAATTGCTTAGCTAAAAACATCCAGGATGTTTCAGAAAGATTGGGAAGAGCTTGAAGGTTTCTACTTTCCTCATTGTTTCTGCCAAGTAATATCAATGTTATGAAGGATTGTTGAAGGAGACCTCTTTTAGAAAATGCTGCAATTTGGAGGAGACTGCTTTTACAAAATGCTCTGTAGTTTACCTTTCTTAAAACAAACAATCAAAAAAAAAACCCTTGAATTTGTAGTTGTAAAACATCAAGAAAGCTGAGAAACACCTGTAGCTCAATACTTAATACTAGGAATATTGGTGAGTTTGAGGTCTGATCTCCTCTGAAAAATGTGTTTAATTCTGAGGCATCCTATGCCCCACCATAGTCCCTACAGCAGAGCTCTCTGCAGTTAGTGTCACCATTTCTTAGACACTGAGATTAATCTGAATCCTGTTTCTCCATCAGTGACAGACAGCAAGATGGTTGCATTGTATGTCTCTCTGGTATGTAAAAAGCGTAGCGCTGCATGTCATGTGTGTGCAAACACACACCATGGGGTGTACCTTCTTCCAACATCAGCCACAGAACTCTCCGTGTCACAGATCATTAGGGGTTGGAAGGGACCTCAAGAGATCATCCAGTCCAACCCCTCTGCCAAAGCAGCATCACCTAGGGCAGGTCACACAGGTACACATCCTGGTGGGTTTTGAATGTCCCCAGAGAAGGAGGCTCCACAACCTCTCTGGGCAGCCTGTTCCAGGGCTCTGTCACTCTCACAGTGAAAAGGGTTTTTCCTTCTGTTCGTGTGGAACCTCTTGTGCTCCAGCTTGTACCCATTGCCCCTTGGCCTATCTTTGGACATCACTGAGCAGAGCCTGGCTCCATCCTTCTGACGCTGCCCTGCACATCTTTATCAACATGAACCTTTCAGGCTCCTGTGCTCCAAGCTCAAGAGCCCCAGCTCCTTCAGCCTGTCCTCAGCATCCTTGTGGATCTGCACTGGACTCCTTCAAGCTATTCCCTGAGGCCCTTCTAGAACTAAAGGGCCCAGAACTGGACACAATATTAGCTATTAGCATAGCTTTAGTAGATCTCTGAGTCAGTTGGGACTGTGTGCGGGTTCTTTGGTTTTGCTTTTTTAATACCTATATATAGATTGTGCTAAGGAGTTCTAAGAAAGATTTTGCTTTAATTGCTAAGGAAGGTTTGTCCTTCATGCCTGGATGCTTGTATGCAGAATTTTAGCTCCTCTCTTTCCCAGGGTGGGACTATCTCTCTAATTCAGACCATGCTGGTGGCTCAGTTGTTGGGAGCCCACCTTCACCTGATATCCATGCCTTCAGTCCTTGCTATCCCAGAAACACAGGCGATCTAAAAACAGGTTAAAAACCAGCCCTGTCCAACATTTTGCTTATGTTTACATCCAGGGTTTGGATCCATTTAAAATCGATTTAAATGTGACTTAGGAATCTCTTGTGCTATTATTCAGGGTAATGAAACCAAGCAAGGTGCAGACCTGCTGTGCCAGCCCCCAAAATGATTCAATAGTTGCCTCCTTTGTGGGTGGCTTCAAATATACAAAGATTATGTATTTGGCCAGTGGGATGCCTTGCTGTGAAGAGTGTGCAAGCAGATAGGTACTTAGGCTATATCTGTAAAGGCTGAAGCTGCAGCAAATGAGATTTTATTTTTCTCCTTATTTATTTATTTAAAACTGGTGGAGAAACAGTGAGGAGACTCTTCACTGCTTTGTTGATAACAGTCCAGTGTTAATCAGCTGTGTTCCCAGTGCTGGATACCTGCAGTGCATCTTTAGAGCAAGAGGGGAGTGTGGGGGATGGAGTAAGAAGGAAATCATCCTCTGATCCAGGGGAAGTGTTTTATCTTGCAGTGTAAAAGACAATAGGCTATGCTACTTCTTTCACTTGCTAAAACAATAGCAACCTTTCATCACTTGCTAAAATAATGACTTATTTGTAAATGAGATTCAAAGGACTTCAGGTCTGACTTTAGTAACTTTATTTAAAAGCGTAAAAGCAACTCTTCAGAGAATGCCATCTGATTTTGTGTTTGCACACTGCTGAGCACAGCAAAGGCCTGAGCAACAGGCAGGCTCCTGGGGGCAGACTCAGTGCTGCTAACGAGTAATTCAGACGGGCAGAAGTGAATTGCAGCTCTTCACAGGATCACAGAACTACTGAGGCTGGAAAATACCTCTGAGAGCAAGCCCAGCCTATGACCTAACACCAAGACATCGACTAAACCATGCCACCAAGTGCCACGTCCAATCTTTTCTTAAAGACCTCTAGTGATGGAGACTCCACCACCTCCCTGGACAGTCCATCCCAGTGCCCTATCAGCCTTTCTGTGAGGAAGTCCTTCCTGATATCCAACCTAAACCTCCCCTGGCACAGCCTTCCTCCTTCACCTCCTCACTCCACGCCTCCCTCCTCTGCAAAGTGCCAGTCCAGCCTAACCCAACCACTACAGACAAAGCTCTGTTGTGTGTGACCCAAGTGGTTCCTCACCTTTTTCAGTCACGGAATCATGCAGAATCACAGAACTGACCAGGTTGGGAAAAACCTTTGAGATCACCCAGTCCAACCTATCACCCAACTCCATCCAATCAACTAAACCATGGCACCACGTGCCTCACCCAATCTCTTTTTAAACACTTCCCTGGACAGTGACTGCACCACCTCCCCAGGCATCCCATTCCAATGGCCAATCACTCTGACTGTGATTCTTTCACCATATGCAAGAGCTGGGTCTGGCAGTGTAATCTAGAGTTTAACAGCCCCAGGCTCTTTCAGAAGCTGCAAAAGCTTTTGCTGTTTACTGAGGAGTGAAGAACACCTTAGCTTCATGCCTTGAAGCCAGATTATATTAAATCTTATCCTAAATCTCTTTCTCTGTGTGGTCTTTTCAATGCTCTGACATAAACAGAGGCAATGCTATAGTGTACACTATGTCTATCAATATCTGAGGGGTGGGTGTCAAGTGGAGGGGGCTAGGCTCTTGTGGGTGGTGCACAGTGATAAGCCAAGGAACAAGGGATTCAAACTAGAACAGAGAAGGTTTCAGCTCAACATGAGGAGAAACTTCTTTGGTGTGAGGGTGACAGAGTCCTGGAACAGGCTGCCCAGGGGGGTTGTGGAGTCTCCTTCTATGGAGACTTTCCAAACCCACCTGGATGCATTCCTGTGCAGACTCCCCTGGGTGATCCTGCTCTGGCAGGGGGATTGGACCTGATGATCTCTTGAGGTCCCTTCCAACCTCTGATACACTGTGAGACTGTGATATTGATAGGCAGTAATATCAGAGCATCCAGCTCTGGAACAGAACTCTGAAGTCTCTCCTAAGTTGCACATGATGCTGGGAGTGGTGAAGCCTCAGTGTTGTCTTTCATTAATCTCCCTGGAGAATGCTTTATTTCAATGGGATTTTTCCCTGTTTTTTGTTTCCTTGAGCAATACAGAGACACAAAAGTTATTAAGGCAGTGGAACATCTCCCTTATGAGGAGAGAGTGAGGGAGCTGTGAGAGCTCTTTAGCTTGGAGAAGAAGAGACTAAGGGGTGAATGCTGAGAGGATGGAGCCAGGCTCTGCTTGGTGTTGCCCAATGACAGCACGAGGAGCAATGGTGAAAGCTGAGGCATAGGGAGTTCCATGGAACCACAAGGATTTTTTTTTCCTTAGGAGGGTGACAAAACAGTGGAACAGGCTGCCCAGGGTGGGTTGTGGAGTCTTCCTCTCTCTTTTGCAGCAACCATTGTTGAGAGTCCAGAGGAGCATGGTGTTGTCTCTTGCTTATTTGGTGAATGATTGAGAGTGGAACATCTCCCTGCTGAGGACAGGCTGAGGGAGCTGAGGCTCTTGACCTTGGAAAAGAGGAGCCTGGGGGGTGCCCTCATTCATGTTCATAAAGATGTGAAGAGCAGTGGCAGGAGGGCAGAGCCAGACTCTGCTCAGAGATGCCCAATGATAGACTAAGGGGCAATGGGTGCAAGCTGGAGCAGAGGAGGTTCTACATGAACATAAGGAAAAGCTTTTCTCTGTGAGGGTGACAAAACACTGGAATAGGCTGCCCAGAGAGGTTGTGGAGTCTCCTTCTCTGGACACATTCAAAACCAACATGGATGTGTTCCTGTGTGACTGGCCCTAGGTGATCTTGCTCTGGCAGGGGGGTTGGACTTGGATGATCTTTCTAGATCCCTTCCAGCCCCTAACATTCTGTGATTCTGTGCAATAAATATCCTGCTTTTGGGCCCCTTTGGCTGTCAGTGAGGTTTGACATGAAGCTGGCAAGATTTCTTTTGGGAAGTCAGCAACCCTGGACTCTGTGTCTGTCCAAGGCTGAATATAGAGTGCAAGCTGTCTGGGAGAGGAAAACTAATTTTCAAATGAAATTATCATGTTTGTTCCTACACACAGCTTTCAAGGTCTGCTTTGGCTTAAAAAAAAAAAAAAATCTGTCTCTTGCATGAAAAAAATTTGGGACATTTTTAATTAATGACAGAAAAATTTGCACTTTTTTTTCAGTTGCTTTTCCCTCCCTTGCTCTAAAAACAACAACCCTTCAAGCTGGATCTACTCTTTCCTCTGTCACTAGGAGACAGGTTTCAAGTGGATGAGATAAGAGGTTTAAGGGAAGTATGGGTCACAGCAATTGCTCTCCTCATGCCAACTCTGTCCTGCAGGAGATCAGGAGCTGGAAGGCCAGCAGTGTGCTGATTTTGAGCTCTTAACTGGAAATCACATTAATATCAGTAAATGACAGACTGAGCTCTCCTCTTGACCCTGACAATAAGAGTTAAATTAGCTTGACTGAAGGGCACTGGTACCAGTGTAAGACTGATGGCTGGGAAATGTGGAGATGGTGACTTCTATACTGAGCAGTTCTCCTCAGTCTCTTTGTCCTGGGGAAAGTCCGTATGGATTTTTAGACCTTTCACTTTCAAATGTGTCCTATGTGTGCTTTGTGTTGATGGGGGAAAACTCTGGGATAGGAAAACTCTGGAATACTCATCTCCCTTGGGATACTTCTACCTGAGCTCAGTGCTGGAATGGGTTTCTCAGGGAAGTGACAGAGATCTCATCCCTGGAGATATTCAAGATGAGGCTCAATAAGGCTCTGGGGGACCTGATCTAGTTGATGATATCCCTGCTGACTGCAGAGGGGGTTGGACTGGCTGACCTTTAGAGGTCCCTTCCAACCCATACCAGGTGGGAGTATTGCATCCAGTTCTGAAGCCCCTATTACAAGAAGGATCTGGACATGCAGGAATGTGTCCAGAGAAGGGCCATGAGGATGATGCTATGGAGACAGACTGAGAGAGTTGGGGTTGTTCAGTCTGGAGAAGAGAAGGCTTCAAGGAGACCTTCTTGTGGCCTTCCAGTATCTGAAGAGAGCCTGCAAGAAAGCTGGGGAGGGACTTTTTAGTATGTTGGGTAGTGATAGGACTGGGGGGAATGGAGCAAAACTAGAAATGGCCAGATTCAGATTGGATGTCAGGAAGAAATTCTTCCCCATGAGGGTGGTGAGACACTGGAACAGGTTGCCCAGGGAGGTGGTGGAAGCCTCATGCCTGGAGGTTTTTGCAGCCAGGCTGGATGTGACTCTGGTCCACCTGCTCTAGTGTGAGGTGTCCCTGCCCATGGCAGGGGGGTTGGAACTGGGTGGTCCTTGAGGTTCCTTCCAACCCTCATAATTCTGTAGGATTCATTTCCACATCCAGCACGCATCCATTCTATGATTCTGTGATTTACGACTCAATAAAACCCTTGCAGTCAAGGGTCCAACAACTACTGTACTGCTCCTAAAAGTGAAAGGCTTGCTTAAGCAGTAGTGAAGCTGTGGAATTGCAGGAGTTTGCTAAAACAGTGTGAATGAGAATGCGATATGAATGGTGGTATTGGTAAAGGGCCAAGCACAAATGTTTATTTTTCTGGCCCAAGATTTGCAAAGTTGAAGAAAAACTTTTACCAGTCAAAATGCTTCCAAAGCACAACAGAGCTCCCAGCCAATGACTTCATTCAGAATGCAGTGAAGTCCAGGCTGTTTTAAAAAAGGCATTAATAAATATTTAAGCCTTTTTTTGGTCCTGTTTTAGTTTCATTCTGTAAAAGCAAATACTTGTCATTTCAGAAACCTTAGTGATTCAAGCTCTCTGCTCTGAAATGAAGGAGGAGAATAGTCTTAAAACCCCCTGAAGCCTGTTTGTACTAATTTGTACAAGGCTGTGCTGCCAAGTGCATTAAAAATTATGAGCTTTTCCAGAAGATGAAGATGTTTTCACAACTAGGTTTGCCAGCTGGTTCGAGTATCTATTCCCGTATATGCCCAGCTGTTGTACTTGTTAATAAAATTGGATTGGGGAGGTGATAATGTCGAACCTGGGGAGAGGTCACAAATAAATCTGGGTTTCCTTGTGCAATGAAGTCTGTTGTGACGGTTTTAAGACTGTCTTTTTGATTTTTTTTTTTTTTTTTTTCCTTCACAAAGTTCGGGCAGAGAAAGGCTCTGTCCAGCCTGATCTAGGGTGAGGTGTCCCTGCCCATGGCAGGGGGGTTGGAACTAGATGATCCTTGTGATCCCTTCCAACCCTCACTGATTCTATGATTCTAAAGAATGTAAATAAGTCACTATTGGGTGTAAGAAACCAAAATACTGATTGTTCTAAACACTTCCATTGGAGAGAGAGAAATGTTTAAGAATCTCTACTCAAAACAAGGTTGGGGAGTTGGGCAGTCTCAGCTTGCTCAATTTCTGGCTGCCTGCTGCTTCTTTTTTTCTGGCTGAAGATAACACACTGACCTTGACAAGCTAAGCCTAACAGCCTCTCTGCTTCTTGATTCTGCCTTCTACCAGGGGGGTCTGGAGGGATTCCTTCTGGCTGGGGGGAAAGCCCATTGGGGGAAGCAAAGGGAGCTTGGTTGTGTTTTTCTGTTGATTGTATCTATTTGTAAATGCTGTGACTAGTGTCTATTTGTACAAATTCATTGCATATCATCATAGATTGTAGATTTGCTTGTAAATACAGCTTGCATTTGCTGCCAGACTGAGCCAGCCTGGTCATTGTCGGTGTGGGAGGGGGATTTCAGCTCTCACACTCTGTTACATCTGCTTTAACCTGAAGTGAGCCCCCTTGGCGTTGGTGAGAGGTGCTGCAAGCCTGGAAAGCTGAAAGTCTGGAAGCAAATGAGCTGTATTTTACAGGCAAAACTACAATCTATGATGAAATGCAATGAATCTGTACAAATAGACACTATTCACAACATTTACAAATAGGGACAATCAACAGCAAAACACAACCACATCCCTTTGGGCCCCCCAAAAGAGAGGGGGCTGTGCTTCTTTTTCCTCCTCCCCCCCACCAGAGCAGGCAAAAGGGAAGAAAGCCCAGAAGCAGAGAGAAGAGACTGTTAGACTTAGCTTGCCAAGGTCAGAATGTGTGTTATCTTCAGCCAGAGAAGGGAAGAAGCAGGCAGGCTGGGAGAAACAGACTGCCTGACTGCCCCACTGTCCTGTATCTTGTTTTGAGTAGTGATTCTTAAACATTTCTCTCTCTCCAATGGAAGTGTGTAGAACAATCAGTATTTTGCTTTCTCACACCCAATAGTGATTTATTTGCCTTCTTTCCCTTTCTCTGCTCGAACTTTGTGAAGAAAAAAATCAAGAAGACAGTCTTAAAACCATCCCAGCTGTTTCCTTCCTGGGTGCTATTAATGGCATTATTATCCCTAAAGGAAGCAGTCATGCTTGGGAAGCCCATCTGCTTTCATATCGCCAAACCAGCCTGTATAGAAACGCAGGGCTGTAAAACAGGAGCTGAAACCAGCTGCTCTCCCAGGGAGCATCTCACATTTCCCACCAGAAAACCTTTCCCCATCCTTCTCTCACAGCAGTTACTGGGCAGTACCCAAGATGATGTGCTGAGGTAGGGTAACACCTGGCTTTTGCCACTGCTGGGACTTGGGGTTATGTGGCTTTGGCTCAGGAGGAAAAAAACAAGTGGCTCTGGGCTGTGCTCCCAGACTCAGGAGGCTTACACTGGAGTTTAGGTTTTAATAAAGAACTTGGAGACGTTTATGAATCTGGACCTTACGGCAATGTTCAGACCTTAATTTAATGAAATGGTTTGGGTTTTTTTTGCCTTTGTCTGTGGCTTCATAGTGGCTCACTTTGTGGCCTAGAGATATGATGACATTTTCATTCTTAAACACTCTCTGAGTAAACTCTGGTCCCATGAGAACAGACAGGAGGTTTTCAGTCTTTGTCTTCCCAGCTGGTTGATTTTTGCATTCCTGGAACTGTTGGGCTACCTCTAAGAAAGTATTTCTTCAACACATCTTCCCAGAGGTAAAACTTATCTTTCCCATCCTCCTAAAGGACTTGCCAGGGTGGAGGGAGGGATGCAGATGTTCAGTTTCTACTTTGCATCTCTACTGTAAGCATCAGGGCTTTGTGTTGGCCCTTGAGAAGAGAAGGCTGAGAGGGGATCTGATCAATGTCTATCAATATCTGAGGGCTGGGTGTCAAGGGGAGGGGGCCAGGCTCTTTTGGGTGGTGCACAGTAATAAACTAAGAAACAATGGATACAAACTGGAACATTAAAGGTTTCACCTCAACATGAGGAGAAACTTCTTTACAGGTGAGGGTGACAGAGCACTGGAACAGGCTGCCCAGGGGTGCTGTGGAGTCTCCTCTGGAGACTTTCAAAACCTACCTGGATGTATTCCTGTGCAGAATACCCTGGGTGATCCTGCTTTGGCAGGGAAGTTGGACTGGATGATCTCTGGAGGTCCCTTCCAATCTGTAACGTTCTGTGATTCTCTGTGTCAGAACTAAGAAACCCCTCAAAGACCAGCCAAAAATATCTCCTGACACATCTCTGGCTGCAGCTCACTGATCTTTCACCCTCAGAACTGAGACGCCTTCTGTCTCCAGGTCCTAAGAGACAGCCCTGAGACTAACCTCCCTGCTTCCCTTCTCTCCCCTTCAGAGAACTTGTACTTGGGTGTTCTGGCACCACTGATGTATGTGGCCAGCTGTTCTGTTCTTTAAAGTCTGTATGAAATCAATATGTCCCTCAAACACCATTACTCCTGACATGAAAACAAATGCCACTCTGCTGCTGAGGAGAGCCAAGATTCATCTTCTGAAGAGAGCTGCCTGCCAATAGCATCTTAATACCCAAGAAGAGGTCACCAGAAATGGGATGATGGAAATTTTCACTTTCAAATGCATGATTTTTATTTTATTTTTTTTTACTGTTAAGCAAAAACATTTGATGTGAACCTTGGATATTTTTTTTTTGCCAGCCTGAGGCAATCAGCTCCTGTAAATGATATTTCTTATTTTAAAAATACCATAAAACAGGAATAAGTGGATGGGGAGATACACAGTCCACCCACTCCTGATGGATGTCTTTATGGTATAGGCATATATTACACACAGTCCTGTGCATCTGCCAACTGCTCAGCTTAAAAGGCTCTCAGGCTTTCCTTTCTAAATCCAGTTCTGTGCAGGGAATTATAAAAGCCGAGTTGAAATATGCAAATGAAAATGATTTTGCCCTTAGAGCAAAGCAGAGCATCGAAACAGGAAGCTTTCTGAGTCTGGCTTTTAACACTTAAAGTCATTGCAGCTTCCAGAACTGAAAGGCATCTTGGAAGAGAAGGACCCCAAGAGTTTTGGCTCCTCTTTATAAACTCACAGGTCCTGCCAGTCAGAATGCCAGTGCCAAGGTAACTTGTTTTCTACAGAGCTAGGATGCTAAGTAAAGGCTACACCTACACAAACAATGATGCAATCTTTACTGATTTAGGTATGTGTGGCAGGCCAGATTGGCTGCCTGTCTGTCCCTCCTGAGGAAGGTCACCACCTTCACAGTCATCCTGGACTGAAGCCTTGGAGCTCCCTGTTAGGAAGGTTCTGTAAAAGCTGTTTTAAACACCCTGAGTTACCTGCAGGTCTCCTGGCTTGCTAAGAGCCTTGTGGTGAAGGTTGGAAATAGTGCCTATGTTTGCTAAACCCTCTCTCATACTTAAATGGAGTTTCTTTTCACTGTCATTGGGATTAATCAGGACTTTGCTAGTGCCTAAATCACACCCAACAAAGCTCAAGATTGCCATAGCACATCTGTCTTCATCCTCCCACCTCACAAGCTGAGAATAAGCATCTGCACCGAATGCTTCAGTGGAGTTGGCAGGAATTTGGTCAGCACCACACTGGCAGTGTCCCTAGTTCAAAGCAGAGCATGGTGACCATGGGCCTTGGTATCAGGAATGCAGTGAACCCCTCAGCCAGTCCATTGACTTCACTCCTGCCTCTTAGAGGAGTGGTAGGAGGTAACAAAGACCAGCAGGATGAAAGTAAACCTGGGGGAAGAGTTGCAATATCTAAAGGCAGACATTAACAATGATAGGATTAATTAGAGGAGCAAGGTCATTCTTGCAGTTTTGAAACAGTTCTAGCATTGCTGAATACTAATGGCAAGTTACAGACAAAGGTTGTGATTTAATGCCCATAATTTAGTACCTTTAATAAAATCAAATTGTTTGCAATGCTGGGAGCTGCAGATTTAGAGATCTGAGAAAAGCTCAGCCCTTCCTAAAGTTTTTATGCTTTAACTCACAAATATGTCTTTCATCCTAAGAAAACCTTTCCAGTATTTGCATTCCAGTAACACTGCAGTCCTAAGTGAAGCCTGGGAGACTGCTGTGTTAGATGCTCTGTATACCTCTAGCTAGTTTTACAGAGATACAGCAGTGACACAGGCAGCTTAGCACACTGTCAGGGGACAGGCTGGATGCATGCTGGATGTGGGAAATGAATCCTATAGAATCATGAGGATTGGAAGGGACCTCAAGGAGCATCCAGTTCCAACCCCCCTGCCATGGGTAGAGACACCTCACACTGAATCAGGTTGCTCAGAGCCACATCCAGCCTGGCTGCAAAATCCCTCCAGGGATGAGGCTTCCACCACCTCCCTGGGCAACCTGTTCCAGTGTCTCACCACCCTCATGGGGAAGAATTTCTTCCTGACATCCAATCTGAATCTGGCCATTTCTTATTTTGCTCCATTCCCCCTAGTCCTATCACTACCCAATATACTCAAAAGTCCTTCCCCAGCTTTCCTGCAGGCCTCCTTCAGATACTGGAAGGCCACAACAAGGTCTCAAAGGGCTCTGAGGGCAGAGAAGGGAAGCATTGGGAGCAGCATGGGAGAGGGATGCATGGTTGTTTTTTTTTTTTTTCTGGTTTGAGAGAGATGAAATGAATTGTCCAAAGCCAAGAAGAAGGACAGGAACTCTTTGCTTCATTCCCTCTTGTTTTGGTAGGTTACTGAGCATTTTCTGGTTTCTTTAATCCCCAGTTCTGCCAGAAGTCGGGTAACTTTGGTCTTATGCCAAGTCTGTGGATATTAGGTCTGCTGCTTCAGGCTGCCAGATTGCATGTAACAGAAAGCCCAGCAGGCTTTATGGGTGTTAGGCAGACATGGAAACATATAAATTCAGTGATGACTGCAGTTGTTTTTTATGCTAGTCATGAAATTTCATATCATAGCCCTCCTGGAAGCAGCACAGAAAGCAGCCATGAAGCACATGAGAAGTGTTAATTGCTTTGTGTTATCCTGCATGTGGTGCAATTAATATCATCAGTTGTAATGTGCTGGCTAAACAGGAGGAAAGTCATCAGATGAGAGACAGAGGGAAGTGTTTTTCATTATTTTCAATTTTTCCTTGTTTCAATTTGTCTCCTTACTGGAGGCAACTGCATCAGGCAAAACCTCTTCAAGGACCTGATGAGCAATTTCCCAGTAAGCAGAAGAAACAGAGGTTGAGCAGCTTAAGCTGAGAGGTAGAGTTATCACTTCCAAGTGTATTTGTCACTCTGAAGGCTCTGACTGTCTGCTGTGTCACACAGGTATTGCACTGGCAATCATATTAGTGTTAGAGAGCAGAGAATTAAGTACAGACCATGCACAGTCTTCCTTCTGCATCTGCTGGGTACACATTGGGAGTGCTGGAGAGTTGTCTGGAGTGCACAGCAGTGGGCACAGAAATCCTTTCCTCTCTGCAGTCCATCCCAAAGGTGGCTGCAGTTGCTATGTGCTCCCATCAAGTCCAGTTATATTTGGAACAGGCTCTAAATGAAAACAAAACAAACAAACACGGCCCCCCCCCCCCAAAAAAACAAAACCCAAACCAAAAAAAACAAAAAAACCCAAACAACACAACAACAACAAACCAAGTAAAACACCCAAACCGAACACCCAACCTTTCTGCATAAATTTCAGAGGTGAGCTTGGGGAAAAGAAGTTTGATCCAGTCCATCACTGTTCCAGCTGTGGAGCCTACAGGCTCTGGTTTTGCATGTTAGGTAAGAGGCAGTTCACAGTCTCACAGTATATCAGAGATTGGAAGGGACAGCAAGAGATCATCAGGTCCAACCCCCCTGCCAGAGCAGCATCACCCAGGGGAGTCTGCACAGGAATGCGTCCAGGTGGGTTGGGAAAGTCTCCAGGGCTCTGTCACCCTCACTGTAAAGAAGTTTCTCCTCATGTTGAGCTGAAATCCTCTATGTCCAAGCTTGAACCCATTGTTCCTTGGCTTATCACTGTGAACCACCCAAAAGAGCTTGGCCCACTCCACTTGACCCCCACCCTTCACATATTGATAGACATTGATCAGATCCCTCTCAGCCTTCTCCTCTCAAGACTAAACAGCCCCAGGGCTCTCAGTCTCTCTTCACAGGGGAGATGCTCAAGTCCTCTAAGCATCCTACTGGCTCTCTGTTGGATTCTCTCCAGCAGGTCTCTGTCTCTCTTGAACTGGGGAGCCCAAAACTGGACACAGGATTGCAGCTGTGGTCCCACCAGGGCAGAGTAGAGAGGTAGAAGAACTTCCCTAGACCTGCTGGACACCTTTCTTGATGCATCCCAGGATCCCATTGGCTCTCTTGGCCACAAGAGCACATTGTTGTTCCATGGAGAACTTGCTGCCCCCCAACACTCCAAGGTCTTTCTCTGTGGAGCAGCTTTCCAGCAGGGCAGCCTCTAACCTGTCCTGGTGCCTGTTGTTATTTCTCCCCAGATGTAGGACCTTGCACTTGTCCTTATTAAACTTCATGAGGGTATTGCATATTTCTTTGCTGGCTCTGGATTTCAGGAGTGTGCTTCTCCTCCACCTCTTCAGCTGTGTTGCACAGCAGAGAAGTATAATGAGGTAGTTATGGCAATGGTCTTCTGGGTCACTATGTTACACATGTCATCTTTTACTGTCTGCATTGATTTTTTTTTTTTTTTCCTGGGCTATCAGTGGAAAATGTGGATTAGTGTGGGGGTGGGGGAAGCTTTACTTTTCCCTCTTTGTTTTCTATGTCTCATCAATGTTCAAAAAAGCACTGGGTCAAAACATGTGCTTGTGTGCAGCATTTTTGCACCTGTTAACATAAAAAGGGAAACTTTGTCTTCCATAAGCTCAGTTTTGTTATTTTGTAGATCTGCTGGCAGGTGGTTATGAATAAAGGGGGAAATAAGGTGAGGAAGTGATAATAATGTATTAATTATTTATTAATTTGGCTCTGCCTCCTGTGTAACACGATACAAAGGTGGTAAAGGTTTGGTAGTTTGGTTGAGGGTTTATCATCACAACAGGGATGGTTACAAATAGTTTGAGAATGGTATTTGGAAAAGGTAGATCCAAAAGCAGGAATATTACCCCCACTAAGAAAAGGAAGGAAACTTCCCAGAGACTTTAGAAATATATCAAATACTCACAATGCTGTTTGCTAATTGGGGGAATTTCCTCTTATCAACTCTTTTTTATAGGAAAATCCTCCTGAACTGCTCTTGCTGCTTAGTCCACCTGTGTGTGTGTGAAAGAGGGGCTTTGGAGGGGGCAAAAACCCAAGGGAGAATAGCTCACACGCTCTGCAGCTCTCTCCTTTCATCAAAGCCAATCTGATTTTGTCTCTTTGTCACCAGAGAGCATGTCCAAAAGGCCAGACAAAAGAAAGTTGGTGCCAGGGGCAGATTAGCACCTGTTCTCTGCCCAAAAACATTCCAACATGTCTTTGTCTTATCTGGCAGGGCACGTGGCTTGGGGGGAAGGGTTCATGTGAGTCAACTGACCCATAGCCCTGGAAGAGGGTGAGTTTTCCTCCCCTGACACCCTCTATCCCAGCTTCTCTGCTTTCCTCCATCCCATCTTCGTATGGGGGTGAGGGGGAAGGGGCTTTGGATGTACTGCCACACATCTGCAGCTGCATTTTTACTCTACATTTATCTATAGATTACAGTTTAGCAGTGCATTGCATTGGTAGTTTCCAATACTCCAGCACCCAACTGCAAATAGAGTCTCAACACAGCCTCAAGTTGTGCCAGGGGAGGTAGAGGCTGGAGATTAGGAGGAAGTTCTTCACAGAGAGATTGCCCATTGGAATGTGCTGCCCAGGGAGGTGGTGGAGTCTCTGTCCCTGGAGACATTCAAGAAAAGCCTGGATGAGGCACTTAGTGCCATGGTCTGGTTGATTGGATAGGGCTGGGTGATAGGTTGGAGTGGGTGATCTTGGAGGTCTCTTCCAACCTGGCTGATTCTATGATTTTTCCAAGTGAGACCTAGTCAGAGGAGGTTTTCTCCCCCCTTTCACTGTTGATGCAGATCATTTGTGGGTGCATGTCTTGTATTGCAATGGTGATGCCTTCTTACTTTAGCCTTTGCTCATCATAAGTCTAATTTATTTTAAATTAATAATTTGCAATGAACTTGCTAAGCTCAAGAAGTGTTTGCCTGTTTTGAGCACAGACCATAGCCATGACATCTGAGCATTTCCCACAGGTGGAGGAATTCATCTGCACTCTATTCTAGAGTGGTTGGCAAGATCCTGTTCTGTAGTAGAAACAGTTTTATAATTTCTTCACCTGCAAACTCAAGACATTTGAGTTAGGAACGAGTTTCTTACCATGAGGGTGGTGGAACACTGGAACAGGTTGCCCAGGGAGGTGGTTGGGGCCCCATCCCTGGAGATATTCAAGGTGAGGCTGAACAGGGCTCTGGGCAGCCTGATCTAGTTGAGAATGCCCTTGTTGACTACAGAGGGGGTTGGACTAAATGACCTTTGGAGGTCCCTTCCAATTTATTCCCATTCTATGATTCTCTGCTTCTCCCTGGCTCTAATTCTGTTTCTTTTTTTTTTTTTTTTTTTTTTTTTTTTTTTTTTTTTTTTGATATACATAGACCTTAGGCAGGGTACTTCTGGTTTGGTATAAATCAGTATATAATCATGCTGCCTTTCTAAGATCAACCTGAATGTCTTACATAGTAGGGTAGTCATTTATTGAGGAAAAAGGATATGACAGACCTGTTAGCTCCCTGGAAAACTCCTGTCTGAAGCAGCTTTTCTAAGAAAGAGCTCTTGTTCCAGGGCTAGCTAAGAGAACAAACAGCCTGGAAAGCATTTATTAAGGAAGAGCCCTCCATTAACAGAGGCAAGCCTGCCTCTGCCCTTAAAGGCTGCTTCTATTTTATCCTGTCACTAGCAGTTTGGGCTTTGCATGAGAAGAAGCTCAGTGAGTGGCAGTCTTACCTTTTGTGCAGCACCGATGGAGACAGACTCTTTCTACTGAGATAAGAATTATTCTGACAGCTAAACCTGCAAGTCGTAGCCCCGAGCATCTATTAATTGATGCCCAGATGGAAAGGATTAAAGAAATAATAACTAAATTGAAACCATTTATTAAGAAAGAGCTCTCTGTTGATAGGGGCAAGCCTGCCTCTGCTCTTGACGGCTTCTGTTTGGTTCTGTCACTTGAAGTTTGGCCCTTGTATGAGAGAAGCTCAGCAAGTGACAGTCCTACCTTTGGTGTGTCACTGATCAAGAGAGTTTATTTCTACTGAGATAAGGCTTCTTCTGACAGTCTCATTTGCTGTCAACTCACAATTAGAGCAGCCCTGAAACTGCAAGTCTTAGCCTGGAGTGTCTATTAATTGATGCCCAGATGGAAAGACACACTCCAAGGACTGCAGCCGACTCCTTTATCTGGAATAAAACAACTTACCCAAAGTAATTGCACAGCTCAAAACCAGACACTAGAGAGATGTGATCTGCTCTGCTCTGGCACTTCTTTGACTTGCAAAAAAACTGAAAGGACAAAGGCAGAGTGGGTGATTTTTGGCACCCACAGAAATGGCTTTCAGGAAGAAATATTCCCCATTTCATTTGGAACATACAGTGTGTGTAGCTATAAAATTGTTTATGAAGTTGCAATGTGTATGAGAAATCCATTGGTAAGAGTTCTCACAGGCAATTGATGGGGGGGAAAGGAATTGGGACTGTCTTTTGCCCTCCAAACCCTCATTTTCATAGGAAGTGCCTCTGTCTCTTTCAAGATTTTAGTCAAATTGACTTTCCTTAAATATTCCTAGTGCTGAGCATGGGGCAGAGTGCTGAGTAATGAGTCCTCTTTGAAGGAGTGCTCTGCTCTGTGTAATGAGAGACACACACACACTTCAACAGATTAACTCCCTTCAGCCTCAGTGTGTGCGATAGAAAAGCAAAGAGCTTGGAAAGGTGACAGAGGAGATTATTGACTTTCATGCTTCAGTTGAAACTGAAGCTTCTTCTGCCTTGGTTATTCCAGCAGCCCATTTTACAGGAAGGTTTGTGTGTATTCTCTGAAATATTTTCTTTCCAGGCCTTCCATTTTCCATCCTTAACACTGAGAAATCCCTGGAACGCAGATTGATCTGGCTTTATACAGTACCTCTTCTCTGCTTCTAATTAAATCCATATGGGGTCTCTTCTTCACATTTTACTGTGTATTTAAGAGTTTGTCTGTGCTATCTGGCTGATCACTTGCAGTGATCTTTGTACACAGAGAGCTCCCAACCAGCCTCTGTGTTCCATGGGCTCTGGCTGGTTGTGCCACTTGGTCTTCTTTCATCTCCTTTTCCTATTCTGAGTATGCTGCTGCCAAAAGTGATAAATACACCCAAATGGTGACATTTTCAATGTATTGGTACCTGTGCCCTCAGGCAGGGCACATTATCTCTTTTGGAGAAATTGGGACTCTAGGAATTCAGGAGGAAGTGCAAGAGGGTTAAATTATAGATGAGATGCTATTTGACTTCATGAATCCTAAATTCAGGGCTGCAAACTACAAAATTAGCAACATGTGTCTCTTGAGAGCTGTCTTTGCACCTCCTGGCTCATACTGGGACCTCATCCTATGGTCATAGGGGTCTGTCATACATCTTTTTCTGGATTGACTTTGCACACCCATCCTCTGAATTCTTTCAATAATATCAAGAAAAGTGTATCCTGCATGACAAAAAGTGTGTCCAGCAGGTCTAGGGAGGTTCTTCTTCCTCTCTACTCTGCCCTGCTGAGACCATACCTGCAATCCTGTATCCAGTTTTGGGCTCCCCAGTTCAAGGGAGACAGAGACCTGCTGGAGAGAGTCCAACAGAGAGCCAAGAGGATGATTAGAGGACTTGAGCATCTCCCTGTGAAGAGAGCCTGAGAGCCCTGGGGCTGTTTAGTGTGGAGAGGAGAAGGCTGAGAGGGGATCTGATCAATGTCTATCAGTATGTGAGGGGTGGGGGTCAAGTGGAGGGGGCCAGGCTTTTTTTGGTGTTTCACAGTGGTAAGACAAGGAACAACAGGTTCAAACTAGAACACAGAAGATTTCAGCTCAACATGAGCAGAAACTGCTTTACTGTGAGGGTAATGGAGCCCTGGAACAGGCTGCCCAGAGAGGTTGTGGAGTCTCCTTCTCTGGACAATTTCCAAGCCAACCTGGATGTGTTTCTGTGTGGCCTCCCCTAGGTGATCCTGCTTTGGCAGGAGGGTTGGACTGGATGATCTCTGTGGAGGTCCTTTCCCATCTCTAATATATTATGATACTGTGATCTCCTTCCACCAAACAGGAGTTTTCAGGTTTCAGCATTGCAATGTATTTGCACCACACCTCAGCATCGTTTCCACTGCCCAGAAGAGCAACACTCCCAGCCTGGGAACTGTATAACAAATGAACAGATGCTAGAAGCACAAAAGCCACAGACCAAAGTGCCCAGTGCTAGCTGGGATTTTAGGAGCCACTCTGGGAACAGATGAAGCTCCAAAAAGCCTTTGTGGTGTTTAGCAAGGTTATGGGCATTCCCTATGTATTTTTGTCCCTGGAACTGTCCCCATGAAATTGCCAATGTAAAAACCAAAGCCAGGCTGTTTAAAACTCATCATAGGTGCATTAAAAACAGATCACCCCATCCCAGCTTGGGGAAGGCAATTGACAAACTCAGAGTGCATGAAATAGCTGCTAAGCTGAGAGTGAGGTAAGAAGTGATGAAAATACCAGTCTCCAACTTGTGTGTGCTGGCAATGCCTTCTGAGCCATAAATGCCAATTACTGAGCCACCAGCTGCAAGGCAGCCTTCTATTTCAGGGCTGAAACAGCTTCTTTTCTCCCCCTTCCCTTAGTGATTAAAAAAAAAAGAAAAAAGTAATAATAAATAGGTTGGAGGTCCAAGAGATCTTTTATTCTAAGAACTTAATCTTTTCCTGGTTTTTTGCACTAGTGACCTTGGTAGAAATCACCCTTGCCAGAAATCCCTTAATTACATCCATAAAGCAGCCTTGTCCAACCTTTGTCTCTCTTATCTGTTGTGCTGTTATATCAGAGGTGCTCTGCAAGGTCTTTCCTCTGTAAGGTCTCTTCTCCACAAGACTCAGAGGAAAGCAGAGAGGAAAGCAGGAGTTAGAGGTGCTCTGCATGGTCTTTGCCCTGTAAGGTCTCTTCACCACAAGACTCAGAGGAAAGCAGAGAGGAAAGCAGGAGTTAGAGGTGCTCTGCATGGTCTTTGCCTTGTAAGGTCTCTTCTCCACAAGTCTCAGAGGAAAGCAGAGAGGAAAGCAGGAGTTAGAGGTGCTCTGCATGGTCTTTGCCTTGTAAGGTCTCTTCTCCACAAGACTCAGAGGAAAGCAGAGAGGAGTCAGGTTGGAAGGGTGGCACTTGGTGCCATGGTTTAGATAGGCATGAGGTTTAGGGTGACAGGTTGGACTCGATGATCTTTGAGGTCTCTTCCAGCCTTCTTGATTCTATGATTCTATGATGAAAACTGAGGGCAACAATCTTGCTCATCCCAGTGTTAGAAGGATGCCGTAGTGGGTATTTGTTCTTCTAGTGCTTCTTGACCTCTTATTTAAGCTGGACCCAGAACAGCAGACTATCTGTTGTCCTAGAGCAAGCATTTTGCTTCTCACAATGAGGCAGGCAGGACACATACCCCAAATTCCCTGGAAAACTGATAGTTTACAGGAGGGTCTTTCCTACCCCTCTGGGCAACATAGTCTCATCTAGCACAGCATTTTCAGCATGAAACTGATGCTTATTGGTGTTTCATAAAACTGTTTGGAGATGAGGATGATGTGAACACAACCACAGTGCATACAACCAAAACATTGATCTAGAGGAGAAAAGTCCAAAGTCTGTAGCTTCTTCCTTCTTTCCCACTATAAATAACAGGGTTTTTTGGGGGAGGAGGGGGAACTGTGGATTTTCTTCATGCAAAATTTTGCTTCAGGGGTTGGAGCAAGTTGTGTAATTGCTGGGAGAAGTTGTCTGTAGGCTACAGAGCAAGCAAAGATGAAGTTAATTGAAGATGTTGCAGCGTTAAGCACTGTGTACTGTTTGTGTGGTCGAATTTGAGTCTTGTCAGCAAATAAGCTTTATTGCCATGCTAATAAACTGTGTCCCTCAGCCACTGATTGAAAAGCCTTCATTGCCTCAGCTCTTTTTCAGTCCTCTGTTTGTTTACCCTGATACCAAGACAGTGTCTGCATTTTTATAGCATCAATTATTGCTTCTTTAACTCCTCCAAAAGCTGTTGCTAACCTGGGAGCTTGCTTACCTTCCACAATTTATTTTGCTTGCTTTGACAGGGATGCAATGCCAAGGTTTGCATTGCTATGTTTGACTCCTTTAGGAAAGAGAAGGCCTCAGGCCATCAATGGTTTTCCATCAGGTACTGTCTCTTTTATGACACCTCATTAGGCAAGAGGCAAACTCAATCCTAAATGGGCTTCCCTTGGCTTCCTGTTCTTGCAAGAATGGCCTTAGATATCATGATGCTGAGCTGAATGCAAACAGGATTTTGCATGACCCTGGTTGTGACAGGGCTGTGCCTGCCAGATCCAACTGCCTATAAGCAATCATTCTCAAACCTGTCTCTTCAAGAGCAGCAAACTGCTGTTTGACCACCTAAATGGTCTTGCTGTGACTTCTTTTCCAACTATCTTCTACTAATCACAGAATCAATCAGGTTGAAAAAGACCTCAGATATCATCAATACCAACCTATTACCCAATACCTAACACCTCCTGATAACTATCACTAATTACCTGTTAGAAGAGACCAGCACTGACCTCTCTGCAACATCCTTTCAGGTAGTGGTAGAGAGTGATGAGCTGGGCAGTGTTTCCAAAGATATCATAGAATCAGTCAGGGTTGGAAAGGACCACAAGGCTCAGCCAGTTCCAACCCCCCTGCCATGGACAGGGACACCTCACACTACAGCAGGCTGGCCAGAGCCTCATCCAGCCTGGCCTTAAACACCTCCAGGGATGGGACCCCGACCACCTCCCTGGACAACCCATTCCAGGCTCTCACCACTCTCATGGGGAAGAACTTCTTCCTCATGTCCAGTCTGAATCTCCCCACTTCCAGCTTTATTCCATTCCACCTAGTCCTATCACTACCTGGTTTCCTGGTTCAACTACGCTGCAGGTATGGAACAGTGACACCAACTAGCACAAGTATTACCATGAGGGTGGTGGAACACTGGAACAGGTTGCCCAGGGAGACAATTGAGGCCCCTGGAGATATTCAAGGTGAGGCTCAAGAGGGCTGTGGGCAACCTGATCTAGTTGAGGATGCTCCTGATTACTGCAGGGGGGTTGGACTGGATGACCTTTGGAGGTCCCTTCCAACCCAGACCATTCTGTGATTCTAGCTCTAAAAGAGTTTTGTGTCTTTCCCAAACTGAAGGTAAAACTGAGCATTAGTGCAAAATGTTTCTGTGAGTGTTGCCACACTGAGGGGACTTTTAATATGGATGATTAAGTAAAACATTGTAAAGGGTGCACTGTGCTTAAGCTGTTCCTCAGAGGCAGGCATGGTCCATTGTCTTTTATAAAACCAGTAAATGTAAAACATTTTTTTGTTATTGTTCTCTGCAATATGGAGTATTTTAGCTGCCTCATTTCACCCCATAATCATTGCTCTGCTGACTTCATAAAATATTTGTACCAAACAGAAGGATGGGTGAACAGAAACAGTCAGGAATTATCTTTCTACTGCTCATAAAAGGAGAGAAACAGACATCGAAAAGCTCATATTGCAACAGCGTGTATGTTCTTGCCAGCCTTCACCTATGTTGGCCTGGATGATCTTTTGAGGTCCCTTCCAACCCCTAACATTCTGTGATTCTATTAATCTATCTGAAAGGACATTATGGAGAGGTTGGTGCTGGTCTCTTCTCACAGGTAATTAGTGACAGAACAAGAGGGAATGGCCTCAAACTGCAACAGGAGAGGTTTAGACTGGATATTAGGAAAATTTTTTTCATGGAAAGAGAGTGGTCAGACCTTGGAACAGGCTGCCCAGGGAGGTGGTTGAGATCCCATCCCTGGAGATATTCAAGGTGAGGCTTGACAGGGCTCTGGGCAATCTGATCTAGTTGAGGATGTCCCTGCTGACTGCAGGGAGGTAGGACTGGATGACTTTGGAGGTCCCTGCCAACTCAGACTATTCTATGATTCCATGACTAGGATGGATTTGTGCTTCAGGCAGTAAATGAGAAACAGAGAGTTAACTTCCTTTCTTGTTTTTGTATGTTGCCATCTCAGCAGTCTCAGTAATCCTACTTAGCTACTCCATGGGGGGGTCTTCTGAACATTAGCATTGATAACATTTCATTGATGATCATGAAACGTGTGTTTATGTGCCAAATACCATCAGTTCAGCCCTTCTTTTAAATAATGCTTCTCAGTCTATGAACACTGATGATGGGGCTCCATAGGAACACAATTTCCCTCTGTAGATCATCTGCCAGATGCCACAGTGATCCTTAATGTAAAGCTAATGGCTTTTTCAAATGATTTTTAAAGAGTCTAACAACGAGATGTAACAAAGAGAATTAAGGATGCCATCACATTCAGAGGCTAAATGCATGTAGGGTGTGTAATAGGGACTAGAAATGCATTGTTAATCTCAAATTGCACATTCAGATCCAGCCCCCAACCTGCTTCTAATTCTTCACAACAAAGACACAGAGCTGTGCTTTCATCCCTGACAAAGATGGAGGAGCTTTTTGCTTTGATCACCTGAATGCTTTCATCCTCAGGTATCACTGGGTCATAGTTAGGGTTTGATTACTTACATGAACTGAAATTCAAGTGACGTTTCCTAGTTGTGGGTGTGAAAAGAGTGATTACCTAGAGCTGCTCAAGATTCACTTTTCAAGCTTTTCAAACTTTCTTGGGCAGGTTTAGTTACAGAAACCAAAGCAGCATATGTGGGCTTATGGGCCAGACAGCCAGGTCATGACTCTGTGGGAGACCTTTTGCAGGGAGAGGAGAAGGGACAATTTTACAGCATGCTGTCATGAAAAGGGACATTTTACTGTGGCTGCTCAACCTCTTTTGCTGCAAGAAGCCAGGTGTTTCTGGCAAATGAAAGATGTGTTGCTATTTGACTCTCAATAGTAGGCATTTATATCTAGTACCTTATCCAGGTGAATCGATGCTGTTTCTCCCTCCAGAAGCTGTTGTTTCTCCTGCTCCTGCAACCTACACTCAAAAACGTGTGTGGATCAGACACCACTCTGTGACTTTAGGGTAAAGACAGACACAGAGGTTAACAAAGAATGAATCATCACAGAAGTGAGGCTTCTCTAGTAGCAGTGTTACAATCTGGGGTTTATGGTTTGTTAGAAGCTGCTAACTGCTCCTTTCAGAAAAGAGCAGTCTCAACAGATACACCTCAAATACAGAGAAAAGATAACAACTCTTTCCTGATAAGGAAAGGCTGAGAGACCTGGGGCTGGTTAGTCTGGAGAAGAGAAGACTGAGAGGGGATTTATTAAATGTTCACAAATATCAGAGGGCTGGGGGTCAGGAAGGAAGGGACAGGGACAGCCTCTCCTCACCTTTACCTTGTGATTAGGAAAAGGGGCAGTGGATGGAAACTACGGCACAGGAGGTTCGATCTCAACATGAGGAGGAACTTCTTCACTGTGAGGGTCACAGAGCACTGGCACAGGCTGCCCAGAGAGGTTGTGGAGTCTCCTTCTCTGGAGACTTTCCAGCCCTGTGTGACCTGTGCTGGATTCTATGGTCCTGCTCTGGCAGGGGGGTTGGACTGGATGATCTCCAGAGGTTCCTTCCAACTCCTAACATCCTTGTGAGCCTGTGAAATAGGAAAAACTAAAATGAAATCTTTGTTACCCAGGCCCAATGTTAAGTACAGGACACTCTAGAGTACAGCCTCATTTGGGGCTTTTGAAGGACTAAAGCATCATCTTGAATTCATGATTTTTTCTCATTAACTACAACAGCCTGGAATCTCTTTTTGCCTGTCTTGCATTCCATGGGTGGGGAGTGAAACTCTGGGACTTCAGTGTGAGGTGTCAGATCCAGCCTGATGTGCACCACTTAAACCAGCACAGAAAGCAGTGCAGGCATTTGCTCTGAAGGCATTTACTGACTGCAAATCATTTATTAGGAAATGTGGTGGGAGAGTTTTCTTGTTAAGGTCATGATCTTCTAGTTACCTTTTGCTTTATTTTTTGGTGGTTTATTTTGTTTTGTTTTTTGTTTTATTTGGGGGTTTTTGTGTGTTTTATTTTGGTTTATTTTGGTTTTATATATTTTATTTTGATTTATTTTGTTTTTATATATTTTTATATATTTTTTATTTTGTTTTTATATATTTTATTTTATTTCCTAACAAATGAAAATGACCTCTATTGATTTTTTTTTTTTTTTTTTTTTTTTGTCTGGGTGTTTTACCTTTGCTTCAGGCTGACTTCATTTACTCTTTCTGTTTTTTCCTTTTCAGCTCCTTGAAATACTTTAAACTCAGCCTCAGTGTTGTTATTCAATTTTTGTTCATTGCACTATGAGCTTTTTCTGTGTGTAGCCTACACTGGACTTATCTTGACAGTGGTGGAAATAAAGGAGATTCTGAAGACACTCAGCAATTTCTTAGCGGCTGCTAAGACCAAGCACTGCTTCTGCTCTGAGATTTTCCTCTTTCAAAGTAATCCTGGCCCTGAAGATGTAATCATAGATGAAAGTTCCAGTCAGATTGAACATTTTATCTCTCTGAAGCAATGTAGCAGCTATCATTTTTCACACGGTTTTCTTTGAAACAGGCTAGGCTTTTTCCTGCCTGTTTTTTCCTGTTCCCAATGAAAATGGAAACACAGCTGAAGCAGCTCAGAATAATTGATCACAGGCTCACAGGATGTTAGGGGTTGGAAGGGACCTCAGGAGATCATCCAGTCCAACCCCCCTGCCAGAGCAGGACCATAGAATCCAGCACAGGTCACACAGAAACACATCCAGATGGGGCTTGAACATCTTCAGAGAAGGAGACTCCACAACCTCTCTGGGCCACCTCTCTTCAGTGCTCTCTGACCCTCACAGTAAAGAAGTTCCTCCTCATGTTGAGATGGAACCTCCTGTGCTGTAGTTTCTATCCATTGCCCCTTCTCCTATCCCAGGGTGCAAGTGAGCAGAGCCTGTCCCCTCCTTCTTGCCCCCCCAACCCTCGGATATTGATAAACATATTTATTAAAGCCCCTCTCAGTTGTCTTTTCTCCAGAGTAAAGAGCCCCAGGGCTCTCAGCCTCTCCTCACAATGCAGTGCTCCAGTCCCTCCATCATCCTTGTAGTCCTTGAACTTGGGCTGGAAAGAGCAAATCCCTGTCCCCCTTGAACTGGGGAGCCCAGAACTGGATGCAATATTCCAGGTGTGTTCTCACCAGGGCAGAGTAGAAGGGGAGGAGAACCTCCCTGCATCTGCTGGACATCTTTCTCTTAATGCATCCCAGATCATGGACAAATTGTGGCATGTAGCTAAATCCAAATCTGAAAGAGGGTGTTTCTTTGGTGCCAGGGATGAGGGGTTTGTGTTTGCTGAGGTGGATTGTTCATTTCACAGCAAAGGTTCATTTGGCTGCTGGTGTAGGGGGGGTATAGCATGTTTATATACTCTCTTGTTATGATGTAAGGCGTTGTGGTGTGCCAGGTGTTGAACAGCAAAAAAAAAAAAACTGCATACAAGCACATCCAACAGCAGAGCTTTTGGTTACCCACATGGCCATTTGGTTTTCATCATGACAGAATCAGGTCCCTCTTCCACAAACCAAGGCTGGCCAAGCCATGAGGACTTGGCCACGTGGTGCTTATTCAGAGTAGAAGGACATGTGGGAGTTACAACCAGGCATGTTAATGTTGTTGCTGATCAGCTGCTATCAGAATGCTTTTAAGCAGAGCCACTTAGGCCTCCAGCAGGTCTAGGGAGGTTCTCCTCCCCCTCTGCCCTAGAGAGACCATGCCTGGAATGCTGTATCCAGTTTTGGGATCCCCAGCTCAAGAATGACAGGGATCTGCAGGAGAGGGTCCAACAAAGAGCTATGAGGACTTGAACTTCTCTCCTATGAAGTAAGACTGAGAGACCTGGGACTGCTTAGTCTGGATAAGAGAAGGCTGAGAGGGGATCTTATTAATGTCTATAGCTATCTGAGGGGAGGGTGTCAAGAGGAAGGGGCCAGGCTCTTTTCAGTGGCACCTGGTAATAGGACAGGGAATAATGGATGTAAGCTGGAACACAGGAAGTTCCACCTCAACATGAACTTCTTTACTGTGAGGGTGAAGGAGCAGGCTGCCCAGGGAGGTTATGGAGTCTCCTTCTCTGGAGACTTTCAAAGGCAACCTGTGACCTGCCCTAGGTGACCCTGATTTGGCAGGGGGGTTTGACTCAGTGATCTCTGGAGGTCCCTTCCAACCTCTTATGTACTGTGACACGTCCTGGGTGAGGTTGCAGGAGGCACCACAGCTCTTTGCTTGTGTTCTCTGAGCTCTGCTAGTTGATGGCTGGAGGGATGTAAGACTGGGAGAGGCACAAAAATGTTGTCTGGAGTTTTCTTTGTAGAAAGTAACTTGCTTAAGTTTTCTCTGAAGACCTAGAGGTATATAAAAGTGGAATAAAAGTTGGGTATGGATATACCCTCTCACCCCCTGTGAGGGTCCAGCTCAATTTACAAACTCTTAAACCTTCCTACTGAATTAATTTATTGTACAACCACTAAGATATGAGGGATTTAGAAGGGCTGGGCCTTAATGATGATTCCCATTCCTAGAGTACACGAGTTCAATGTATTAACAGGTCCACATCTGCAATCCCTATGCAAGCAGGCATCTCTGTATGAAATCCTTCCCCTGTGGACACAAGGAGAGCTGCTTCCAAGGATGAAACACTCTCCTGCACCACCTGTCTTGGGAAAAACAACAGCTGAGGTATTCCAGAAGCACAAAGCACATTCTCTGTGTTTCAGTACTTGGGAAACTGTTGAAAGTTGGGAGTTGAGCTCTTGGGAGTTTCAGCCATGAGTAGCCAAAACAAAGGCTGATCTCTTCCTCTTCTAGTTCCAATGTTATTGTATCATAAGGCCCTCTGAGCTCCCTAGCACACTGAAGCATCTTTTCTGCCCTGTCAAGGTGACAGCATCGTTACTACTAACAAATTCCCTTCCCATAAGATATTCAAAGGATATCCAGTTCATTCAAATGTACCAGATTTAAATGTATCTTAATTTATGACTGTGTTCTAATCACCAGAAGATGATGAATATAATTAAAGATAATGAATGGCCCCATTAGTCTTTTGCTTGCTGTGATAATTCCTTCAGACAGACACTTCCTTTGTCTCTGTGTGGTGTGGAAAGATGCCTTAGCAAGGGAAACTTCTGTTGCAGCTGCTCCTCACCCTGGAGTCTTAAGAGTTATCTTTAACTGCAAGACTGGGAGCAAAGAAGAGAGAAGGAGCAGGCTTCTATGCTCTGGGCAGCCTGATCTAGTTGAGGATGTCTCTGCTTACTGCAGAGGGAGTTGGACTGGATGACCTTTGGAAGTTCCTTCCAACCCAAACCTTTCTATGACTTTGTGATTCTGTGAATAGTATGCAAATAACTGCTGAAGATGGAGGCAGAAAGATCTGGTCATACCTATCAAATTTTGCAGGGAATCTTGGAGCTTTCCCATCATATGCTGCTATTTGCAACTCACACTTTCTCAGCTCCACATTTTTTCCTTTGATTTTTATATACCACTCAGAAAACAATGCTGCCAGCTTTCTAATATCCACAATCCCTCCTTGGCCTTCTAGCTATTCCAGACTGGCTCAAGACTGTGCAATCCCCTTATTCAACACATGGGTTTGCCATCTCATCTAGTTACTGCACAAGCCTGATACTGTGAAGCTCACATGCTTCAGCAACATTGCAGGCTTCTGCTAACAGGGCTGTGGACAACTGAATCAGAGCTGTCAGGATTATTCCTGTCAGGCTGCAATATACAAGCCAAATCTATACCCTGATCTACCTCTCCTTCCCAGTGAAGAGATGAAGGCAAAAAGAAAACCGTAATGTTTTGTTTGGTGGGAAGCAGGTATAAAGCTGGAGTTTCTTGTTAGGGGAATTTGTTGAGCACTGAACTGGAAGTTGTCTCTCAGCATCGTCTGTAAGTTTCATAATTTTGCTCTGTCAGCTTCATAATTTTGCTCTGTCATGACCCACATTAATGAAAACCTGAAATAAGACTGCTCTGGAAGCACTCACTTGAAGGAGGACGATGGCAGTAGAGCCTCAGACATCCTCACAGGCTTTGCTTCCATCTGGCAGCAGTTCCAGCTCACCAGAGCAATGATGAGGAGTTGTCACTTTCGCCTTGGGATGCTTTTAGGAGACCATATTGAAACCTTTGAGGGAGGATTTCCATCCTCTCTGTGCCTTCCTTGCAGCAATCTCACTGCAGATGGGCTTTAAGTTTGTCTGGACACCAAGCACTGCAAAATCTGCCACTAAAAAGTCTTTCAAAAGCTTCCAGCTTGCTCAGGAGTTGGGGCTGGTCTGCCCAGCATGATGCAAATGAATGTCAGACTGTGCGCTGCATACTTGTGTCTGCTGGGGCTACCCTTCCTCACTCCCACCAGGTGCTTGAAACTCGTTTACTTGCCTGCAGATCTCTTCCAAAACACAGTCAGGAGAAAGAGAAAATGTCACCTTCAAGGTGTGCCTGAGACCAAGAACATTTCTGCACCAAATAAGAACTACTCTAGGCCAGAGAGCTGAAGATGCTGCTAATCTCTCTGTTTTGACACTATCCCTTCTGGGCTGTGCTCAGCAGATGTTTATGCCTTAAACCTGTCAGCTGTGGTGATCTGATGTTTCAAATCTCTTTTGAGGCCCAGCAGGAAAATTTAATACCTTCAATGAAGGGATATCAAGCTTGTTCTCCTGGCTCAGACATATCAGATGTGCTGTGAAGCCCAGAACTTCAGCAATATGACTCCTGGCTTCTGCTCTGGCAATTTATTCTTGTTAATGTCTGCTTGACATTACAAAACATGTAGGAGATATCTGTTCCTGTGGTCCTGCTGAAATCACACACTGAAGTCCTGCTAACTTGAGCTTGGAGCAGTGGATATCATAGAATGATCTGGGACAGAAGGGATCTCCAGAGGTCATCCAGTCCAAACCCTTCTGCAGTCAGCAGGGATGTCCTCAACTAGATCAGGTTGCCCACAGCCCTGTTGAGCCTCACCTTGAATATCTCCAGGGATGGGGCCTCAACCACCTCCCTGGGCACCCTGTTCCAGTGTTCCACCACCCTCATGGTGCAGAACTCATTCCTAACATCCAATCTAAATCTGCTCTGCTCTGCTCTAGTTTGAACCCTTGTCCTATCCCCAAAGGCCTTTGCAAACAGTCTCTCTCCATCATTCCTGTAGCCCCTTTCAGGTACTGGCAGGCTGCTATTAGATCTCCTTGGAACCTTCTCTTCTCCAGGCTGAACACCTCCCACTCCCTCAGCCTGTCCAAGTAGTAGAGCTCCAACCCCCTGATCCTTTTCATGGCCCTCCTGTGGACCTGCTCCATCAGGTCCATGTCCTTCCTGTGTTGAGGGCTCCAGAGCTGGATGCAGTACTCCAGGTGAGGTCTCACCAGAGCAGAACAAAGTAGCAGAATCACCTCTCTTGATCTGAGCTATCAACTGAGTTACAATCTGGGTTAAATTCTCCCACCAAAAGCTAGAATGTGTTGTAGTTTTGTCCCTCCTGTTCTTCAAAGGGGAATTTTGAATGGGAATCTCTCCTTAACAAATTTCAAATACTCTATCCATCACAGGCAATATTATTTTAGTGTACCACACATTTGAGACTACAGACAAGTGGGAAAGCTACATCCACTTCTCTGAGGACAGCTCCTGCTGTGTGTGCTTGGTGGGGGGGAAAGCAGGGGAAAAAATGGTAGGGAGTAATGAGGCAGAAACAGGAAAGAACAACTTAATAGAGACCTGGGATGCCACCTCCTTGGCCACAGAAATTGTCTGGAGCTTGCCTTCTGCATGTTTTGTTCACTATGTGCTAGTATTTTTGAGGGGATCTCAGCTATCAGTTGAGTTTTCAGGGGAACAAAACTCTTTGTGAAATCAGCCCTTGCTGAATAATTTCACTAAAAAAAGGAAAGGGGAGGTGGTTTGTTTTCTTTTTTGTCAAGTGACAAAACATTTCGTTTCTCTTTTTAAAGAGGAAAAAGATTCTTTATGCTGCAACCTGTTTTGTTTTGGTTTTTTTTATAATACCTAAATTTAAAAATAGTTTACAAAACACAATTAACAATTAATTTAATAACTTCAAATTGCAATTTAAAGCAAACTAGAAATAAAAACAATTAAGAGGAGGCAGTGTTGGGCTTGCCAGTGAGCTCTGCCACTGGCGGAGCTGGAGCCACTTGCCGCAGCTGGTCATGGACTCTGGGAAGCACAGCAAGGCTTGCAAACCAATTTCTCTCAAATGCAAGAATGAGCATTTGCTCTAGGAATAAGTGCCCAGGGAATTGTCAGGACCATTTGCTTCTTGTGCAGAGCTGAAGCTCACTCCCAGAGCATCTTCCCTCTGCAGGAGGTGCCAGAAGTGGGGGCCCTCTCTTGCAGCCTGGTGCCCCTTTTTCCAGCCTTGCCTGCTACACTCTTCAGCCATCCTGACAGTTGATTAATGCCTCAGCTGTGGAGTGACAATTCTGCTTCACACCTTCATCCATCATCCCTGCACCATTTCCTAGGGCCCTCAGGACCCTGGCAAACTGTCACATAGCCTAGTGAGGACTTGCTGTTCCTCCAATTGTCTGTCTGAACAAATGTCCTCTTCTTCAGAAGTTGTAAGAGGGAGAAAAGGAAAGGGCTGTGCAAAACAGCTCCAGTGCCTTCCTTAGGAAAAGGAGATCAGTGTGATTCAGAAAGGTGGCTAGCTCACATTTGAAGCCTTTTATCCCACCCATGTCCCCAGGAAAGCTGCTTGGGAGTTTAAAGTCTGGCTGCTGACTTCCTGAAGGATGGGGAAGGTTTGAAGAGATATTTTGCAGAACTGTGACAGGACTAGGAGATGGGTGTGAAAACTGAGTCCTGATGCAGAACCTAGCTGCTCTTTCAAACTTTTAAGGATCACAGAAGTTGTTTTTACCTTGTCTCTTTGGCCCATTGTAAGATAGGGGTGAGGGAGAACAATTGCTCTTCACTGCAGGAGCAGGAAAATGAGACCCAGCCACTGTGGGGGAGCCCAAGCAAGGCAGGGGATCTTTGTCTGCTCATGATGGGGGACTGGCTGTGAGCTCCTCTGAGCTGCTCAGGCTCTGCCTCATTTGCCTGTCTGTGCTGAAGGATAAGCAGCTGTTAAGGTCTGCTGGTTGTTTGGGTTGGTTTTTTTTCATGTTAAAACCAAAAGGGACTGCCCTGATACTCCTTACAACGTCACATTGCCATTTCACAGGGAATTACTGCTCTTGCCTACTGAGAAAGAGAGAGGAAATCAAGTTGAGAGAAATTTCTCTCTTTACCTTTTGGGCAGAGATGTGTGCATGACTGTTCAGCTGCTTCTTTGGTGGATGAGAAGCTCAACATGAGCGCTTGCAGCCCCAAAAGCCAATCACATCCTGGGCTGCAGCAAGAGAAGCATAGCCAGCAGGGTGAGGGAGGTGATTCTCCACCTCTACTCTGCTCTGCTGAGCCCCCACCTGGAGCACTGAGTCCAGTTCTGGAGCCTCTATTACAAGAAAGGTCTGGAGGTGCTGGAAGGTGTCCAGAGAAGGGCCACGAGGATGAACAGAGGGCTGGAGCTGCTCTGCTATGGAGATAGATTGAGAGAGTTGAGGCTGTTCAGTTTGGAGTAGAGAAGGCTCCCAGGAGACCTTAGTGTGGCTTTCTAGTATCTGAACGAAGCCTACAAGAAAACTGGGGAGGAACTTTTGAGGGTGTCAGAGAGTGAGAGCACTGGGGGGAATGGAAAAAAAAGTAGAAATGGATCGATTGAGATTGGATGTTAGGAAGAAGTTTTTCACCATGAGGGTGGTGAGACACTGGAACAGGTTGCCCAAAGAGGTGGTAGAAGCCTCATGCCTGGAGGTTTTTGCAGCCAGGCTGGATGTGGCTTTTGTCCACCTGGTGTAGTGTGAGGTGTCCCTGCCCATGGCAGGGGGGTTGGAATTGGATGATCCTTGAGGTCCCTTCCAACCCTAACAATTCTGTGATTCTGTTGTGAACCAGCAAGGACCACTTGAAGGAGGGAACAGGAAGCCAGTAGCAAGAGACTCTTGTCTGCTATCTGCTCAGCACCAGAGAGTCTCCTGCCTGGGTGCTGAGTGGACAAAGGTGGCTTGTTCTCAGTGTAAATGCCTCACACAGACCTGTTCTTCTCTGTCACACGATCAACTCGAGCACAACACAAGTCTGTGCTGCTTAGTAGCACAGAGCTCAGGGACCCATCAGATTCCTACCACCTGACACCAGTGAAGAGCTGCTCCTCTGTGTCTGCTCCTTCCTGAGCAGAGCAGTGCCTGAGCTCAGCTGCCATGTAGCTTGCTCACAACTTCAGTGTGTGGTTAAGGAGGAGGAACCCAAGAAGCAGAGAAAACCCTTGGGGAAACATAGAATCATAGAATCAACCAGGTTGGAAGAGACCTCCAAGATCCTCCAGTCCAACCGATCACCCAGCCCTAAGCAATCAACCAGACCATGGCACTAAGTGCCTCACCCAGTCTCCATGGATTGCTTTCCAAGGTGAAAAAAAACATTGAATTTTCTCTGATTTATGGCTACAACCACTAAAGCATCTCCTGTACAAACTGTTCAGCTGGTTGGTTAAAAAGGAGTCAGTGTATGTGCACAGATGGTTGAAGCCCAGAGACCTCCTGGCAGGAGCATCTTTAAATGCACACAGGAGCAGCTGGCCAGAGCCACTGAGGCATCTTTTACTGCCCAGAATCACAGAATGTCAGGGGTTGGAAGGGACCTCCAGAGATCATTGAGTCCATTCCCCCTGCCAAGGCAGCATCACCTAGGGCAGGCCACGCAGAACACATCCAGGTTGGCTTTGAAAGTCTCCAAGAAAGAAGGAGACTCCACAACCTCTCTGGGCAGCCTGATCCAGTGCTCCCTTTGAAAGTCTCCAAGAAAGAAGGAGACTCCACAACCTCTCTGGGCAGCCTGATCCAGTGCTCCAACACCCTCAAAGTAAAAAAGTTTCTCCTCATGCTGAGGAGGGACTGGAGCTGGTTTCAATCATCTAGACAGACTGTGCAATGCTAAATTGACACTGCTACCACTGCTACATTTACACACACCATCCAGGACTCAGTCACTGAGTCTTCTTTGGGACAGATTCAAGGCAATGAGAACATTCACAACTAGATCTGCTTTGGATGCTTCTCAAAACTACAAGTAAGGTTTTAAAATTGATCTTGGAAGCTGCCAGGTGTTCTGACACCCTTCTCCTGCTCGGGGAATGCTTGTGACCATGGACCTGGAACAGGTCAGCAGTGAGACATGAATTAAGCTGATCAGGTATTTATCTTCCTCAGGGTGTTACGTGGTGGCCTGGATTGTGAACATATATAGGGGTCAGCCAAATGTGAGGTACCAATTGCCTATGCAAAGGTTGGCCTTGGGGGTGTCTGGCTGTCTGGGAGGGGTTTTAGATCTGGGATTTACCCAGGAGTATTGCTGGAAGAATAGGAGACATAGTGTCTTTGATGTTTTTGTCATTCAGGGTTATGATTCAGCTAAAAGCCTTCTGGCAGGGCTGGTTGGGAAGAGACAATTCAGTATGGGTTTGGTGGATTGTACCTGCAGACTGTGCTGTCTGATTAAAGCCAAACCCCAGCTGCCATCAGGAAGCTTTAGCTTCCCTTGTAGCATGGTTTATTGATTTTCTTTAATTCTGTACTTTAAAACCCTGAAGTGAGCCAGTGCAGACTCGTGGCATCTGCAGGACCTGCTGGTGCTGTGCCTCCCACACATGCAGTCAGCATCTGAGGGAGCTTGTAGGAGAGGAAAGGAGCCCATCTACTCCAGCTCTGACCAGTATTCACCTGAGGAGTCTTCACATGTGGGGGAGATATACTGTGAATAAATAAGGGAATTAAAAAAAAAACAACAAAAAACCAAGCACCACTTCTAGGTTGGTCTGGACAGCAGCACAGACTTTATTGCAAAGTTTATACCTTCCCCCTGGCATCTGTTTGGGAACTCCACTCAGGCACACCAGCTCTAAAAGGGCAGGATGTGGAGCAAATGGGAGAAGTTAACTCTAAGTGACCCCATTTGAGCACAGACCCAGAGCATCTTCTCCTGCCTTCAGCCAACTCCCCTGTCTGCTTCATCTCCAGGTCTTGCAGCTCTGCCAGTACCAGTCTGAGAGAAATCCTTGCCAGAGTGTGGATGGCTTCTAGTGTCACAAACTGCTCCTTCTGGCTGTCAGAACAACCTGGGTATCCCCCTAGGCTGAGGAACTGCCTCTCTGATTGCCCCTGCAGAGAAGGATGTGGCTATTTCTTTCTCATGAGCCTACAGATGCCTGCAGAGGGGAGAGCCTTGGGGGTGGCAATCCCAGCATCACCACCTCCACACCTTCCTTTCCTCACTCCTGAGTCATCCTCTTTCATGTGGGCAGCTCATGCAAAAGCAACTGGGTTGGGTGGGAAAGTTTGCTTACCAGGTCATTAGCTTCCCACTGGGCAGGTTTGCTTCAGGACACATCCAGCATGTTCCTCACATTTTATTAGTGGAAGTGTCAACAGAGCTGCAGGAAACAGCTGGAGAAAGCAAAAGCAATTTGATTCTTTCATAAAAAAAAAAAAAAAAACAACACCCAAAACCACCCTTTTGTCCTTTTCTCAGCTTGTGCCCTACATATTCTCTTTTTTACTTTAATAACAAGGGTGACATTTTGAGGCCTTTGGAACTCCTCCAGTCACTGTCCTCACTTTTATGCTTCAACAGTTTTCTGAAATAAATGAAAGCCCTAGAGCCAGCTGCATGTCTGACAGGGGGTGTCACTTGCATACCAGAGTAGAGCTGAGGTGGCTTTCATTTTTGGTGGAATTGGTGCAGTCCACCTTCCTTTAGAAACAAATCTGGGAATGTAAATGTGCACGGCAGGTTATGGGGATTCCTTGGCTTCATTTTAAGGGAATGCAGAATCATAGAATCAGTCAGGGTTGGAAGGGACCTCAAGGAGCATCTAGTTCCAACCCCTCACACTACAGCAGGTCGTTCACAGCCGCTTCCAACCTGGCCTTAAACACCTCCAGGCATGAGGCTTCCACCACCTCCCTGGGAAACCTCTTCCAGTGTCTCACCACCCTCATGGGGAAGAATTTCTTCCTAACATCCAATCTGAATGTACCCACTTCTAGTTTTTTTTCCATCCCCCCCAGTCCTATCACTCCCTGACACCCTAAAAAGTCCCTCCCCAGCTTTCTTGGAGCCCCATTCAGATTCTGGAAGGCTACAATAAGGTCTTCTGGGAGCCTTCTCCTCTCCAGACTGAACAGCCTCAACTCTCTGTCTGTCTCCAGAGCAGAGCAGCTCCAGCCCTCTGCTCATCCTCGTGGCCCTTCTCTGGACACCTTCCAGCACCTCCACATCTCTCTTGTAACAGAGGCTCCAGAACTGGACTCAGTACTCCAGGTGGGGTCTCACCAGATCTGAGCAGAGTAGAGGGAGAATCACCTCCCATGCCCTGCTGGCTATGCTTCTCTTGCTGCAGCCCAGGCTCTGTTTGGCTCTCTGGGCTGCAAGTGCTCACTGCTGGCTCATGCTGAGATTCTCATTCCCCAGCACTCCCAAGTCCTTTTCTTCAGGGCTGCTCTCAAGCCAGTCCCTGCCCAGCCTATATCAGTGCTTGGAATTGCCCCAACCCAGTTGCAGGACCTTGCACTTGGTCTTGTTGAACCTCATGAGGTTGCCATGGGCTCATCTCTCCTGCTTGTCAAGGACCCTCTGGATGGATCCTTACCCTCCAGCATGTCTGCTGCACCACACAGCTTGGTGTTGTCAGCAAACCTGCTGAGGGTGCAACACCCTTCTTTCTGATGCCAGCTAGTTTTGGGTGTATAATGGGACTTTTTAGAGCTGCTGCACACACTCTGCTTGCTCACTCCTGGAATCAAAGGGGAAACAGATATCTGCTGTCCATACAGAAAGGGCAAGCAGCACTAGAGTCTCCAGCCAATCCCTCTTCCTCTGCAGGAAAGTTTGCTGATGCCCTGTGCTCCTTGGATCAGGCCTAGGACTGACAAACAGCATTGCTGAGTTTGTTGTTGCTGTCATTTCTGTTTGAGGGCAAGCTTGATTTAAATGGGCTGCAGTCACATGGAATCAAAGCTAATGAGCAGCATTTTAGCTGTATTAAAGTAAGTGAATAATTCAATAATTTTCAAAACTCCTTGCCAGTGATTCACTTTTCATTTGTCCAGCCAGGGATGATATTTCAAATTCAAACAAAACAAGTCAAAACATGTGTGTGAGCATGCTGAGTGGGACTCACAGGGGAGCAGATACCATCTGGAATCACAGGTGCTGTCACAGCCAGAAGAGGCAGAATGATGCTGTTAAATGGGACAGGTGCACAGGTGAGCCATAGGAAGCTCTTTGAGCAGCAGTATGGAGATGGCTCCTCAGCTTTTCCATCTTGTGACCAACCCTCTCCCCTTTGCTCTTGTTCCAGGGCCAGGTCCCAGGCACTGATCCCTGCCTGCATGCACATGATGAATGTGCTGGTGTGGGGTGATCTAACACAGGTCTGTCTTCTTGGATAGACAATCAGCAGGGTAGGTGTTACAGCCTTTAATTTCCCCCATGGACACCTCTGCTGCTTGATTTTTGGAAGGCATTCCATGTGCTGGCAGCAGAGGCAGGCAGCCAGTGGGCAGAGTGCCGTGCGTGGGGCTGCAGCTCAGAGCATCTCAGTTTGAATGGGCAGGGCAGGGAGCATATGGTGAGCTGGCAAGGGGAGCCTGCTGGTTATCTGAAGGCACTTTGGTGTCCAGCCACCACGTGGCAGAAAAGACAGCTGGGCACCTCTGGTGTTTTCCCACAAACAGCATCCTTTAGCAAAGGCATTTCTCTTGCACACAACACACAAGGGCAGTGAGTCCAGGCCGTGTTTGTCCTCTCTGCAACTGTTCCAAAGAGTCCTAACATCAGACTCTCCTGGGTGGTTTTCAACTCTGGGTTTCCCTAACGTGTTCTTGTCTGTCTGAGTTGTAACCTGTGCTGTTCTGGCTTCCACGTGCCTTCTTTGCTGGTGAAGGACAACAAAGTGGAAGCATCACTACACAAAAGAGCCTTGGTGGAAAAATACCACACTTAAAGAAGTTGAGAGCGTTATCACTGCTTAGACAATGCTTGGAGGAGCGACAGCACATGCTGCTCTGTCATTAAAACAAAAGCTGCATTTCAAAAGCCTTCCCCCCCACCAAAGATGATATGCAAGTACCTCTAGGCTAACTGGAATGTGAGGTGGAGGAACAGCTGCACAGAGTAAAGAGAGGTGGGGGGCAGGTGACAGATTTCACTGGGGTGCATTCAAGGAGAAAGGCATTGGTGCAATTTGCCAGAGACATCCTGGAGCTAGTTAATAAGCATAAGGAAAACTCCCCTTGCTGCAGAACTAAATCAGCACAGAGCAAGGTGAGATATGGAAGGGTGCCTCGGCATGGTTTTTCTTTGCCAGAGCCATCCCACCTTTCTCGCTGGAGCTGGAGTTTGCTGGCTCACTGGAGCAGGTTTCTGTCTCCTTGGTGTACCCTCTGCTCTCAAGGGAAAAGAGGAGGGAGCATATGGGCAGAGCAGTCCTGAAGGAAGATCCTGAAGCAGAGCCATGCCTGATCTCTGCTCATAAATCCAAGCTGGAGGATACGGCAAAGCCTGAACTCTGTGACTGCACTGCTGGGATCCATGCAGTACAGAAAACACAGTCTCAGGAAGCTTGATGCCATACACTGGGTTGTAAATCAGGACTCTGAAAACCCAGCTTAGCTTAGTCTGTTACAGGTCTGTGAGCTCAGACTATCCAGCTTCTGACAGGAAGCTTTTCCAGCTTGATCTGGATTTGGATGCAGCACAGGATTGACTTCAGAATCCCAGCAGGCTCCGTGGAGCACAGAGCATCCAGTAGTGTCTTGCTGTAGCCAGATTTGCACTCACATCACTTTACCTTTGGGTCACACAAGGCAAGAAATGTTTGGAAGTGGACTGTACCCTGGTTCACATACAAGACATTATGGGATGTGGCTGGAAAGCTGTGTCTTGGAGAAGCACCTGGGGAATATTGGTTGATAGTCAACTAAATGTGAGGCAGCAGTGTGCTCAGGTGGCTGAGAAAGCCAATGGCATCCTCCTTGGAACAGAAACACAGTGACCAGAAGGGACAGGGAGGTGATCATCCCTGCTGAGGCCACACCTTGAGTGTTGTGTTCAGTTCTGGGCCCCTCTCTACAAGAAGGACTTTGAGGGGCTGGAGTATGTCCAGAGAAGGGCAATGAGGCTGGAAAAGGGCCTGGAGCAGCACCTGGGCTATGAGGAGGGGCTGAGGGAGCTGGGGGTGTTCAGTCTGGAGAAGAAGAGGATGAGGGCAGACCTCATTGCTCTCTACAGCTCCCTGAAGGGAGGTTAGAGTGAGGAGGGGGCAACCTCTTCTCCTTGGTGTCAAGAGACAAGACTATAGCAATGGTTTCAGGCTGCACCAGGGGAGGTTCAGGCTGGCTGTTAGGAAATGTTTCTTCCCGGAGAAGTTTCTCAAACACTGGAATTTTCTGCCCAGGGCAGTGGTGGAATCACCATCCCTGGAGGTGTTTAAGCAGCCTGTGGATACTTAGGGACATGGTTTAGTGTTGATCCTTGAGTTCTGGGTCAAGGGTTGGACTGGATGATCTTTGAGATCTCTTCTAACTGGATGTTTTCTCTCTCCTATTAAGTATGAAATGATGCTCCATGCAAATAGCTGATTCATTCACTATCCCATTGCCAGGTTGCAGATAATTTCAAACAGTTGTGACAGGAAAAGGGAAGAGAGGAGGACTGTGGAAAGGAACTGAGCCACCAGGACTGTTGTGGCTGATGTGGTGCTGTGTCCTGGGACTCCCAGGAGCTCACCTGTGTCCAGTAGCACTCTGCTTTCTCCATACTTTATGTAAATTTTCGTGTGTGAATTATATGATGCAAGGGCCTTTGGAAAAAAAATATATTGTTTCTGAGCTACAGCTGAACAAAAGAGTTGTGAGGGTTTGTGTTATGCTGGAGCTGAAAACCAGGCAGCACTGCGTTCAGTGTGGAAAACTGGGGCTTGTCTAATAATCATCCCTGCTTTGCTATTCCCATGGAATGAGGACGTGGTGTTCAGAGATACTCCAAACAAAAAGCTTTGCCAGAGCAGAGACTGCAAAACTTCTAAAAAAAAAAAAAAAAAAAAAAAAAAAAAAAAAAAAAGGCAAAAGGAGTGGAAATATGAGTTTAAGGAAAGCTTTAAAAAGATATT